>NC_142806.1:8369198-8736789 GCF_049724085.1 Artemia sp. Qi Xiang Cuo
GAAAGGCAAGCAAATAGCATGTAGTTTCAAAACGTGTTTAATCACGTTTCTTGAATGAAAACTATTCTATATCATGGGACCATCGTTTGTGGATGTTTAAGAGTGAACTCTAAGTACTATTTTTTATGTAAACATTTGTTGTTGTGTTTTTTTTCTAAAAAAAAATCTGTTAATACGTTTAAGCAATAAATATCTTTAAGCTTAACCTGTCTTTATTCTTTAGAATAGTTCTATTCTTTTCATTAAATTGTGAAGAAATTGTAAGTAACAATCGCTTTCTTGAATTCGCTTCCTGGACACAATACAGATATTTAATTCGAGAAATCATGATAAAATCGCAAGTAAGTAATAAACTCTTTATTGTTTTGATATTTAATTTCGAGAAATCCCATGAGTTGACTTCAAGAAAGAGTTTGCTACTTACGATACTTTGATTTTGTAAATGCTATCCCAAGTATCTGTCAATAGATGTTGATAGAGAATTTATTCATTCTTATACTTAGATTTTCTCTATGTTAACTTATCTATCCAATATATGATGTATGTAAATTCCTTTTCTTACATCTCCGATGTTTTAATAGACATTCTAAACGTTCGATATGCTAGCTTACTCTAAAAATAATGAACACATAACAAAATAAGGCATAATATATTTCTAATGAAATAATCTCATGTAGAATATTAATACAAAAAATATATATTATTATACATTATTAATATCAATGAACAACTTTGGACATTTTGAATCTGTTCCATAAAATGCTTCACCATGTTCTCTCTTGATACTATAGCTATTGTCTTCTCTTAGTTCGCATTCAGTAGAATATTCATTATTCCATTTTGACTCAGACACAATTTTAATAGGTGTGTCATCGACAGGCTCAATATGCTTTTCGTCTTTGGTATTATTTGATTCATTGACTGTTTGATCAATGCCAGTAACGTTTGCTGGTATTTTGTTTTCCATCGATTCATCTTTATATTCCTTAGTGATATTTTCTGCCAATGCCCTTTTTATTTTTCTAGCACTTTCTCTGTCTATTATCCCACTATTTTTAAACAAGTAACAGTTACAGCACGTAGACAGGGTATGGTTTATCATATTAGTAGAAGAGTAGGCCTTTATTTTCGGCTTTGCTTTCATTTGAATTCTAATACCGGAAAGTTGACGATAGGTTTAACACTAGGTAACATGTTACCACAAGCAATAGCAAGAAGATACTCCTCTTTATCAACTATTATTTTTATGTTGGCATTCTCTTTGAGTGGAATAATATCCGGAGATCTCAATCTCGCATATCCACCATCATAAGAGTTGAATTTTTTTGGTACTCCAAAGAAATTCAATTCCTTACTGTCATGACAATGCACGCATACGTTTCCGATAGTGCTACAACTTGTACTTATTTCATAGTGTAAATACTTCTCCTTGTCAGCATTCAATGCTACAATAACACTATCATGTGAACACACCTTCTTAAAATGCTTCATCTTCACTTTTTTAGAGATATTAGTTATGTGTTTATCGTTCCACTGTGTAAAAACTACTGATTTAATACATGCAATAAACTAGGTAGTGTTGATAACCGGCCATAGAGCAATAATGGGAAAGCCACATCGTGTCTCTGGGCAAGCATAGAGTACAATTGTTAGAGCCATAAAAATATCTGTCGAGGAGGTATCATTAGCAATAACCTACTTCTAATGAAGCATATCAAGTCACCTGTTTACCGGGTACTAAATAACAACCATTTTTACTCCCCCCCCCCTAGCATTATATTGGCTTACACTGAAAATAATTGAACGGAAAAAATAAAATCCCGATAAATATTTACTAGTTGGTGTGACAAACACAGCGCAACGTTTAGCTAGATAAGAAGAAGAAGAATACGGTGAATTAATAGTCTTTTGTTCCCCATTATACATGAATAAACTGATTTAGTCGAGGGAATGAATCCTTATTCTAGAAGTCCTATTCCTACAAGTTAAGTTAGAATAAAAGAATGAGGTAATTATAATGACTTACACTGAAAGTAATTGAACAGAAAAAATAAAACCCTGATAAATATTTACACTGAGTCGCTCAAACCCCCCGTAAAGCTATTTTAAAAGTACAAGAATTATTTATTTAACAGAAATCTTTACTCTTTGAATGGCCACCAAGTAAAAAAAAAATCACACAGAATCAACACCTTAATTCTCTGTATTTAGAGGTAATATCAATTGTCACAGCTAGGCAATAATCCTAGCAAGGGGAAGGGGAAGGGTTTTACGAGTTTTCCACTAGGAGCATAAATTCTATTATACTTGACTTATTGTATCGGAGTACTATCACCTTAATTCTCTGTATTTAGAGATAATATCCATTGTCACAGCCAGGCAATAACCCTAGCGCGGGGAGGGGGAAGGGTTTTACGAGCTTCCACTAGGAGCATAAATTCTAGTATACTTGACTTATTGTATCGGAATACTATCACCTTAATTCTCTGTATTTAGAGGTAATATCCATTGTCACAGCTAGGCAATAATCCAAGCGCGGGGAGTGGGAAGGGTTTTACGAGCTTCCACTAGGAGCATCAATTCTATTATACTTGACTTATTGTATCGGAATACTATCACCTTAATTCTCTGTATTTAGAGGTAATATCCATTGTCACATCTAGGCAATAACCCTAGCGTGGGGAGGGGGAAGGGTTTTACGAGCTTCCACTATGAGCATCAATTATAGTATACTTGACTTATTGTATCGGAATATTATCACCTTAATTCTCTCAATTTAGACTTAATATCCATTGTCACAGCTAGGGAATAATCATAGTGCAGGAGAGAGGGAGGGGTTTTACTAGCTTTCAATAATAACATCAATTCTATTATAATTGACTTATTGTATCGGAATACTATCACCTTAATTCTCTGTATTAAGAGTTAATATCCATTGTCACAGCGAGGAAATAATCCTAGCGCGGGGAGGGGGAAGGGTTTTACGAGCTTCCACTAGGAGCATCAATTCTATTATACTTGACTTATTGTATCGGAATACTATCACCTTAATTCTCTGTATTTAGAGGTAATATCCATTGTCACAGCCAGGCAATAATCGTAGCGCGGGGAGGGGGAGGGGTTTTACGAGTTTCCACTAGGAGCATAAATTCTATTATACTTGACTTATTGTATCGGAATACTATCACCTTAATTTTCTGTATTTAGAGTTAATATCCATTGACAGAGGTAGGCAATAAACCTCGCGCAGGGAGGGGGAAGGGTTTTAGGAGCTTCTACTAGGAGCATAAATTCTCTTATACTTGACTTATTGTATCGGAATACTATCACCTTAATTCTCTGTATTTAGAGGTAATAACCATTGTCACAGACAGGCAATAATCCTCGCGCGGGGAGGGGGAAGGGTTTTACTTTTTTCCACTAGGAGCATAAATTCTATTATACTTGACTTAATGTATCGAAATACTATCACCTTAATTCTCTGTATTTAGAGGTAATATCCATTGTCATAGCTAGGCAATAATCGTAGCGTGGGGAGGGGGAAGGGTTTTACGAGCTTCCACAAGGAGCATAAATTCTATTATACTTGACTTATTGTATCAGAATACTATCACCTTAATTCTCTGTATTTAGAGATAATATCCATTGTCACAGCCAGGCAATAATCCTAGTGCGGGGAGGGGGAAGGGTTTTACGAGTTTCCACTAGGAGCGTCAATTCTATTATGCTTGAATTATTGTATCGGAATACTATCACCTTAATTCTCTGTATTTAGAGGTAATATCCATTGTCACAGCTTGGCAATAACCCTAGCACGAGGAGGGGGAAGGGTTTTACGAGTTTCCACTAGGAGCATCAATTCTATTATACTTGACTTATTGTATCGGAATACTATCACCTTAATTCTCTGTATTTAGAGATAATATCCATTGTCACATTCAGACAATAATCCTAGCGCGGGAAGGGGGAAGGGTTTTACGAGTTTCCACTAGGAGCATAAATTCTATTATACTTGACTTATTGTATCGGAATACTATCACCTTAATTCTCTGTATTTAGAGGTAATATCCATTGTCACAGCCAAGCAATAATCCTAGCGCGGGGAGGGGGAAGGGTTTTACGAGTTTCCACGAGGAGCGTCAATTCTATTATGCTTGAATTATTGTATCGGAATACTATCACCTTAATTCTCTGTATTTAGAGGTAATATCCATTGTCACAGCCAGGCAATAACCCTAGCACGAGGAGGGGGAAGGGTTTTACGAGTTTCCACTAGGAGCCTCAATTCTATTATACTTGACTTATTGTATCGGAATACTATCACCTTAATTCTCTGTATTTAGAGATAATATCCATTGTCACAGCCAGACAATAATCCTAGCGCGGGGAGGGGGAAGGGTTTTACGAGTTTCCACTAGGAGCATAAATTCTATTATACTTGACTTATTGTATCGGAATACTATCACCTTAATTCTCTGTATTTAGAGGTAATATCCATTGTCACAGCCAGCCAATAATCCTAGCGCGGGGAGGGGGAAGGGTTTTACGAGTTTCCACTAGGAGCATAAATTCTATTATGCTTCCATTATTGTATCGGATTACTATCACCTTAATTCTCTGTATTTAGAGTTAATATCCAGTGTCAGAGCCTGGCAATAAACCTAGCATTAGGAGGGGGAAGTGTTTTACGAGTTTCCACTAGGAGCTTCAATTCTATTATGCTTTACTTATTGTATCGGAATACTATCACATTAATTCTCTGTATTTATAGGGACTATCCATTGTCACAGCGAGGCAATAATCCTAGAGAGGGAATGGGGAAGGGTTTTACGAGTTTCCACTAGGAGCATAAATTCTATTATAGTTGACTTATTTTATCGGAATACTATCACCTTAATTCTCTGTATTTAGAGTTAATATCCATTGTCACAGCCAGGCAATAATCCTAGCGCGGGGAGGGGGAAGGGTATTACAAGTTTCCACTAGGAGCATAAATTCTATTATACTTGACTTATTGTATTGGAATACTATCACCTTCTCCCCCTCCCCTGCCCGCGGAAATGTGGGAACGATGGGCCTCTGAGCCTTCCCTTTGATGCAGATGTTTTCCCTCCAAAATTGACCCCTCCCCTCCCTGCCCTCAGAAATGGGGGAGCAAAGGGAACGTTAGATCCTATTTTAAATTGACACTACTTATCAAACATCACTTGTGTATTATACAGATCACATATCTCATTACCCCTTTTTAAATGTTAATCAAATAATTCTGATTATAGTGTCCAAATTTGTGTCTGCTTTTCAAAATGTTCGTATTTGGAACTCAGTTAGTTAACACTAAAAAGTAAATTGGTTAATCCTCTCGCAATAAAAAAAAGCTTAGCACTGATTACATCTCATTGTTAGGCGACAATTCAATCAAATCACAGTTGTTCAAGTGGAAGACCTTTTTGCAAATTGAGTTAGCTTCTATTTCATCGGCAAAATATTTGAATTCCTTTTATTCAAATCACCTATCAAGTTATCAAAAAATATTTGAATATATTAAGTTATAGGCAATTCTGGTTTAGAAAAACTAGAATAGTGACATAATTTCACTTTACGGGAATCCCCCGTTCATACTGCTATCTTTTTTGCAATGTTTAGGAACAGGCGGGGAATCCCCACTCGTTTGGAATGGTACCAACAGGACATAAGCAAATAGCACGTAGTTTTATAACGTGTTTAATCACGTGTAGTTTTAAGAATGTGTATGTGAACTCATGACGTACATTCATTGTGCAATTGACAACAAAAACAGAAAAAAAACCTGTTTGACCACATTATACACTGCCAAATAACCACTGGCTGTAGACTATGCCTTGGAAAGCTACCATGGAACGTGCCGTACGCAAATAACATAGGAATTGCTATACATGCAGCAGAATTCAATACGTACTATCTACTTGAGCCCTTTTTGGGGAAGGGCTAAAATCGAATGATGTATTTGGGGGAATGATAGGCATGGGGGGGGGGGGGTGGCTAGTTGCCCTCCAATCACTTTTGACCTTTAAAAAGGGCACTAGAACTCTCGATTTCCATTCGAATGAGACACTTCATATGGAAGGGTTCGTCGTAGAAACTTCAAAGGGGGGCTCATTTGATTGCAAATCGAGAGTTTTATTGTCCTTTTGAAGAGTCGAAAGTGATTAGAGGGCAACTAACCCCCCCCCCACGCCCATCAGTCCCCCAAATACATCCAATTGACATTTTGAGATAACTATTTTGTTCAGCGTATTTGACTTTCACATACAAAATTTGTTTTTGAGGAAGACACTCCACTACGACCGTCAGGGCAAGAGTTTTAAGTAACGCCCTGGGGGTATATAAGGTTTTTATAGAAGGCGTTTCGTAGAAAATCCAAAACAGGTTCATTTGATTGCAAGTTGAAAGGGCTAGTGCCATTTTTGATAGAAGAAAGTAATTTGAGGGCAACTGACCACCCTCTCACGCCGACCGTTTCCCCCAACACATCCAATTAAAATTTTGAGATAGCCATTTTATTAAACGTAGTTTTTAGTTCTGGAAATTAGGCCTTTGAGTATGAAAACTCCCCCACATCCCTTAGAGCTAGGGTTGTAAGTTATGCCCTGGGAGAATATAAGGTTTTGTACAGCCAACGTTGTCATAGACACTTCAGAAAGAGCTCATTCGATTGGAAATTTAAGTGGCTAGTTCCCTTTTTAATAGTCGAAAGTGATTCTAAGGTAACTGACACACGGCTCCAATGTTTTATTATTATTATTATTATTATTTATTTTTTTTTCTCAGAGGCACTTCATATGGAAGGGATCGTCGCAGAAACTTCATAGGGGGCTCATTCGAATGGAAATCGAGAGTTCTAGTGCCCTTTTTAAGGGTCAAAAGTGATTGGAGGGCAACTACCCCCCACGCCCTCCAGATAGGAGATATGTTTTTGAGGAGGACACTCCCCCACAGCCCTCATGGCAAGGATTGTAAGTTATGCCCTGGGGGCATATAAGGTTTTTATAGAAAGCGTTGTTGTAGAAATTTAAAAAGGACTCATTCGATTGGAAATTCAAAGGGCTAGTGCCCTTTTTAATAGTCAAAATTGATTGGAGGGCACCTAGCCCCCCCCCCACGCCCGTCATTCCCCCAAACACATCCAATCAAAATTTTTAGATAGTTTTTTTGTTCAGCGTAGTTGGTTTCCCGATAAAAAATATGTTTTTGAGGAGGACAATCCCCCACAACACTCAGGGCAAGGGTTTTAAGTTATGCCTTGGGGGCATATAAGGTTTTTATACAAACCCTTGTCGTAGAAACTTAAAAAAGACTCATTCGAATGGAAATTCAAAGGGCTAGTGCCCTTTTTAATAGTCGAAAATGATTGGAGGGCAACTAACCCCTCCCCCCCCGCCCATCATTCCCCCAAACACATCCAATCAAAGTTTTGAGATAGCCATTTTGTTCATTGTAGTTGATTTCCAGATAGAAAATATGGTTTTGAGGAGGACACTCCCCCACAACCCTGAGGGCAAGGGTTTTAAGTTATGCCCTGGGGGCATATAAGATTTTTATAGAAGGCGTTGTCGTAGAAACTTCAAAAAAGGCTCATTCGATTGGAAATTCAAAGGGCTAGTACCCTTTTTAATAGTCGAAAGTGATTGGAGGGCAACTAACCCCCCTCTCACGCCCAGCTTTTCCCCAAACACATCCAATCAAAATTTTGAGATAGCCATTTTATTAAACGTAGTTTTAAGTTATGGAAATTATGTCTTTTGAGGATGACAACTCCCCCACATCTCTCAGGGCAAGGGTTGTAAGTTATGCCCTGGGGCCATATAAGGTTTTTATACAAGGTGTTGTCATAGAAACTTCAAGAAAGGCTCATTCGATTGGAAATTCAAACAGCTAGTGCCCTTTTTAATAGTCGAAAGTGATTGGAGGGCAACTAATCCCCCCCACGCCCATCTTTCCCCCAAACACATCCAATCAAAATTTTGAGATAGCCATTTTGTTCAGCGTAGTTGATTTCCAGATTGAAAATATGGTTTCGAGGAGGACACTTCCCCACAACCCTCAGAGCAAGGGTTCTAAGTTATGCCCTGGGGGCATATAAGGTTTTTTATAGAAGGCGTTGTCGTAAAAACTTCAAAAAAAGCTCATTCAATTTGAAATTCAAAGGGCTATTGCCCTTTTTAATAGTCGAAAATGATTGGAAGGCAAATAACCCCATTATCACGCCCAGCTTTTCCCCAAACACATCCAATAAAAATTTTGAGATAGCCATTTTATTAAACGTAGTTTTAAGCTCTGGAAATTAGGTATTTGAGGATAACAACTCCCCCACAGCCCTCAGGGCAAGGGTTGTAAGTTATGCCCTGGGGGCATATGAGGTTTTGTATAGACAACATTGTCGTAGAAACTTCATAAAGGGGTCATTCGATTGGAAATTTAAATGGCTAGATCCCTTTTTAATAGTCGAAAGTGATTCTAAGCCAACTGACACCCCATCCGATGAAAATTTTTAGATAGTAATTTTGTTAGAAAATAGTTCAAACATCAGATAATAAAAACTCCGAGGTGGACACAAACCCATTTTTTCACTTTGATATTGTTACTTTGATACCAGTTTGGATACTTTGATGAATATTTGATTTTATTTTTTAAGTTTGATTTTGAAATGAGGAATTTTTAAAAACTTGAAATTTTTCGCAATCAAAAACGAACAAAAATTAATTAAAAAAACTTTCCGAAAGATAAGTTTTTCAAAGAAAAATAAAGCCATTTTAAACTTAAGCTCAGCAGACACAAATACCTTTTAAAATTCTAACTCAAAACGACCAGAAATTACTTTTAAAGAATAAATGAAACCCAAAACGAACAGAAATTAAATAAACGATCATAGCAATAACATACAACAAGTAATAATCTAAACGAATAAATAGATCTTAAAGCCAGTAATGCTTAGATTGAATATGAAAATCAACCTTAAAACGAAAAAAAAATATTTTCATATTGAAGTATAAATGAAACTTAAAACGAGCAGAAATTAAATAAACAATCAATGCAAACAATCATGCAATATATACTAATGTAACTTAATAAATAAATCTTAAATCAAGTGAAACTTGAATTGAATGCGCAAATCAATCTTCAAACGAACATGAGTCGACGAAAACACAAGTTTAGAATTGATCCCTTTCTCTCATTGCTAATGTTAAAGACTTAATTTAGCATGAGTACTCTACCGTCAACCAATTCTGTGCCAGACGTTCTCTTTTGTGCTTAATATTAAAAATAAACATTAAAATTACAGTAAAATTTTTAACAGAAGAGCTTTCAGCAATTAATATCACTATACATCAAATATTCAGTTTAATTTATTAGCTCTTTTTAAAGTTGTTAAAGACGAGTATAGTTTCACTACAAACAAGTTTTTGGATATTGCCTCTTTTCCTAACTGTAACTAAAAACCAAAAGCCTACTACGTCATTGGCGCGTAACTGAAAACAGATTATATTACAAATATTTTCTTTTCCAGTTTTACAGCATTGAAAATAAAAGTACAATTACTGTGAAATAAATTCTTGAACTGATGGATCTTTCAACAATTAATATCATTGTACATCAAATATTCAATTTAATGTTGTTTATGCTTTCCAAGACTGTTCAGGACGCGTATAGTTTTCAGTAAAGCGCCAATGACGCAGTAGGTTTTAGAATTTTACAGTGAGAGAAGGATGTCATACCCAAACTTTTGTTTGTAGTGATTTTTCTTCGTTTCAAGCTTGATTTGCATATTCAATTTAAGTTTCACACGTTTTAAGATTTATTTTTTAATTTACATTAGTATCTATTGCATGTTTGTTTGCATTGATTGTTTATTTAATTTCAGTTCGTTTTAAGTTTCATTTATACTTCAATAGGAAAATATTTTTTTTTTCTTTTAAGCCTGATTTTCATATTCAATCTAAGCATTACCCGCTTTAAGATCTATTTATTCATTTATATTATTAATTGTTGAATGTTTTTGCTATGATAGTTTATTTAATTTCTGTTCGTTTTGGGTTTCATTTATTCTTTAATAGTAATTTCTGGTTGTTTTGAGTCGCAAGTTTAGAATGTATTTGTATATGCTGAGCTTATGTTTAAAACGGCCTTTACTTTTATTTGAAAAACTTATTTTTCGGAAAGTTATTTTTCATTAATCCATATAAAGATAGAACACAACCCTGCTTAACTCCTGATTTAATAAAAAAAAACAGCTGCTAACCTTATTTCCTTCCTTAACCGCAGCAGTGTTATTATAACCCAAACCACTTTAAAACTTTGTCTACGGCATCTCTCAGTCTAAAAAGTATCATAATACTAAGTAATTTACTACTTACAGAGACCAGACTAATGCCTCGGTAATTACCACACTCACTTTTATTACCTTTCATATAAAGTGGCTTTACCACCCTATCAGGACCTGGAGCCTTATTATTTTTTAATCCTTTTAGTACTCTCGCTAATTCTTCCTCACAAAACAAATCTTCCTTCTCATCCAAGGTAACACAAACTTTTTCATTTTCCTCTATATCTTTTCCCACAACTCTATCTCGGCTCAGCAAATTCTCAAAATATTCTGCCCATCTCTCTTTAACTCTTTCCTTATCGCTAATTGTGGCTCCGTTCCTATCTTTAACTTGGCCAAGTCCGGATTGACCACTCCCTCTCAATTTATTAACATGCCAGTACAATATTTTACTATTATGCAGTCTAGCTGCATCTTCCAGATTCTCGGCAATTTTATCCAGGGCCTCCACTTCACACCTCCTTAGTTCATATTTTAATGCTTTCTCCATTTTCTTTACATTCCTTTTGTTTTCATATGATCTATCACTCGGATAACTCTTGTACAAGTTCCTTCTCCTTTCTATTAAACATAAAGCTTTTTCACTAATGTTCCTAACTGCAGTCCTAGCTTTCTTCCCTAAGACACCTTCAGCAACTGCGCATATTCTTTTTCTAAGATTATCCCAACCATCTTCCACCTTGTCAAATTTTAAGCTCTCAAGTTTAGCATTCAACTGTTCCTGGAAAGTTTCTCTCAAATTCTCATTCTTGAGTCTACCAGCATCAAAACTTCCCAGGAGGTAGTTACCCTTCTGAAAATTCAGCTTTAAATTAACCCTAGACACTATTAGATGGTGATCTTTACTTTTAAAATCAATAACAGCACTCCTGTATACCCTAGTATCTTGTATTGATCCTGCCAGTCTTCGGTTTACTATATTATAATCAATAAAGTTTGCTGTCTTACCATCACGTGAATACCATGCTAACTTATGAGCCATTGTATGACCAAACACCAAATTGGTTGTAACTGGATTGTTATACATACAAAATTGCAAAAGTCTGTATCCATTACTGTTTTCAATTTTAGACACGAAAGTTACGTAGGCTAGGATACCATCTATCCCTATTTCTACCGACCTGAGCGTTAAAAGCTCCTAGTAAAAACATCATATTTCTACCGGGAACCCTGTCTAATTGCTCCTGTAACTGTAAGTAAAATTCATCTGAGTCACTAGTATCTCCGTCTGTCGGTTCTACAGGGGCATATACTAGTATAACTGATACCCTGAACTTTTTAGTCATAAAATGAGCAATTAGTATTCTATTAATAATACCTTCCCAGCCTAAACAAGACTTAGCAGCTTCCTTATTCATCATGAGCCCTTCTCCCTGTCAATATACTCCATCCTTCCTGCATGAGTAAACAAATTCTATATCACCTAATTTCATGATTCCTACCCCTGGGATATGAGTTTCTGAAACTTCTAATAAGTCCAGTTCTAATTATTTGAACTCGTCAGTCAAAATGTTGATACGATAGTCATTTTTTAACCTTATAACATTCCACATTCCAATTTTCATATTCTTTAAATCATTGAAGTTATTTTGGCCTCAGAAAAAGCAATGCTCCTGGATATCAGTGCAGGACGGAGATCACATATCTTCTCAAGTCTACACCAAAGTGCTTAAGCTGGCTTAGAACCTGACAGCAAGAAGTCAATGGGACCTCCAGTATGAATGGAGGCTTTGTGCAATCCTGGGTCCCTCTTGGTTACAATATGGTTTTCAGCACTTGGCGATGCTCTTCATCAACAAAGTCGAAATCCTGTACAGACAATCTCAAGCCTATTACCTCCGACTCATTAAATATCCATGCCTACAAATATTATGCTACTGCGGGGAGGCAGCGCTCCTCCAGCCTTTTCAACCACTCGAATACTTTTAGCGCTGACTGAATTTAAAAACATCTGAGCACAAATAATGTAAAGCTGCTGGCGGTCACCTTATTCACTTTTTCTCGATATTAATTATCTAAGGCGCCCAATCAATTGCTATCGAGGGGCAAAATACGGAGCCGATTGTTCGTTTTGCTTGTAGAAATCAATTGCGAAGAATCAAAGTTTTCACCCAAAACATACAGGAGTGTTTCACCCAAAACATTTTTGGGTGAAACTAGGCTAATCCAAAACTCCCGAGAAACTTTATGTTTTTTACAATATGGTTTTCAGCACTTGGCGATGCTCTTCTATCAACAAAAGTCGAAATCCTGTACAGACAATCTCAAGCCTATTACCTCCGACTCATTAAATATCCATGTCTACAATAACAGCACTCCTATATACCCTAGTATCTTGTATTGATCCTGCCAGTCTTCGGTTACTATATTATAATCAATAAAGTATTGATAATAGCTTTAAAGATTAATTAATAGATTAAAGATTAGTGATTAAAAGATTAATTAATTAATAGATTAATGGTTTTTTTTTTACTCAAGGTTATTGAATTAAGGATCTTGACAAGAATGAAGCTAATTACTGTTTTGTTTTTAGAATGTACACATTGAAGTTGATTAAAATTCTAAATTCTAAGACTTCTGAGGATTTTTATTCATATTAAATCATAAACCATACCAAATCTTTTACAGAGCAAATAGATAGATTAAAGTATAAAATAATAGATTTAAAGCTGAAACTTAGAAATTATGTTGCTAAAGCAACATAATTTTTTTTATTGCATAGTCACTTTTTTTCCTTTTTGTGTCCTAGAATTCCTTTTCTTTTGAGATAACAGCAAGGAGCAACAGTTAAGCTGGTGAAACGATAAAAAATAAAAATCTGTTATTGCGTATTCATAATTACAACATTGCCCATGCATCACAAAAATTTAACTATTTATTCCAAAATTGAAAATGACTCCATTTTAGTTTGTTGTAGAAAAGTGTTGTCATTTCAATAGCTACCAAGAACATTTTCTTGGCCGCTAGAAATGAAAATTGTCTGTTTTTAAGGTTTAAGCCGGCTCTATATACAATTAATTATACTGGGTAAATTCCATGTTTCATCCTTGAACACAAATTAGTGTGCGTAGCTGAATCGAAAATGCCAAATAAAGGTGCTCTGTAAAAGATTTGGTATGGTTTATGATTTATAATGAATAAAAATCCTCAGAAGTCTTAGAATTTAGAATTTTAATCAACTTCAATGTGTACATTCTAAAAACAAAACAGTAATTAGCTTGATTCTTGTCAAGATCCTTAATTCAATAACCTTGAGTAAAAAAAAACATTCCAGAATTCACAAGAGAGGTTAAGAGGGGCATAGAACAAAACCATTTTAAAGAGTTATTAATTTTGATAATAACACGTCTATGCTTGAAAGTGGGATATTTATTTTGTATAAATATTCCTTACCCCAAGATCTATAAGAGAATGTAACAAAGTTACACGAACATCACACGAAACATTTGGTTTGAACTAGAATGAACTTTGTGCTTGAAAAAAAAATTAATATAAAATATGAAGATGTTATAATTATTACTCTACATAATCCGTTTAATTTTGACCACTTTTATCAGAACTATATCATCTGGGCCCCTTATCTAAACTTCAAGAAAAAAAAATATTATTTTGCTGTCAGTAATGTTGGAAATTTTCACCTTTTACTTAAAATTGATCAGTTGTGATTGATGATCAAAGTGTGTGGGAAAAATTTTTAATTGACCAATCAGAGTTAAGAGTTAAGGCATAATTTTCATAAAATTAAATTTAAGAAATTGGTAGAAGCTTTGTATAGCGGTTTTTCTATCTGTAAAAGGAATCTGACAAAGATACAAAGACTTTATATTACTAGGGAACAGTTGGGAGCAAATTAGTGCATCGGGGTTCAAACCAGTATTTTACAAATTAAAAATTTTCCGCTTCTGAAGTACAAGTCTGACATTGAAACCGAGATAAAGACCATTTTGTTCATAAGACTTGGGCATTTTATTGACAGAGATGACAATGGAGTAGCTCGGACAATAGTTCTCTCATTAGAATACAATGTAAAAAAAAACCTCGATTCTGCCTAAAAGGAATAAGGCTTGAGCAGTCTGGCGATTGAACAAATATACTTACCTTAACGAAAATGGAAGATTTAACTCAAGCAATTTCTTTTTCAACATGTTAATATGATTTTAATTAAATTAAAATGTTAAGAATTGTCCATCTGCATGTAAGAATAAACGAGCTGTGAGACACATGCTGTAAATTGCTTCCAAAAACGCAGTACTCTATTTAAAGTTAATTGACAAGATTACTCCATTTTTATGATAGAGACTTTTGCTGTCCAAGCCAGAGTTGAACAGAATTTTTTTAGTTTAGGGTCGTGCTTATAAACCGTCTAAAATCACCATAATATCGTACATCAAAGTTTATGAAATTAAGCTGGCAGAGAACAGCTATCTTTTCAGCAAGTAATAATTTCTTCAAAAGGTTTTTTCATATCAGTAAACCTGATAGATAGAAGGAGGCGACATATTCGGCACATTACATTCTAGCATTACAATATAGGAAGTTTAAGTCTTCTCTCTATCTATGCAACTCATTGTCAAGCGTAAAGAAAAAGATTTTTTTTTTCTTACCTGAGAGTACGTTGGCCCCTGAAGTACAGTAATTGAATATTGCTAATTCGACTACCGTTAGTCAGCAGTAGTTCTGAAAATGTTTGGAATTGAAACTTGGCTTTGTTGTCATTAAGGCAATTGTCATATTGCTAGGTGGAACATTGAGAAAAATTTAAATAGAGTCTATTAAAACAGTTTAAGGCCACCTTTGTCAAAGTTTACGATCAACAAGCAATATTTTGTCTACATCAATAAGTAGATCAATGCTGACTTTACTCGGTGCCAGGACTTGGGAAAAATAAACTCAACTTCAAGGGAAAAACAGTTGGAGCAGCTGTGATGACGGAACAACGCTTGAAGTGGACAGTGTTTTGTAACTAAAATCCAAGTCGAACGCGCTCTCAGTATTCTTTGTTTATACGGCGCTACCTACAAGTAATATAAAAGGCGTAATTTGAAAAGAAAGAACGAGGATATTTTTTTTGTACATGGTAAACAGAAGCAAGACAGGCATAAATTAACCTATTAGGCATTGAAGACTATATAGAATCTTTAGTTTTTGTCGGAAATGAATTTTACTCCCTACCCCTATATATACAAATTCAGGGTAGGCTATATATTTGCACATTAGGGGGGTGGGGGAAAGTTTAAACTTACCTTCCATTTACATCAGAAACAAAATTTGCCCCCACCCCCCTAATGTAGAAATGTATACCCTGAATTGGCATATATAGGGGGGGGGGCTGAAATTCATTTCTGATAGAAATGATTATTATATTTGTAATCAGCATAAAAAAAGGCATTGAGTGGTAGCCTAGGCTATATTCACTTTATGCATAAGTCAATAATAGGCTATGATTTGGTAGAAATTTATCTAGTTTTTTTTTAGTGGTGGATTTTGCTAGGAAAGGTAGAATAAAATGAAAAGAGACATCCCCCAGATATCCACCCCTTATAATAAAGGGAAAAAATATTCCACAATGATATATTCAAATCTTTTTCCTACTTTCTGGCACTCTTACCCATTTTTCATCACTAATAGCTTGTCCAGACCACCCATTCTTAAGAAAATTGGAAATAGGATAATCTACTCTTTTCTGTTTTAAACTAGATTAAATGTTTATTTATCAATATTTGTTTCATTTTTGGCTTTATCTCCAGAAATACAGTATATACTCGTTTTTGTCCCATTTTTGTATTTTTGGATCCTCTGCTATACCAGCCTTGAAAACAAAAAAAAGAGACAAATGTGCCAATCTACACTTCCAGTCTTCTGCTATATTTTTTTTAAAGAAAGTAGACAGTTTGAAAGTAGACAAAAGATGAGAATGCTAGATTGAAAGTTTTACTGGCTCAGCAAATATGCCAAACAACATTCTCAAACCAGATGCTCATTTTTCCCATTTTTAATTTTAGATGCTTTGCACTACAGAAGCCATTTTTACACAACTTACTTCCTTAAAATATATTTCAAAAAAATTAACATAAGGAATAATAAAATTTTTAGTGATGCTCTTCTACAATTTTCAACTTTTCGAGAGAGCATTTTATTTACTTGCTTTAAAAAATCCTCAGCATGATTTGGCTTTTAATTCGTCAGCATATTTTTACTCCTTCCCTTTCCCCAAAGAAAAGAAGGAAGTGACACCCTCATCAACATAAGTGCCCAAGACATAATTGTTTGAAACTTTATTTCTTTGTTTATAATTGTTTATAAACTTTAACTTCTTTTACTGTATACTATTCAGTCTATTGAGCTGTAAAAGTGGAAAGGTAATGTCCAAAAGAAGCAAGATAGGATAGCCCAAGACTACTTATTTACTCAATTCTAGTAAAGTATTCGCTCTGCTTTGCAGTGTCTGTACACCTTTACCATACTAATGGTTGAAAATTACTTTCATTCTGGCACCTAGCACCTAAAATATTTGCTCTTGGAAGCATGTTAATTACTAGTTTGAATTTTCACAAGTTCTGCAGTAACCTATCCAGCCATATGTCATTAGATGTAGAGAGCAAACCTATCCAGCCATATATCATTAGACTGGATATTAGACATAAGACATAACCTATCCGGCCATATATCATTAGAAGTAGAGAGCACACTTTTGTCCCTTTTCCTGTACAGTGACATTACTTAGGATAAATTATGTGATAAAATTCATTTTGCAGTATAAATACAATGATCAAAGTCATTTCATGGTATATTTGCTGTATGCAGTATAATCAGAAAAAAGTGCAGCATTTCTCTCCAAATTGTGGTATTATACTGCAAAATGTGGTATAAGTGGCAACACAGCACTCAATGCCTTTTTTATGCTATTTCCAAATATAATAATCATTTTGTCAGAAATGAATTTTACCCCCACTCCTATATATACCAATTCAGGGTATGTATTTGCACAGTAGGGGGGGTGGGGGGAAAGTTTAAACTTATCTCTCATTTACATAAGAAATAAAATGTACCCCCACCCCCTAATGTGCAAATATATATCCTGAATTGGTATATATAGGGGTGGGGAAAAATTCATTTCTGTCAAAAATGATTATTATATTTGGAAAGAGCATTACAAAAAGCCTAGAGTGGTATGTTTACTATATTTGTAAGTCACTAGTATGAATAAGAAAAAATTTACCAAAGTATATCCTGGTAAGGTATTTTGAAGCACCTACCTACACTCCTTCTCCCTCTAGAGGGTCCTGAAATTTGCCTACATGACAGGTACACCCTATTGAAATTTTGACAAAACAACATTTTACCTTAATTTTCAGTTATCATTTTCTTTATCCCTGGCTTTAGTTTTGAAAATGCAATTCCTGTTATTTGAGTAGAATTTTAAGCCATATCAATATTTTTTTTCAAAATTTACAAAATGTATTTTCATAGGCCTATCTTTAAAACCTTATAAATTGGGATTGCGCAAAGTTGTGAAGCTGAAAATAATTTTGTTGGACTTCATTTAAGCAGAAGATCTATTTTGCAAGGTTTCACTTTTATAACACACAGATTATTAAAGGTAATCTATGGTCAGGACCCTCTAGAGGGAGAAGGAGTGGAGGTAGGTACTTCAAAATACCTTCCCAGGACATAATTTAGCCTGTAGACCTATCCCTGAAAGTTTTATTTTGCTAACCTAACCCCTTTCTAAGATAGCTAAAAGTAGCTAAAGTAGAATTTTTACCAAGAATTGTATATAATGAATCTATTTGTATACAATAGGTTTTTTATGATTGCTTTGAAAATACCAAAAATATGCATTTTTCAAAATCTAGAAGGGAATTGGCACCCCTGCTTAGCCTTTAGTTCCTGCAGTGTTTTCAAATTTTTGCTTGAATGTGCTTTGGTGTAAACTTCCTCCCACACTGGGATGTGGCTTGTCTGAAGTATTCTTCTGTCATGTTTGTGTATTCTATGGTGCCTTTTCTTTGGTCTTCCTTGGTAATAGCTGCCTTCTGGTTGCTAGTGGAGGAGGATTTATGGAAGTCTATGATCTGGTATGCAAAGGACTGTCCAAATTATTCCTGTTTCATTTGGCTTACAATAGAGGCAAGGTCTTGCTAGCCTATGAAAATATGAATTTTTTGTCACTGTTGACATGGCCTCCCTAGCTGATCCTTAGGATTCTAAGACAATTATTATTTTCAAAGGTGGTAAGCAGTCTCTTCTGTTCTGCAAATTTATTTTTTGAACTAAAAGTTTTCACCAAAAGCATCAGTGAAGAAACCTTTTAGGCATTCTCTATTGAAACTTGCTGACAGGTTCAGCCAGTTTTAGTTTCTGGTGCTGAGGTAAGATAGCCTACCAGCTAGAAAAGACAGATGTCTGGACTAATACTAATAGGGTTTTTAGTGTTTTTTTTTAATAATTTGTTAATTTTTAATGCCACTTCCTCTCCTCTTGGTGATATGACAATCTTTTTGACTTAAATTTCAACCCTTAATATCACCTACACTTTAAATACTTTTTTATTTTTATTTTGGGTAGCCAAAGATAATTAATGAAAACAAGGTATACTACTATAAATTACCAGACCAAAAAAAAATATCATTCCAGGTTTTGCAGGGTGCCCTTTGGGCATAGGGCACCCCTTTCACCATGGAAATACTTTGGTAATATATACACTAATATTTTCTTTAAACCTTGTTCTCAATCAACTATACATCATCCTCCCAATCTCCCTCAAACCTAAGAGGAGTAGAATGCTTTACCCTTACAATATCTTTAGACACTCCACTCTAATCCTCCTTTAAAGAACCCACAAATTAACTGCTATTTTTAATGCCCTTTTGATTACTCAAAATTCATACCTTAACTATCAAAATATAATTTAAATTCTTTTATCATAATACTAAAAATACAGTGGGTTTTTATTGTTATTGAGTTACGTTTTTAGAACAGTCCTGTTAGAAATCTCAAAATTTGAAGATCAGATCAATTTGAAGAACATAAAAGCTATTCTTACTAGATATAGTTCATGGATGAAGACTTGCGTGTGTATTGAACAAGAAACATTCCAATTTTAATGGAAGCAGAGTTTGTTCATTTTTGTTTAAAGTAGTTAAATGCAGCCTACATGGGGTGGAACTCTATTTGAATTGAACCCACTAAACAAGCTTTTTTGAATACTGAAAAATCAAGAAAAAAATTAACATAGTCTATGATACAGCTAGGCTAGAAACTATAATTTCACATAAGTTACAGCTAATAAAATATCTTATAAATGAATACAAAATAACTAATGATAATGCTAATAAAATAATGATGATAATAAAAGTAATGAAAAATTGCTAATATACTAAAATTACTAATATTAAAATTAATGCCAGTATTAAAAAAGTTAACATAGTCTATGATACAGCTTGGCTAGAAACTATAATTTTACAGAAACTACAACTAATAAAATATCTTACAAACTAATAAAGAATAATTAATAAGAGTAATACTAATAAAATAATGATAATAATAATAAATAAAATAACTAATAGAAATAAATGTAATGAATTGAATTAAATCATTGTAAAAATTTCAACAATGGATTTTTCCTATGCTGTGATATTCTTTGATTATGTTGTATGACTTCTATTTACCTCATTTTAATCTTGAGAATGATTTTATTCTGAGATTCAGAACATCTTTTTCCTCTGAATTGTTAGTATATACTCTTCTAATTTTTGAAAAACCAGAGCTTATCCCTGACACATATGCAACAGTGCCTAGAGATACCCTAAGCTCATGATCTTTGCAACTTCTAAGGTTCCCCTATTATTTTCATGGAATTTTCCTTTAACTTGGAATTTTTCTTTAAGTTTGGTTTCAAATTCTTTCTTTGCAGTTTCAGTATCTTAACTTGTTGACTTATTCTTTATTTTTTATACCTATTAATTTTCAAAATTGTGAACATTCAGTGAGTCAACTGAATTTCAGGTATACATTTTAAGCAACTATGTTTAATTTTGGACATAATCTGGTCAAGCCCATTCCAAAGCTGGTGGAAGCTATTTTTGCTCAAACAGAACCAGCACACAGTGTTCTCAGTACTTATTACTCAACATCACTAAAATATTCCTCCATAATCTTGGATAGACTCCAGAAAGTTGAAAATCCAAATTGCTCTAAGTATGAAATTACTCCAGCTCATAGAATCCATCAGTCACAACTTAGGGAAGCTAGCTCACAAGGTATGTCTGTTTTCTTTGCTCATTAACCCTGAAATGGTCTTTGAAAATAACATAGAGGTTCAAAAGATGAGTGGTATCAATTCACAAAAATGTAGGGGGGAGGGGGTAAGGGTTTTTGTTTGCTTTTTAAAACAAAGATCAAAATTTTTTTTTTCAAAATCCGAAGGGGAGAATTTATGGGGTTTTTTTCTAATGAAAACACCCCAGAAATGGTATTTTCAAAACCTCCAAAGATACTGTATGTATCATTTTTAATAAAATAGGGTATCTGCAATATCTCAAGAATGCCTTGAGATATTAAGTTGAAACCTGTAGGTAGTGTTGGTTGTCAAGTGGACCTCAAATTTTAACTTGAGGTCCATGTGTAAAGGAGGGATCATATGTAGATCTATTCAAAAAATATAAAATATGAAACTTCATATATAAAGTTTTGACTGCATCTTGTGGATGAAGTAGAAACTTTCAAGTAGTTTGCAGGGATGGAGGAGGCAATGGGACTTAAAACTTTCTGTTAGGGGGAAGAGGTAGCTAAAATTGCTATGTCTCCAATCCACCTAAATGTTTTTGGGCTATAAGCCCCCTTAGGAACTCGAATCTATTTGCAGTTAATTAGCAGGGTAAGTCAAAAGATACTTTATGGTACCAGGCTGTTGAATTAGTGTATCTGCAATATCTTAGGACTGGCTCAGGGTATCTAGTTTAAATTTTCATGGAATGTTTAGTGGGGACCAGAGGACCTTAAATTTTTACTTGAGTAAAGGAAGAGCAAGAGGGGGGGGGTGTATAAATATTTTTCTCAATCCACCTAAAGATTGTTGCACTACGGTATATGCAAATATGAAACTCATAATCTATTAAGCAGCAAGGTGAGTCAAAAGGCACTAGGTGTAGCCAAGTAATTAAAATAGCATAATTATCAAGTTGCAACTTTTGAAGAGTGTTTGAGAGGGTAAAGTGGACTGTGAATCTGAATAGAGGGCAAAGGGAGGGGGTCTATGGATTCAGGTCTATAATCTGTTTTAAATTTCTGGACCTCTAAGCCCCCATTGGACTATAATCTATTGTTTGTGAAGTAGCAACCAAGACCAAAAGAAATCATGTGTACCAAAGGTATTAAAATACTTAATCTGCATTATCTCAGGAAGAGCTTGGGGGATTGATCTGAAATATTCAGTGGGTGGTTTAGGGCCTAGTGGTCCTTGAACTTTGACTTGGGGAGGGGCAGAGGTAAATTGAAAGCAACCATTTATCACCAGAACTCTTTTGCAACATTGAGGTAATGACCTATAAGTATTGAACTGAAACTTTTGGAGTGTTGGGGTGAGGAGGCAAGAGGACTTCAGTTGCTGTGTTTATAGGGATCATATGTGGGGGCCTACAATGGTGTGTGTCCTATCAGCTTAATAGTTTTGACACTATTAGAACGAGTGAATCTTTGATTCTATTCTTAGTGAAGTAGTGAGATGAAGTAGTGAAATTTAAAATGAAGTACATAGTCAACAGTACAAATTGAAGTACGTAGTGAAGTAGGTAAATCTAAACAAACTATATTCACCCAAGCTATCAAAGTAGTATCTTGGAAACAACTGGAGGAATGAATTTAAAACTTTTAGGGAATGTTTGGGGAGGTCTGGGGAGTTCATATGCTATTTTTTGGGGAAGGAAAAAGCTTGCCAAGACATTTTGTCTCCTAAATATTGGATGATCTGGAATATGATTGATACATTTTACTTAAAGCTTTAAAGTTTCTATCTTTAAGCTGCTGAATTACCTAAGAGAAAAAAAATATATATATTTGAAAAACAATGGGTTGCATTGTTTCATGAAGCACAAAATTAGGCCAAACATTATTTTTCTCCGATTGGCATAACATTTTCAGGGTAGTTGACTGGATCTGGGGGCAGTAATAAGAACAATAAATTTTGGAAAATTAATGTGATTGTGTTGATTCTTGGCATGTAAAATTCGATTTTTTTTTGCTTGTCAGCTTTAATATTTCAGCCTATATATACCATACTAATTTTTAGGCTCAAGGGAACCTCAACTGAGTAAAAAAAAATGAAGGATATGAATGTGATACTAGTGGTTTGGGGTCTTCTTTTTTAGAATATCAACACAGAACCTTTTTTTTAATAAAAGATCATGACATACATTTATTTGAACAAACAAACAGTTATCATAGGCAGCGCGCTAGCGCTGCCTAAGTAAAAAACGATGTGGGCACAATGTGTTGTTTTTTTGTGGTTTTTTTTTCTCCATCCCCGGGTACTTCGTATCGAAGGAGTTGTCATAGAAAGTTCGAAAAGGGCTCATTCGATTGGAAGTTGGAGTGGCTAGTGCCCTTTTTAATAGTCGATAGTGATTGGAGGGCAACTAGCCCCCCCCAGGACTATCAGTCCCCGAAACACATCCAATCAAAAATATTATATGGCCATTTTGTTCAGCGTAGTTCACTTTCTGATAGAAAATATCTTTTTGAGGAGGACACTTCGCCACAACCCTCAGGGCAAGGGTTATAAGTTATGCCATGTGGGCATGTAAGGTTTTTTTAGAAGGCGTTGTCGTAGAGACTTCAAAACAGGCTCATTCGATTTGAAATTTGAAGGGATTGTACACCTTTCTATAGTCAAAAGTGATTGGAGGGCAACTAGCCCCCCCTCACGCCTATCATTTCCCCAAACACATCCAATTAAAACTTTAATATAGTCATTTTGTTCAGCGTAGTTGATTTCCAGATAGAAAATATGTTTTTGAGGAGGACACTCCGCCACAACCCTCAGGGCAAGGGTTTTAAGTTAAGCCCTGGGGGCATATAAGGTTTTTATAGAAGGTGTTGTCGTAGAAACTTCAAAAAAAGCTCATTCGATTGGAAATTCAAAGAGCTAGTGCCCTTTTTAATAGTAGAAAGTGATTGGAGGGCAACTAGCCCCCCCCCCACGCCCATTATTCCCCCAAACATATCCAATCAAAATTTGAGATAGCCATTTTGTTCAGCGTAGTTGATTTCCAGAAAGAAAATATGTTTTTGAGGAGGACACTCCCTCAGTGCCCTCGGGGAAAGGATTTTAAGTAATGCCGTGTAGGCATATAAGGTATTTATAGAAGGTGTTGTCCTAGATACTTCAAAAAAAGCTCATTAGATTGGAAATTGGAAGTGATAGTGCCCTTGTTGAGAGTCAAAAGTGATTGGGGGGCACCTAGCCTCCCCACCCTCCACACCCATCAGTTCCGTACAAAAATCCGGTAAAAATTTTGTGATAGCCATTAGGCCCTCGATAATAAATTTCCAGATGGGAAATATATTTTTGAGGAGGACACTCCCTCACAACTCTTAGGATGAGGGGTATGAATCATACCCTGGGGGCATATAAAGTTTTTATTGAAATCTTTGTCATAGAAACTTGAAAAGGGGTACATTCAATTTGAAGTTCAAAGGAAGCGCGCCCATTTTAATAGTCAACAGTGATTAGTTTACGACTACCTTCCCTCACATAACTTAACATAAACCAGATTCGACACACACACAGAGACGACACACACACACACAGACCACAAACACACAGAGACGACACACACACAGAGACGACAAACACACATAGACGACACACACACACAGACGACACACACACAGAGACGACACACACACAGAGACGCACACACAGAGACACACACACACAGAGACGACACACACACAGAGACGTCAAACACAGATAGACGACACACACACAGAGACGACACATACACAGAAATGACAAACGCACAAAGACGACACACACACAGAAACAACACACATAGAGATAATACACATATATACACATAGATATAAGGTTTTTACTGAAATCTTTATCGTAGAAACTTGAAAAAGGGCTCTTTCGATTTGAAATTCAAAGGGCTAGTACCCTTTTCAATAGTCGAAAGTAATTTGAGGGCAACTAACCCCCCTCTCACGCCCCCCTTTTCCCAAGACAATCCCCCACAACCCTCAGTGCAAGGATTATAAGTTATGCCCTGGGGGCATATAATGTTTTTATTGAAATGTTTGTCGTAGAAACTTGAAAAAGGGCTCATTTGATTTAAAATTCAAAGGGATAGTGCCATTTTTAATAGTAGAAAGTGATTTGAGGGCAACTACCCCTCCCCCCCCTCTCCTGCCCACCTTTTCCCCAAACACATCCAATCAAAATTTTTAGATAACCATTTTATTCAACGTAGTTGAAAGTTTTGGAAATTAGGTATGAGAGGCTCAGGGCAAGGGTCGTAAGTTATGCCCTGGGGGCATATAAAGTTTTTATGGAAAGCGTTGTCGCACAAACTTCAAAAGGGTTCATTCAATTGAAAATTGAAAGGGCTAGTGCCGTTTTTAATAGTTGCAAGTGATTGGAGTGCAACTAACGCCCCTCTCACGCCCACCATTTACCCAAACCCGTCCAATCAAAATTTTGAGATATCCGTGTTGTTCAATGTAGTTGAAAGTTCTGGAAATTAGGTCTTTTAGGATGATAACCCCCTCAGAGCCTCAGTGCAAGGGTTGTAAGTTATGCCCTGGGGGCATTAAAGTTTATATCGAAAGTTGTTATAGAAATTTCAGAAAGGGCTCATTTGATTGAAAATTGAAATTGCCCTTTTGAATAGTCGACAGTGAGTGGAGAGTAATTCACCCGCCTTTTATGCCCACAATTTCACCGGAAACATACAATGCAATTTGAGGGATAGCCATTTAACTAGTAGAAGTTGAGTGCACTGGAAATTATTTATTTATGGCTGACAAACCCCCGAGGATCCCTAGGACATAAGTTGCATTTTATAGACTGGGGCATAGAAAATATTTTGGCCGAAGATGTCGTTGAAAGTCGAATTCGGTTCATTCAATTTGAAATTGAGAGGGCTATTGCCCTTTTTAATAGTCGAAAGTGATTGGAGCGTAACTAAACTCCCTCTCACGCCCACCATTCCTCCAAACACATCCAATCAAAAATTTTCAGATAGTCATTTTGTTCAACGAAGTAGAAAGTTCTGGAAATTAGGTAAGGGTTGTAATTTATTCCCTGGGGGATAACCCGTTTGTAAATATAAGGTGTTTATAGAAAGCGTTGTCGTAAAAAACTTCAAAACTGCTCATTCGATTGGAAATCGAAAGGCCTTGTGCCCTTTTTAAAAGTCGAAAGTGATTAGAAGGCATGATATTTTTATAGTAAAGATTGATGTGGGTATAATGTATTATTTTTTGTTGTTGTTGAGACTAGGCGACTTCGTATCGAAGGAGTTGTCGTGGGAACTTCGAAAAGGGCTCATTCGATTGAAAATAAAATAGGCTGATGCCCTTTTTAATAGTCGAAAATGGTTGGAGGGCAACTAGTCCCCCTTCCACTCCCATCCACTCAATTTCCCATTATTTTTAAAAACTAAATGTTTCCTTGAGATTGGATCATAATTCAATATGTTAATGCTAATTCCCAATAAGGCATCTCAGCAGTATCCCAAGAACGACTGAGGGTATTATATTCAAACTTTCGGGGCTGCTTCTACTCTTAAAATTTAACCAAATCAAAATATCGTAAGTGCATTAAAGCTATCAAATAAAGTAAACAGATTTTTTTTGCAAATGGTATCAAGTTTTCCATTTCAGGTCAACTAGAGGAGGTATGAAACTAAATTAAACAGTACTATTTATGTCCAGATTTTTAAAAGGGTGTATGTTGTTAAAAACTGCTGAAAACCCCTATGCCTTTCCAAGGCCAGAACAAAATTTGCACTTTAGTGAAAAAATACAAATGAATGTGCATTGTCAGTTTAATATACATATACTGATATTTAGTAATCAAAATGTTAGTATTATTTGATTTATTAAAGTTTTAAAAGTAAAAACATTTATATTTTGTCAGTAAAGTGCAAATTTTGTTCTGGCCTTGGTAAGGCTTAGGGGTTTTGCGCCCAACTTATGTTAATTTCTGCTCGTTTTGAGTTTGACTCGGTTAGCTATTGTAATTTCTGTTCGTTTTGGGTTTCATTTATTTATCGATGATGATTTGTGGTAGTTTCACGCTTGGTAGATTATTTGATTTTATTTTTGCTCATTTTTTGTTAAATGGAGTGCTTTACTTTTCTTTGAAAAATTTATTTTGTAGAAAAAGTTTTTTTAATTAATAGTATAAAAAGACTCTTTATTGAAACTGTTGATTCAGATAGGCCTGTGTTCAAGGGTGCTTATTGGAAGGACGTCCGGATGGCTTTAGCCCTATAAAAGACCGAAAGCTCCATAGATCTTCCAGTTCTATAAATTTCCCCCTCCCAATCCAGCCTAAATTTTGTAGCAAAACTATTATTAAAATAATTATTCCACAAAACTACTGCTAAATGAAAATTTTGGTTGAATATTCAAATTTTTCCGAAATACAAATTACGACCCAACATTTGAGAATTCAGAAAAACTGAAAAAGATAAAAAGATAGGAAAAATTGAGTTACAAAAAACATTTTCTAAAAGGAAGAATTTCAAATAAAAAGAAACGCTAAAACAAGCAGAGTGAAGTCATCCAATAATTCAAACTTAAAATGAACAGTAATTACTATCAATGAGTAAACAAAACCCAAAAACAAACAGAAATTTCAATGAATACATCATTTCTTTCCAGTATTCTTGATTAGCTATTATGTTTTTTCTATTTTTGTCAGTTCATTTCTATTTTGTCAAGTAAAATCTATTTTTTCTAATTTTTTTTTCTATTTCAAGATTCATTTATTTAAAAACAGCATTCATAGTATTAGAAAGAGCTTCAACTAAATAACGCTATCTCTTACAATAAAAAAAAGGAAAAAAATAAGCATGATTGATGACACTTGAATAAACGGAATAAAAGAATTGCTGAATTGATTCGTTCTGTATCTTATTCGCTCGAACTTGTTTGTGTGTCAAGTACTGGCTTTGAGGGCAATAAGAGGAGGCAACAACGTACTTTGTTTTTCACTAGCGAGGAGCGACTGTCCAAATTTGCACATGAGATGGAATCTACATTTTTTCAGTGTTGATATTTTCAATGTTGCAATTGCAGTTACATGTGTCATATTTGGGACCCAGTATGAATTTTGTAGCACGTTTTTGAACAGTCTCGAGATTGTAACTTAAGTAGTCAATGTTGTGCATCTGCTTGTCCTTTGTCAAGTAAAAATCTCACTGCTCAAAATGCACAGTATTTAAGATAAAAAACAGCTGACACTGAAGCAGTGGCGTAATTTTGTCAAAATCCTGGAGGGGGAGGAGCAAAGTTGGAGCCAATTTTCCCAATTCAAGTGAAAATAACAGTGAAAACTGAAAAATGAGCCATATAGTAACATAAAGGTAAAGATATACTAAAGAAAACTGACCCGTTTCTGTGGATACTTGAATTATGCAGGTTTATCTTAATTTTGACCATATTTTTGAAGAAACTAAATTTCAAATGGAGGGGGGCAAATTGAGGTCTGGGAGGGCCAGTTGCCCCCTGCTCCATAGCAAATGACGCCCCTGCACTCAAGCTGTTCAGAGGTATTAGAGGAAGTGCACAGCGTTGTAACAATATTTTTTTGAAACATTGATTCATCCTGTGTTGTTCTGTTTTTATTGTATCGCTGTTAATTCTATGGCAAATAAAGACACACTGCTCAAAATACAGATTGTTTTCAGTTATAGAGTCTAGTTTTTAGAAGGTTTAGGGGGCGGTAGTTCATCTCCTTGATAATTTCTGTTCGTCTTAAGTTTGACTTTGTCATTCATTTTAGCTGTTGTTCGTTTTAGAATTCGTTTCAGAAGCAAAAATAATGTCATCTAATATTCAAATTTGAAAAGAACAGGAACTAATATCAAGGAATAAATAAAACACAAAACAAAGGATAAATGAACAGTAAGACCCAAATATCCTTTATAGCATTTATGTAAAAAGAAATATTTTTCAAAAAATAGGGTGTTCAAAGAAAAGTAATGCTAGACAGGATATTTGGGTCTTACTGTTCATTTATCCTTTGTTTTGTGTTTTATTTATTCCTTGATATTAATTTTTGTTTCTTTTCAAATTTGAATATTAGATGACCTTATTTTTTCTCCTTTTAGGTTTTAGTATGGCTCTTTGCTTTTCTTTGAACACCTTATTTTTTGAAATTTTTTTTTTTTTTTAATTTTTCTTTTAAATATTTCTTTTAATTCAGAAATATTTCTTTTTAAATTAATGCTAGAAAGGATATTTGGGTCTTACTGTTCATTTATCCTTTGTTTTGTGTTTTATTTATTCCTTGATATTAGTTCCTGTTCTTTTTAAATTTGAATAATAGATGACATTATTTTTGCTCCTTTTAGGTTTTATTATGGCTCTTTACTTTTCTTTGAACACCTTATTTTTGAAAAATATTTCTTTTTACATTAATGCTAGATAGGATATTTGGGTCATAATGTTCATTTATCCTTTGTTTTGTGTTTTGTTTATTTCTTGATATTAGTTCCTGTTCTTTTCAGATTTGAATATTAGATGACCTTATTTTTGCTCCTTTTAGGCTTTAGTAGCCTATGGCTCTTTACTTTTCTTTGAACACCTTATTTTTTGAAAAATATTTCTTTTTACATTAATGCTAGAAAGGATGTTTGGGTCTTTCTGTTCATTCATCCTTAGTTTTGTGTTTTATTTATTCCTTGATATTAGTTCCTGTTCTTTTCAAATTTGAATATTAGATGACTTTATATATGCTCCTTTTAGGTTTTAGTATGGCTCTTTACTTTTCTTTGAACACCTTTTTTTTTGAAAAATATTTCTTTTTACATTACTGCTAGATAGGATATTTGGGTCATACTGTTCATTTATCCTTTGTTTTGTGTTTTGTTTATTTCTTGATATTAGTTCCTGTTCTTTTCAGATTTGAATATTAGATGACATTATTTTTGCTCCTTTTAGGCTTTAGTAGGCTATGGCTCTTTACTTTTCTTTGAACACCTTATTTTTTGAAAAATATTTCTTTTTACATTAATGCTAGAAAGGATGTTTGGGTCTTTCTGTTCATTCATCCTTAGTTTTGTGTTTTATTTATTCTTTGATATTAGTTCCTGTTCTTGTTAAATTTGAATATTAGTTGAACTTATTTTTGCTCCTTTTAGGTTTTATTATGGATCTTTACTTTTCTTTGAACACCTTATTTTTTGAAAAATATTTCTTTTTACATTAATGCTAGATAGGATATTTGGGTCATACTGTTCATTTATCCTTTGTTTTGTGTTTTGTTTATTTCTTGATATTAGTTCCTGTTCTTTTCAGATTTGAATATTAGATGACCTTATTTTTGCTCCTTTTAGGCTTTAGTAGCCTATGGCTCTTTACTTTTCTTTGAACAACTTATTTTTTGAAAAATATTTCTTTTTACATTAATGCTAGATAGGATGTTTGGGTCTTTCTGTTCATTCATCCTTAGTTTTGTGTTTTATTTATTCCTTGATATTAGTTCCTGTTCTTTTCAAATTTGAATATTAGTTGACCTTATTTTTGCTCCTTTTAGGTTTTATTATGGATCTTTACTTTTCTTTGAACACCTTATTTTTTGAAAAATATTTCTTTTTACATTAATGCTAGATAGGATATTTGGGTCATAATGTTCATTTATCCTTTGTTTTGTGTTTTGTTTATTTCTTGATATTAGTTCCTGTTCTTTTCAGATTTGAATATTAGATGACCTTATTTTTGCTCCTTTTAGGCTTTAGTAGTCTATGGCTCTTTACTTTTCTTTGAACACCTTATTTTTTGAAAAATATTTCTTTTTACATTAATGCTAGATAGGATATTTGGGTCATACTGTTCATTTATCCTTTGTTTTGTGTTTTGTTTATTTCTTGATATTAGTTCCTGTTCTTTTCAGATTTGAATATTAGATGACATTATTTTTGCTACTTTTAGGCTTTAGTAGCCTATGGCTCTTTACTTTTCTTTGAACACCTTATTTTTTGAAAAATATTTCTTTTTACATTAATGCTAGAAAGGATGTTTGGGTCTTTCTGTTCATTCATCCTTAGTTTTGTGTTTTATTTATTCCTTGATATTAGTTCCTGTTCTTTTTAAATTTGAATATTAGTTGACCTTATTTTTGCTCCTTTTAGGTTTTATTATGGCTCTTTACTTTTCTTTGAACACCTTATTTTTTGAAAAATATTTCTTTTTACATTACTGCTAGATAGGATATTTGGGTCATAATGTTCATTTATCCTTTGTTTTGTGTTTTGTTTATTTCTTGATATTAGTTCCTGTTCTTTTCAGATTTGAATATTAGATGACCTTATTTTTGCTCCTTTTAGGCTTTAGTAGCCTATGGCTCTTTACTTTTCTTTGAACACATTATTTTTTGAAAAATATTTCTTTTTACATTAATGCTAGAAAGGATCTTTGGGTCATTCTGTTCATTCATCCTTAGTTTTGTGTTTTATTTATTCCTTGATATTAGTTCCTGTTCTTTTCAAATTTGAATATTAGATGACTTTATATTTGCTCCTTTTAGGTTTTAGTATGGCTCTTTACTTTTCTTTGAACACCTTATTTTTTGAAAAATATTTCTTTTTACATTAATGCTAGAAAGGATCTTTGGGTCTTTCTGTTCATTCATCCTTAGTTTTGTGTTTTATTTATTCCTTGATATTAGTTCCTGTTCTTTTCAAATTTGAATATTAGATGACTTTATATTTGCTCCTTTTAGGTTTTAGTATGGCTCTTTACTTTTCTTTTAACACCTTTTTTTTTTAAAAATATTTCTTTTTACATTAATGCTAGAAAGGATCGTTGGGTCTTTCTGTTCATTCATCCTTAGTTTTGTGTTTTATTTATTCCTTGATATTAGTTCCTGTTCTTTTCAAATTTGAATATTATATGAGTTTATATTTTCTCATTCTATGTTTTAGTATGGCTATTTACTTTTCTTTGAACACCTTTTTTTTTAAAAATATTTCTTTTTACATTAATGCTAGAAAGGATCTTTGGGTCTTTCTGTTCATTCATTCTTAGTTTTGTGTTTTATTTATTCCTTGATATTAGTTCCTGTTCTATTCAAATTTGAATATTAGATGACTTTATATTTGCTCCTTTTAGGTTTTAGTATGGCTCTTTACTTTTCTTTGAACACCTTTTTTTGAAAAATATTTCTTTTTACATTAATGCTAGAAAGGATCTTTGGGTCTTTCTGTTCATTCATCCTTAGTTTTGTGTTTTATTTATTCCTTGATATTAGTTCCTGTTCTTTTCAAATTTGAATATTAGATGACTTTATATTTGCTCCTTTTAGGTTTTAGTATGGCTCTTTACTTTTCTTTGAACACCTTATTTTTTGAAAAATATTTCTTTTTACATTAATGCTAGAAAGGATCTTTGGGTCTTTCTGTTCATTCATCCTTAGTTTTGTGTTTTATTTATTCCTTGATATTAGTTCCTGTTCTTTTCAAATTTGAATATTAGATGACTTTATATTTGCTCCTTTTAGGTTTTAGTATGGCTCTTTACTTTTCTTTGAACACCTTATTTTTTGAAAAATATTTATTTTTACATTAATGCTAGAAAGGATCTTTGGGTCTTTCTGTTCATTCATCCTTAGTTTTGTGTTTTATTTATTCCTTGATATTAGTTCCTGTTCTTTTCAAATTTGAATATTAGATGACTTTATATTTGCTCATTTTAGGTTTTAGTATGGCTCTTTACTTTTCTTTGAACACCTTTTTTTTGAAAAATATTTCTTTTTACATTAATGCTAGAAAGGATCTTTGGGTCTTTCTGTTCATTCATTCTTAGTTTTGTGTTTTATTTATTCCTTGATATTAGTTCCTGTTCTTTTCAAATTTGAATATTAGATGACTTTATATTTGCTCCTTTTAGGTTTTAGTATGGCTCTTTACTTTTCTTTGAACACCTTATTTTTTTAAAAATATTTCTTTTTACATTAATGCTAGAAAGGATCTTTGGGTCTTTCTGTTCATTCATCCTTAGTTTTGTGTTTTATTTATTCCTTGATATTAGTTCCTGTTCTTTTCAAATTTGAATATTAGATGACTTTATATTTGCTCCTTTTAGGTTTTAGTATGGCTCTTTACTTTTCTTTGAACACCTTATTTTTGAAAAATATTTCTTTTTACATTAATGCTAGAAAGGATCTTTGGGTCTTTCTGTTCATTCATCCTTAGTTTTGTGTTTTATTTATTCCTTGATATTAGTTCCTGTTCTTTTCAAATTTGAATATTAGATGACTTTATATTTGCTCCTTTTAGGTTTTAGTATGGCTCTTTACTTTTCTTTGAACACCTTTTTTTTTGAAAAATATTTCTTTTTACATTAATGCTAGAAAGGATCTTTGGGTCTTTCTGTTCATTCATCCTTAGTTTTGTGTTTTATTTATTCCTTGATATTAGTTCCTGTTCTTTTCAAATTTGAATATTAGATGACTTTATATTTGCTCCTTTTAGGTTTTAGTATGGCTCTTTACTTTTCTTTGAACACCTTTTTTTTGAAAAATATTTATTTTTATATTAATGCTAGAAAGGATATTGGGTCTTACAGATCCTTTATCACTAAGTTTTTGCCTTCTCGTATCCTAAAATTACTGACACTAATTCTGTTAGATTTGATTTACTTGTTTAGTTTAATTGACTTATGAAATGTTATTTTTTCTCTATTTGTCTCAGTCGCTTCAGCTCCAATCTTTGCTCACCTTCCTGCATGAAAGTTCTTACCTGTTTGAACGTTTGCCTGTTTGATTTTTCTAGTAAATTCTGAAAAGCCCCTTAGAGAAAAGCTAATGCATGATTTTGAACTACCCTCACCTTTATCTGGTGGTAAAGTCACCATTGTTGGCCTAGGACACGTTGGTATGGCATGTGCAATTAGTCTTTTATCACAGGTACGTTTCTTTCTCTTCTAGCTTCATACTCTTCCTCTCTGTCTTTCAATCTTATCTATCATAACCTCACCACTTTGCTGGTGACATGACAGCAAAAACATCAATTGCTAAGGACGCAGATCCCAGCGAACCCCACAAAGGCCTTCAGGCTGACCTGGAGAGAATTGAGGCGTGAGCAGATATATGGCTAGTCAGTTTTAACGCATTGAAAACGAAAGAGCTCCTAATTTCTAAGGCGCATAATATGAGGGCACATTCTGATTTCGTCTTCAAGGGAGAAGTAATAACACGAGTTGATACAATACGCTTACTTGGAGTTAACTTATCTTCGGATCTATCATGGACTGAGCATATCAGTAAAATTAGATCCTCTTGCTTCTAGAAGCTAGGAGTTATCCTAAGATGGAAAAGTCTCCGCTCTGATGAGTATATTCTGCCACTATTAATTTCATGCACCAGACCTGTCATGGAATATGCATGTCCTCTCTTCACGGGTGCACCAAAACGCCACATCGCTCCACTCTAGCGGATTCAAAATCGAGCAGATCTTGCAGCTACCTCTGGCAACACGAAAGCTAAAACCCCACAGTTGATCCAGGAATGCTTCGATGTGGTGTCTATCTTGGTTTTCTACTAGTGAATGTATAACCCTCCATCAGAGGAGCTATCGAAGCTCGTTCCTGACAGAGTAGAGCCCTTGCGATCAACTCGCCAAAGTAAAGCTCGTCAGGTCTACCTTGAGCAGTAGGGTAACCGGATCTCATAGAGGGACAAAGAATCTCTGAATTTTGTTTGTCTCAACCCAACAAAGCGATCCCTCTTTCCAGATATTGAGATAGCCGAAATTTTAGTTCGATTAAATGACGTTAACCCGTGCCGCTCGTCACTCAAAGTTAAAAAAAATTCAAATTTTTGGCCAAAAAGTTGACATATGTAGCCATAACTCCAGAACGGTAAATAATAACAACCGGCTTAACATCTCAAAAGAAAGCCAATATTGTTAGTCAAAATTCATATTCTATGCATAATTGTTGTTATTTTAAGTCAAACGGAGTTACAACAATATTTAGCCCCGAAAACGCGACCTAATATCACAAGGAGTGCACTTAGTGAATTTTGTTATTAAGTGATAAATTTTGCTTTTTTTTGTATATTGTTTAGTTTAAAGAAGGAATATAGCAAAAACAGTAATACTGATAAGTCTAATGACGTTTTTTATTTTTAAATATAAAGTCAGGTATATAATACATACAAAACCGACGCAAAAATGATACAGACGTAGTACAATCATAAGTTGATAATTTTACATTGTTATTTAATCTATTCTAGAGCTTTTGTTAAAGTAGTTATTGAAACGTCAGGATGTTATACTTGGCATTTGCTTACAATTTGGGGAACTTTCGGCCTTTTGGCCTTTATCTTTTATCAGAAGGTTGTTAAAGTCGTTCGTTAATTTAACACCACACTCTGCTATGTCATTAACTACTTTTAATTTTTTGACAATCTTCAAACCTTCTTGGAAGCCATTGTTTTGAGGCCAGGTGTTTGGACGTTGTCTTAGGAAAGCTGCTTTTATATTAAATCGGTCAAAGAATGTAAACTTTTCTTTGGTTAGTAAGTTTACCAATCCTCCATCAACTACCTGTTTTAATTTTTCTTTCCTGACTTTTGAGTTTACAACCCTAGTGTGCTGTAATGGTTCATCGGTGCTACCCAGCAATTTATAAGCCATTCACAACTTTTGTCGTCTGTAATGGTGGGATCGAAAAAGATAATCCCACCTACTCTGCGTTCATATACCACAAAGGGTTCAAAAATTTGGTCAGGGATATTTCTGCAATGTCGTTGTCATATTCTTTATAGTCTAGCAGACTAGGCATAATACTTAAATCTTGCTTTGGTGCAACACGAACTTTTAGAGCATTGAACGATGCTTTACAATAAATTTTAACTAGAAAACAGATATGGCACGTACAGAACTTACTTCTTCTTCAGACATCTTAAATTGACGGTGATTAATGAACATTTTAAAGCAGTAAATAGCCTTTACCATCCACCTAGCGTGATGAATTGCTCCTGGAGTTCTGAAGCCCACAATATTGCCGTATAAAGATCCAATAAATACCAGAGCCAACTGTAATAGCTCCTTATAGTCATCCCTGGGGTGGCTCTCAGTTAATTTGGTTTCGATTTCAGCAGCAACATTTACAATTACTTCTGGAGTTGGCTTCTTTTGTACTAGATTGTCACTGATACCTGTGTCGTATTTTCCTTTGTCTATATTAGGCCACGCAGTGAAGAATTTCTTAAAAATGGCTGGATGAGGCCCAGTGGTTGATCCCTTTTTTGTGTCGAATACGCCTCTTAACAGAATTTACTAGATATAATGACAGCAAGTCAGGTATAACAATTCTCTCCCTTACATTTGTTTCGATATGATGTATACTCCTTTGAGTCTTCCCGTGTTGGATGCTGTAGTTTCGAAGCTCATCGCCTTTACGATGTTGAAAAGACCCCATTCATGAAGGTATTCATATACAGCTATGGCCTGCTCCTCTCTTGAGGTGTTTGTTGTTACAGGAACTCTTAGCAACTGTTCCTTTTCACCATATGAAATTGCAATAGCTGTTCGCTTCACATAATGAAGTCTCCGTGACTTTGTACTCAAGAGGGTTAAGATTTAGTGCTTCTAAAGTAGCTATTAAAACTCTCGTGGTATTTCTGTCGGATATCTAACAAAATGGACAATTTCATGTTTAAAATATCTTTAAAATCGCTTGCGAATGAAACTTTCACCCTCTTGCTTGCATATGATCCTGGATCTTCTACAGCTTCTTCAAGGACGTTCACTTCCTCCCAGGTCTAAATTTCCTGGTAGATGCTGTCTACCAGGTTTAATATTTATGCTATGTTTCCTTTTCCTTTTTACCTGTCAAACGGAACTTACTTTGGTAAACTAGTCAGGTAATCCCCATAGAATAAAAGACTAAATTTGAACAGAAGGTTCATTATGTTTGAAAATTGAATTTTGAAATACTTTTTAATAAAAAGAAATATTAATACCAACAGATTATGCAAAAACCCGTAAAATTCGTAGAATACCCCAAACTGGCTCCTAAAGGTACCAGGTCGCGTTATTGGGACTCTGTTGTAACTGTGTTTTCCGTAAAATGAAAACAATTATGTACAGAATATAAATTTTCAAGAACAACATTGACTTTATTTTGTGTCACCCTATTCAGCAGGGTACTCCCCGCCAAGAATATCTGAAAACGAGGGCCGCACGGCGATCGTTCGCCACATGGAATAGCTTGCCGGCTGAGGTAATACCAGAAAATCCTTCCCTTGGCGTGTTTAAGAGAAGCAAATACCTCAGTGTTGGAAATTGAGGTAATTTCCAGGACTAGTGGCATATCATCACGTGTGATGGAGCCACGAAGCCCGTAATGAAGCCTGTCATTTTTCTGTTCGAACCTGGAGTTACTCTTTGCCAAGAGACTGGTTAAGAATAAGGATCTATAAATTGGCATCAAAACTAAGAAATCATTAATTTCATTGTTGAAACCCAAGCATAAATTTGTGTTGTATTTTTTAAAACTCTTTTTTAACTGTTCTATTTTTTTTCTTTTGTTTTGTTGAGAGAGCAATAATAATAATAATAAATTCATTATAAGCCATAAAAAATGTCAATATGCATTGAATAATGTAAATACATCATTTGATGCCCTTTTTTTTATGTTCTTTCCAAATTTAGTAATCACTATTTGGACAATTTCCATGTTGAGCCCTTTAAGACGCTCAAAACAGCCCATTGTAACCAAAAATTTAAAGGCATGTTTCCGAAAGAACTCTAGTGAGAAAAAATTACTATTTGTAGTTGATTCGGGAATAGTAATTATCATTTTCATTAGTCTTAATTGGGTCCCGACCGATATGTATTTTTGGAGTCCGATACCGATATACTGGTATCGTACCGATATAATTTGCCGATAAATTCTCCTTCGGAAAAAAAATGAAAGTTTAAACTCCCCATTCTCTGCCCATTCATCTGCCATATTGATGTTTTTACTGTTTTGTCATCAGCAAAGTGGTGTAGTTATGATAGATAAGATTTATGAATTACATCAATAAACACTTATAACCGCTGTTACGTTTGCACACGATTGTCCCTTCTAGAGAGAGAGGGAGAGAGAGAGAGACTCCCCATTCATATTCACATGATTATACCTGGTCTATTACACACCAAAGAATAGCTTCAATAATTCACTGTGGATTCCAAGAATTGTTTGATTTTTGTTGCCTTTTCTGATCAGCAGCTTCTGATCACATAAATGGAATGGCGGATATTTACGGAAGTGACAAATAAGAAAAAAAAATTTGGTCAAAGAAGCGGGTTTAGTTACATAAAGACAAATATGTGAAAATCTGATTGAAAGAAGCGTACGATATTTATTGAAATTGATTGTTCAAAGCCCAGATTTCAATAGCGGGACTTTTAATTTTAATCACTCACATATTAATATGAAAACTTTACTTTATGTTCATATGATATGTTCTCTTACTATCGAATTCATGTTAGGCACACTGGATACAGGGGGTCCAGCTAGAGTTATAAGTTTGGAGACGGGATTTAAAGAACGTGTTGAAAAGATTGTCCAGTATGCCGACAAGTGCAGACACATTAGCTAAATTTTCAAGGTAAATAGGTAGATTTTCCAAAGTGTTGACACAAGGCGGTATCTTGGATCTTTCACTTGCTCAAGTGAACATTCATTGAACAGAAATACATGGTTTTATGTGTTGTTTTTAGTTGTTTTGGTAGAAGATGCACGTTCTTGAAGTTACCACACATTTCGAACATTGCTGCACAAGGTGTGTATTGACAATTAGTGACAACAAATATACTTTGACTTCATTAGACTCACCTCTGCTGCTCTTTCCACCATGGTCAGACTTAGCTGGTGGCTCCCTCCCCAAAGACTGGACAAGAAAAAAAAACTGGTGCCCTCTTCTGGACAAGTTGCGTATAAAAAAGTGTACATATATATATTTATTTATTTATTTATTTATTAATATCAAGATACGGTAAGCTTTAACAAGTTTGTTGCACAAAACAATTATTAAAAAGTCAATAACAATGTCAATGACATAACAAAAACATACAGTAACTGAAAAACATTGGAAAAACAATATTACTGAAACATACAATAACATACCAACTTAACTGAAACATATCTGTTAATAATTGAAACCTACCAAAAAGTAAGCTTACAAAATAATTGTTACACTGTCGCAAATCAGGTTATACAAAAGTAAAAATAATTTCAAAATGGATTGTGATAGGACCTAGTATAGAAATATCTAGAGGCTAAACTATATTCGAAAAACTGGACCGATGTCCTTGCAAGTATTTCCGATGGAAGAGAGTTCGAAGTCTTCCACACTCGGCTAGTAAAAGAGTTTTGGCCTAATCTTTTCTGTGAACATGGTGGGTAAATTTTGTGATGGTGTTGACGGCTACTACTGTATTCTGTAAAACTGAAAAAGTGAGTTGGGGTGATATTATCAATATTCCTAACAATGCGGAATGTTTTTATTACGTCGGCTCTATTACGTCTGAACTGGAGAGAAGGCCACTGTATTCTTTGCATTCTCTGGTGGTAAGGTAGATGACTCAGGTATGGTATGAGTTTGGTGGCCCTACGTTGAACTCTCTCAACCCTCTCTCTATATCTCTTATTAAGGGGATATATCTCTTATTAAGGGGATATATATATATATATATATATATATATATATATATATATATATATATATATATATATATATATATATATATATATATATATATATATATATATATATATAATCTTCGTCAGGGGCGTCCTGAGGCTCATTTTATTAGGAGGAAGGGGGCGATCTTCCTAAATTTTACCTAATCGCTACCTCATTTATGCCGAATTTTCCGCGGAAATTAATAATTTTGCTACATTCCTGCCGATTTTGCAAAATTTATGCCGGAATTTTCGCCTTCGGGGAAAATTTTACCGAATGTCAAAAAAGTTGGAGGGGGGCAACCCTCACCGAAGCCCCCCCCCTCGGGACGCCCCTGGTCTTAGTAGTAAAATGCTATTTGGGAAAATTTCTCAAAAGAGCCTGAAATCCCTTGCACCATTGGAAAAACCGTTTGCTGAAAATCTCAAATAGGGAACGTACGGTCCCACCTTGAACAACAAGGAAAATCACATTTTTGCATGGGCTCCACTTATTCCTCTTTTTTGGTTAACAGGCCAGTTAAACATCGTAGCAGTTAAACAAGCTAATTTTTATATCTAATTAGTTTTTAACTAATTTTTTAATTTACATCATAGTCTAAAAACTTTAGACAGGGTAATAAGTTGGCATTTGAGGCCCCATTAAAGAGTCAAAATGGAATCTACCCCAGAAGCGATTATTGAGTTTCAAAAGAACATAAAAAAGGTATAAAATGATGCATAGAGTTTCTTGTTAGCTAAATTATGTGAATATGTAAATATTTACCTGTAATTGACTACCCAATACAAATCTAGAAGTACAATGATGACGAAGTAGGAAAGAAAGAAAAAGAAATGGACACGATTATAACGAATTTGAATACGGAAAGAATTAAAACACACGGAAGAAAATAAAAAGAAAAGAAAGAAAACAACGAAAGAAGATAAAAGAACAGAATTAAAATACCAGGAAGAACTAACCTAAAGGAAACGAAATAGCCAACAGCGAACAGTTTCAAAGATGCTGTCATTTTTTTCTTAACCAAATTGGTAACTCCGTATCATTAAGATAAGGAATTATTGCCAGACCAAGTGGGTGCCCGAAACGAATGTTTTATGTACTTGTAAAAACATTTCGAATTTCTTAATGTCAGTTGGGGCTTTCTCTCTCTCTCTCTCCCATTCTGCACACTACCTAGGGTACGGTCATCAAACTCAAGCAAACGCAACTTGTAGATCGTACGCTTTCTCGAAGTAATCGCAAGCCATAATTTAAGTCACGGCACCTAGCCACAACAAGCAAAATTTTGGAATAGCTTGAATGAAGACTAATTTGAATTTGGGGAATAATGCCCTTGAATTCTAGAATATTCTGTAGACAAGTGTAAAGGGACTGTTTTTCATGTTTCAAATTTAATTAAGCGTACATTATTAGAAAGTTTGAATTTTGATTTTTTTTTTCGACTAAACGTAGCAGATTTTTATTTCTAAAGTCTAGGAAAGGACAGTTCCTAAGAATTTTCTAGCATAAATGGTAGGAGAATTATAAAATCAGCTCCAACGGGAGTATCATTGAGAGCTTTGGGAGCTCCTTATGGTGCAACTCTCTTTGACTGAAAACCTTGGTGGCATAATTTTACCGCCTTTTCAATCAAATGTCAATGTTAATCCACAGATTCTAAATAACTGTCGATGGTGGCTAATTCTCTGGGTGAATCTGCTAATGGACCCTTTATCTTTGACACGGTCAGCTGACACTAGGATTGGCAGAATTATTATAAGGCGTAAAATCCCCTTAAGAAACCCAGGACAGATTGCTAAGCAATCAAGGAGGCACACTTGTGCCTCTATAAAGAGGCGACCCACCACAATGTTAAGCGATTTCAGGTCCTAGAGGTCGCAGAGAGACGGCGGTAATCGTATTTTGTAGCCCAAGCTCAAACTAAGAAACTTGCAAAATTTCATCCTCCTCCGACTTTATCTTCATGGGGTAAACTGGGCCGGAAGTTTGGGCCCTCCAACCACAGCCCCCCTTTAACGTTGTCTGATTGGACTGAAATTTAATGGGTGGCCTTTTCTAGGGCCCAGGAGCCTATCCTCGAAATTTCAGCTCAATCCGATCACTCCTTCCCTGTTTTCAAAAAACCAAATATAGCCACTTAAAATTCACCATCATTTCTTTTTTTTTCTTAGCCACGCCTACAGGCCACAGTTGGCAACGGATCCGGTTGAATGAGGACTCATTCGAAGCAGAATTCGACCTGTTAGGGCCTTTTGATATTTTCAGACCGAAAAAATTATCCCCCGAATTTACATTTACGAAAAACCTTAGTTTTTTTCAAATAATACACAAAAACAGGTTAGACATGCTTTTTTATGAAAATATCTGCGCGTCAATTTTCATAAAAAAGCATGTCTAACCTTTTTATTTTTATTATTTCAAAAAAACTACGTTTTCTAAAGAGTTATTATTTGAAAAAAACTACGTTTTCTAAAGAGTTAAAGAGGCTGAGTTACAAGGTCGAACCTTAAAACGTACAGGGATTAGGAGGCACAGTTGGGGGGCTGTTAAAGAGGCTGAGTCACAAGCTTGAACCTTAAAACGTACAGGGATTAGGAGGCACCCTGTACGACGTGATTTGAGTATTCAGGAATTAAAAGCCTTAACACAAGAATGTTCAAGAGCGGGGGGTTTGGGGGGCGGCAGCCCCCAACTTTAACTCCTGACACGATCAGCTAACAGTTAGTCAAGCAATAATAAGTAATAAACTGTACAAAAACGTGCAGAAATTATTTGAAAAAAACTACGTTTTCTAAAGAGTTAAAGAGGCTGAGTTACAAGGTCGAACCTTAAAACGTACAGGGATTAGGAGGCACAGTTGGGGGGCTACCGCCCCCAAACCCCCGCTTTTGCAGCCTTTAAATATAAAAAAATTTCTTTAAACTGAAAGTAAGGAGCGACATTAAAACTTAAAACGAACAGAAATTATTCCGTATATGAAAGAGGCTGTGCCTTCCTCAACGCCTCGCTCTTTACGCTAAAGTTTTTATTGTTTAAAAAAAGAGTTGTGAGAAAGTCAAACTTTAGCGTAAAGAGCGAGATTCTAAATAGCTGTTGATCGTGGCTAATTCTCCGGGTGAATCTGCTAATGGACCCTTTATTCTTGAGACGGTCAGCTGACACTAGGATTGGCAGAATTATTACAAGGCGTAAAATCCCCTTTAGAAACCCAGGACAGATTGCTAAGTAATCTAATGAAGAGGTGAAAGAAAGAACGGAAATTAAGTGTTTTTCATTTGGCGGGGGGGGGGGAGAATATTTGTATTTATTTTTTCTTGTGTATTTATGAATCCTGTATTGTGTACCCTCGCTTGGATTGTAATAAATTGTGATTGTAATTACTGGAAATAGAACAATCCAGGCCGTAATTTACCTCAGCACCATGTTGCAGAGTATTTCTTAGAGTTCTTAAAATTATTCTGGTAATTTGCTTAAATCCTTCCCACTCTCGCCCCTCTCTCTTTCCCCCTTTCTCTTTCTTCTCTCTTTTATATATTTACTGTTCTTCATCAGTTTGTGTTTTAATGGTATGTGTATCTTTTCCCTCCTTTGCAGACTAAGAAGCATTTGTGCGGAATAGTACATTAGGGATTGCACATTTGTTGCACGTTGTTTGATTTATCTTGTTTTTTGTTGGAATATATCTTATATTGATCTCTTCCTCATAATCATCATGGGCTACGTAACTCATATGAATTTATATATGAAAACGACCATGAACCACCACGTTTATATAACAGTTGCAATAATCAGTATAATAATAATCAATATAAAATAATCAGTATCTTTTTCCTAGATTTTGAAATTAATATATAACGCAGATACAACTTCTTTTCTTTGCTGATTTAAAGTACATGATTAGAGTTAATTGAAGTAGCAAATTAAAATTGGTCATATACTAGTGTGAATAGAATCGAGTGGCAACACTGACCGATGTAGGATATATAATACTACTACTACTACTACTAACAAATCACTGCAGCACCAAGCCGCCTGAGGCCAACACAGCTACGCACGCTCCTCCTCCATCCCAATCTATTCAAAGTCTCCCTTTTTACACCCGCCCACGAATTTCCCATTTCCTTTAAATCTTTCTTTATGACGTCTTCCCACGCCAGAGGGGACGACCTGCTTTCCGTTTAGCCCTAGACGGTTGGTCGAAAAGAAAAATTTTCGGAAATCTGTCATCCTTCACCCGCACAACGTGCCCTAGCCACCTCAACCTTTCTTTCATTATAGCCCTAGAGAGCGGTATTGAATAACATTTTTCATATAGCCTATTGTTTGAAATACAGTCAGTCAGCCGGGTACCCAGAACAATCCTTAAGCAATTTCTCTGGAAAACATCTAGCAAAACTTCATCTGCTTTTTGAAGCGTCCATGCTTCAGAGCCATATTTTACCACTGTCATCACTGTAGCTTCTAATATTCTAATCTTCGTTCGCAGACTTATTGTCCTATTCTTCCAAACTTTTTTAACTGTGAAAAACCACAATGAGCCTTGGGTATTCTACTTTTAACATCTTCACTGCTCCCACCATCTTTACTAATAATACTACCAAGGTAAGTGAATTTGTCCACTCGATCAATCTTTTCACCTCCCAACGTCACCTCCTAATCTTCATTTATTCTTATCCTTAGCGACTAAGTCTTCTTAACACTAATTTTCAAACGTTTTCTAGCACCCTGAACTCGCAAAACCTCTAAAACGTCATTCATTTTGCTCATATGTTCATCTAGGATGCTTAAATCATCAGCATAATCTAAGTCCAGGAGACTTTTTCCTCCCCATTTGATTCCGTGGTCTCCCATTGCTTTTCCTGTGCTCCTTAAGACAAAGTTCATCAAAATAATCCACATAACGGGGGGTTCAACACAACTCTACTTCACTCCCGATTTGATGCAAAGCCAGCTGCTAACTTCATTTCCTACTTTACCGTAGCAGTTATTCTTGTTTAAAGCACTAATCACTTTAATGTATTTGTCTGGTATACCATACAAGGATAAAACCTTTCCTAAAGCTCTTCTGTCAACAGAATCGAACGCTTGCTCATAATCTATAAAATTGAGGACCACAAGGCGTTTGAAAACTCAGGCACTTCTCAAGTATTAGCCTAAGAGTGAAAATTTGGTCGATATATCCTCTACCTTTTCTAAAACCGCACTGTTCTTCTCTTAAAACTTTGTCTACGGCATCTCTCAGTCTAAAAAGTATCATATTACTTGTAATTTACTACCTACAGAGACCAGACTAATGCCTCGATAATTACCACACTCACTTTTATCACCTTTCTTATAAAGTGGCTTAATTAAGGTTTTCCTAAAATCGTTAGGTACTTCCCCTATTTCAAAAATCATGTCCATAATTTTCAGTAACTTATTTCTAACCTCAGAGCCACCATATTTAAGAAACTCGTTTACCACCCTATCAGCACCTGGAGCCTTATTATTTTTTAATCGCTTTAGTACTGTTGCTAATTCCTCCTCATAAAACAAATCTTCCTTCACATCCAACGTATCACAAACTTTTTCATTTTCCTCTATATCTTTTCCTGCAACTCTATCTCGGTTAAGCAAATTCTCAAAACGTTCGGCCCATCTCTCTTTAGTTTTTTTCTTCCTTATCGCTAATTGCGGTCACATACCTATCTTTAACTGGGCCAAGTCCGGATTGACTACTCCCTCTCAAATTAGTAACATGCCAGTACTATATTTTACTATTATACCGTCTAGCTGCATCTTCAAGATCCTTGGCAGTTTTATCCATGGCCTCCACTTCTCACCTCCTTAGTTCATATTTTAATGCTTTCTCCACTTTCTTTACATTCCTCTCGTTTTGATATAATCTGTTTCTGAGATAGTTCTTGTACAATTCCCTTCTCTTTTCTATTGGATATGAGGCTTTTTCACTAGTATTCTTAGCTGCAGTTTTAGCTTTCTTCCCTAATACACCTGTAGCAACTTCACAAATTATTTTTTTAAAATTATTCAAACCATCTTCCACATTATCAAATTTTGAACTCTCAAGTTAAGTATTCAACTGTTCCTGGAAAGTTTCTCTCAAATTCTTATCCTGGAGTCTACCAACATCATAACTTCCCGGGAGGTAGTTACCCTTCCGATATTTCAGCTTTAAATTAAGATGGTGATCTTTACTTTTAACGTAAATAACGGCACTTCTATATAGCCTAGTATCTTGTATTGATCCTGCTAGTTTTTGGTTTGCAATAACATAATCAATAAGGTTTGCTGTCTTACAATCACATGAATACCATGTTAACTTATGAGCCATTTTATGACCAAATACCTTGTTGGTTATTACTAGATTGTTTTACCTGCAAAATCGCAAAAGTCTGTATCCATTATTGTTTTTTTTCCTACACCAAATTTACCTAGGCTAGGATACCATCTATCCCTATTTCTACCGACCTGAGCGTTAAAATCTCCCAGTAAAAACATCATATTTCTACCGGGGACCCTGTCTATTTGCTCCTGTAACTGTAAGTAAAATTCATCTGAGTCACTAGTATCTCCTTCAGGTAGTTCCATATGGGCATGTACTACTGTAACTTATATCCTGAGCTTTCTAATCATAAAGTAAGCAATTAGTGTTCTATTATTAATAATTTCCCCGCTTAAACAAGACATAGCAGCTTCCTTATTCATCATCAGCCCTACTCCCTGTCTATGTAACCCATCCTTCCTGCCTGAGTAAACAAATTCTATATCACCTAATTTCATGCTTCCTACCCCTGAGATATGAGTTGCTGAAACTCCTAATAAATTCAGTTCGAAACGTCTGAATTCGTTAGTCAAAATGTCGATACGATAGTCATTTTTTACCATCATCGTTCCAATTTTCATGTTCTTTAAATCATTGAAATTATTTTCGCCTCAGGAAAAGCAATGATCCCGGATACCAGTGTAGGACGGGGGTCACATATCTTCTCAAGTCTACACCGAAGTGCTTAAGCCGGCTTATAACCGGACAGCAAGAAGCCCCTGGGACCTCCATGAATGGAGGCTTTGTGCAATCCTGGGCCCATCTTGGTCACAACATGGTTTTCAGCACTTGGCGATGCTCTTCTTTAAAGAAGAGTCGAAATCCTGCACAGACAATCTCAAGTCTATTGCCTCCCAATCGTTTATTCAAGCCCAAAAATATTGTGATTCTACGGGGAGGCTTCCTTTAGTAGATAAATTAGCTAGGAAGAGGTTTTCCAGCCCGAAGACGCCCGTCAAAACATACTAAGCCCAGAAAAATTGTCCATTAGTCAGAATCCCGTGCGAATGCTGTGTCGTTTACTATATATACAATATACAATACATATACAGTAGTATTGATTAAATTCTAGTATCGCACCACGTTGTCGGCTTTTTTCTAATGCTGCCTCTTTTCTTGTTATATTTCTCTTAACTGATGAAAAACTTCGACTTTATTTTCTTAGGTTTCTGACTTCTCAGAAACTCAGGGTCAGAATATTACATGATTGTATGATATAGTATCATATAACTTTGTAGACTTTTTTCTAAGAGTGCCTCTTTTCTTAACTGTTGTCACAGGCTAATTAAATTTACTATTATTTTTTTTAACGATAGAACAATTTTTTAAATTCAACTCTCCTGGATGAAAAATATTAAAATTCACTTTCTTAGTTTTCTGACTTCTCAAGAAATCTGGGTCAGAAAATATTACATGATAGTATGATCATACAACGTTGTAGACTTTTTCTATCAGTGCCTCTTTTCTTAACTGTTGTCACACGCTAATTAAATTTACTACTATTTTTTTTAACGATAGAACAATTTTTTAAACTCAACTTTCTTGGATGAGAAATATTAAAATTCACTTTCTTAGTTTTCTGACTTCTCAAGAAATCGGGTTCAGAAAATATTACAAGATAGTATGATCATACAACGTTGTAGACTTTTTTTTATCAGTGCCTCTTTTCTTAACTGTTGTCACACGCTAATTAAATTTACTACTATTTTTTTTAACGATAGAACAATTTTTTAAACTCAACTTTCCTGGATGAGAAATATTAAAATTCACTTTATTAGTTTTCTGACTTCTCAAGAAATCGAGTTCAGAAAATATTACATGATATTATGATCATACAACGTTGTAGAATTTTCTATTAGTGCCCCTTTTCTTAACTGTTGTCACACGCTAATTAAATTTATTATTAATTTTTTTTTAACGATAGAACAATCTTCTAAACTAAGAAATCGGGATCAGAACATATTACATGTCAATATGATCTATATTATCTAAGTATTATATGTGTATTATGAAAATGTAATCACCGAATTGATATAAGCTCAGTCTACTGATGCGTATTGAGGTATAAAGGTCTGCTGAAAGCATTATGGACTTCGTTTTAGTCAACTAGGAAAATCATTAAGGTCTCGGGTGAAAATTTTCTCTCCATGGACGGTGCCATTCTGAAAGTGACCTGAAGTTCCGGTAAACTGTAATGAAATAAAATTAATTAAAATACACATGCTTTAGACATTATCACATCATTAAATAATGAAATATATTATCAAAAAATTATTAAAACAAACATACATATTATTCATAAGTCATGATATACTCATAAGTTTTGATATGATTTTGTCTTCCTTCCTCTCCCCTTCTCTCTCTTCCTCTCTCTCTCTCTCTCTCTCTCTCTCTCTCTCTCTCTCTCTCTCTCTCTCTCTCTCTCTCTCTCTCTCTCTCTCTCTCTCTCTCTCTCTCTCTCTCTCTCTCTCTCTCTCTCTCTCTCTCTCTCTCTCTCTCTCTCTCTCTCTCTCTCTCTCTCTCTCTCTCTCTCTCTCTCTCTCTCTCTCTCTCTCTCTCTCTCTCTCTCTCTCTCTCTCTCTCTCTCTCTCTCTCTCTCTCTCTCTCTCTCTCTCTCTCTCTCTCTCTCTCTCTCTCTCTCTCTCTCTCTCTCTCTCTCTCTCTCTCTCTCTCTCTCTCTCTCTCTCTCTCTCTCTCTCTCTCTCTCTCTCTCTCTCTCTCTCTCTCTCTCTCTCTCTCTCTCTCTCTCTCTCTCTCTCTCTCTCTCTCTCTCAGTCTCTCATCCCTCTATTTGTGCGGGAGCCACAAAAGAAGTTTAAAATCTTAGAGAATCAGACAGAATTTAAGAGCCACGCTGTATTTATCTCACAAACAGTTTTCTTTGTAACATTCTTCTTTTAAAAGATCATTTGTATGCTAAAGATATTTTTGTAAAACATTGTTAGTGAGCCATTCCTCGTTGATCGTAACTCCCATAGTAAATATACTATCGGGGTAGTATATTTACTACCCAGGCCCCCCTCTCTCTTTTTTCTTTTCTTTCTTTCTTTCTCTTTTCCTCAAAGACTATTTGTAGGCTAAGACTATTTTCTCAGAACATTGTTAGTGAGCTGGTCCTCGTTGATCGTAACTCCCATAGTAAATATACTATCGGGGTAGTATATTTACTACCCAGGCCCCCCTCTCTCTTTTTTCTTTTCTTTCTTTCTTTCTCTTTTCCTCAAAGACTATTTGTAAGCTAAGACTATTTTCTCAGAACATTGTTAGTGAGCTGGTCCTCGTTGATCGTAACTCTGATAAACTCCGAGGAGAAACACTGGATCTTCAGCATGGATTGGCCTTCGTAAGAAATGCACAAGTTTACGGAGATACTCAATACTCTGCCACAGCTGGTTCAAAGTTGTGCATTGTTACTGCTGGTGTGCCACAAGGACCTGGAGATTCACGCACTAGCTTGGCACCAAAGAATTTAGAAATCTTCAAGGAGATAATTCCCAGATTAGTCAAGTATAGCCCAGAAACAATTCTTCTTATAGTTACAAATCCTGGTTAGTAGTTAACATTGTAATTAATTTTGTTTGTTCTGTAGATGTCATTCTATTTTCTAATTATCCATTATTGTAAATAATTTCTTAAAACACAGTGTTTTTCCATTTACGAAAAATCAAGATAGAAAAAAGGGTTTAATTTAAATAAAGCAGTGTAACAAAAAAAAAAAAAAAAGAAGCAAAACATCAATTAATAGAAACAATTCGAATGTTTCGGCTCCACGTCCAGGAGCCTTTCTCAATGGAAAGAAAAAACTTTAAAGAAGAAGAAACAGATTTTTAAAATAAAACTGTCTAAAAAAACGACAAACTAAATATACGGGAGAAAGAAAGAGAAGAAAAAACAACAAAAAAACAAAAACAAAATACAACTCACATTCTAATGACCTCTAGAATTGCCGTTACTCACTGAACAAGACAAAACGAACATATAAAAAAGGTAATTCTCCTCTTTAAAATCACATAAAAGCACAAAAGGTAATTCTCCTCTTTAAAATCACATAAAAGCACAAAAGGTAATTCTCCTCTTTAAAATCACATAAAAGCACAAAAGGTAATTCTCCTCTTTAAAATCACATAAAAGCACAAAATGTAATTCTCCTCTTTAAAATCAGTGGATAAATGGGATCTATTGAAAATGAAGACTATACTTATTTGAAAAAAAGGTCATAAAAGATCAGGTCATCACCCCTGATTAAATTTACCAGGTTAATAACATTTATGCTATATATGGCAGCAGGTGAAAGAAATTTTTAAATTATAAATTAAATTGATTTTTTTATTTGCTAGTTTAGCTGCAGTCCGTTGACTCTTTCCAGCTTTGACCTCATCCTGATTTTCGTTTGCAGGATTTTCAAGGGTTCAGGAACTATTTCGCTCACTACTGTTAGAAAATTTGATACCCACCCCCTAATTAAATTATTATCAATTGGATACATTCTAAATTCCTCTTTTCTTTTTTTATAGTTTTATTTTAAAAATCAGTTTTTCTTCTTTATAGAATTGTTTTCTTTCTCTTGAAAAAGGCTAAAGGGGAATAATAAAATTTAGATTTTTTTTGGGGGGGGGGGTGAGGGGTCTGGAAAGGTGAAGCCGAAACATTCGGATTTATTTCTATTACTTAATGTTTTCTTGTTGTTGTTTTTTTCGTTATTTTTTCTGCTGCTTTATTTACATTAAACCTTTAGATTCTTAATTATCCATCATTGTATGATAGTGTGAATACTATCGCTTCTATATACTTTTTACTAGTGACCTAGTAGCAATTCTCTGAACAGCTACGTCAGTATTGTCACAAAAATGATTTCTGCAAATTAAATTTGTTTTATTGTCAAAAAAAGTATTCCTGTAAATTAAATTTGTTTTATTGTCACAAAAATGATTTCTGCAAATTAAATTTCTTTTGTGGTCACAAAAATTATTCCTGCAAATTAAATTTGTTCTATTGTCACAAAAATGATTTCTGCAAATTAAATTTCTTTTATGGTCACAAAAATTATTCCTGCAAATTAAATTTGTTTTATTGTCACAAAAATGATTTCTGCAAATTAAATTTTTTTTATTGACAGAAAAATGGTGCCTGCAAATTAAATTTGTTTTAGTTACACAAAAATGATTTCTGCAAATTAAATTTCTTTTATTGTCACAAAAATGATTTCTGTAAATTAAATTTATTTTATTATCACAAGCATGATTTCTGCAAATTAAATTTGTTTGCATAATTTAGGAAACGGAAAATCTGGAAACTGAGTTTGTTTCTCTGCAAATATGTGTCTATTACAGTTTTAACTGTGCTGAAACGTTGGGTCTGATGCTTGAGCCCTGTGTATTGCAGCAGTGAAATAAAACGTTGAAACTTTTTACAAAAAGTCCTGAGGATTCAATACTCCGACGAATTCTCAAATGCTGATGCGTCATCGCTGCTGTAACATCCAGCCCACAGCCACGATTGTCAAACAGAGAAGTTTGTGTCGACTTGACCAGGTCACGAGAAGACCCAATGACCGCATCATCAAGCAAGTGCTTCTTTGTCAGTTTGGTGCAAAAGTCCTGGGGGTCAATTGAAGAATTTTCGGGCAACTGTCAAAAACGACCTCAATACCATTGATGGATTTTGAAATTTTGGCAAAAAGTTTTTGAGCTGCTGGTTCTGGTTTTCTGAAGAGCTGGTGCAAGATCGCGACAAATGAGAGACAGTCATGTGCAGTCTTCTAGATGCCGGGTTAGGGGTTCACGTCTGGTCTAACAAGTAAGTTCTGAAACGTATAAGTTCTGATACTCGAGTCCCGTGTGTGGAAACAGTGACGTTAAACTCTGAAACTCGATGCCTTAGGCTTCAGCCCTGTAAGTGGCAACTGTGACAACAAATGCTGAGGCTTGACATCTTATGATTTAGCCCTTTGCGTTGCCATAGTGACATCAGACGCTGAAATTTGATGTCTGATGTTTGAGCTCCGTGTGTTGCAGCAGTGACGCAAACACGTTTCGATTTGCCAAAGCTTATCTTTTATTCTGAAAATTTAAGGGTTTCTGGAATATCAATAATTGTCAGTATTTTGTATGCTCAATATTGAAAATCATTATACACTATTTTAAGATGGGCTTTATCTCCTCTATAACAAACCAAAATCAACAGCAAAAACTCAACTCAATCTCCTTTACGAAAATAAACATACGACTGAATTAATTCCTTTCGATGATGAATTCGCATGTCTTGAGAGATATTAAGTAGCACAAGGCACCGTTCCCATTCACCATATATTTTCCAATCCAACTGGAGAAAGCAAATAAAATAGTATATGGTCATAGGTTTCAGAAAATCTTGGGGCCCAGGGTCTATTTAGTCTGAAGATCACAATAGTTTGAAGCAACATTTGTAAATATTCCTGGACTGTTAAAGCGATATTTAAGAGTTCGTTTTAGTCCCATTTGGGACTCGACTTTCTATAATTTTATCATATTTTTAATATGAATTTGGCAACGACTCAAAAGTTCTTAAATTATTTTTTATCTCTTCTAAAAGCATGCTCTTAAAATTAAATCATTTTCCTTTTACTCCAGTCAGAAGTGCCAAGTGGGGGGGGGGGGGTAATTCCCCTCATAAACTTTTTGCTCCCCACCTGACCTAGGAGACAGCGGTATTACAACACTTTATTGACAAAGAAAAATAAAAAAAAAATGCCCTCTCCCAATATATTTTATAAAATCCTTTTTTTTATCTTCATTAAAAACAAATTGAAAAATCTCTAACCCTCCCTTACATTTGTGTGAATTGGTGCCTCTGACTCCGTTTTTTGGCAAAAAATAAGGTAGCTGTTTGGCACCAGGGCGATGCTCAGTTTGAATTGAGAAAAGGCTAATTAATTTTAGGGTTGTTTTCTAGGGTTATTTTAGCTTTAAAAAGTCAGCCTTATAGGATACAACTGCTATTATACCACCTTGGAAGCTGATAATTCTTTTTTCACCTTCTATCTTCACTCAGTAATTAAGAGGAACTTTTGTATTATAGAACATTGTAACTTTGGAATAATAAAACACTGTGGTACGTTTTCTTTTATTTCGTTAGAAATAAATTGAAAAAAAATACTGACTTTTCCTTGCGTTTAGGTGAATTGGCACCCCTGACTCTGGTTTTTGGTCGATAATTTTTTTTCACCTTCTATCTGCACTGCACACAATCTGTAAAAGCAACTTTTGTTCTAGGAAATTGTTCTAGGAATTGGAAGAAAAAATATTGTGCTAGACGATAAGCATATATTCTATGCTGAATTAGTTAGAAAGGTGGATTTATTCTTTTCAATAAATAAATTTATTTTACGAAACAAATACAGAATAATTCATTTCAGAAGCAATCTTTATTCTCTTTTAAAAAAAAACTCCCTATTATTGCCTTGTGTGTCACGAGTTCTGTATTCCTGAAACAACGAGGATAAGTACCATTGGTACGTTGAATGACGTTACTCAACACTTTTCATTCCCATCATAAATGAAATCCTGATTTTGGTATCGACTGAGATAAGAGCTGTCGCTGAATCATTGAAAATTGAGTTTATTCTTCAATAGCAATACAGCAATAGTGTATTGTCAGTAGTGTATTAGTCAATAATATTGTTAATGGTGTATTTGTCAATAGTTGTAATAGTGTATTGAATAGTGCAGTATTTTCAATAGTGTGCGACAACATACCTTTTAACCTTTAGGGAAACTCGCCTAAATATCGTGAGGAAGAAATTTGAATCAAACCGTTGAAATTCTGGTTCGGAATAATTTACTATTATCGTGTATATTCTTCTTGATTCATTCATAAATTAAATTGTTATCTGATAATGTATTATCCATGATTAAAATGATTACTAATAATATAATTAAAAGAATAGTCGTATTTAAAGTACATTATTTTCTATTGAAATCTTGAGTGTTTAATTTCTTTTTCTTCCTCATGTGGCGGTGGCCTTACTGGAGTGCACTTAATTAAATGTTAGGTTAGATTATTGGCTTTCTGCCAATATAACCTTGATTTTGTTTACTCCTCTCAGCATTAAATATTCATTGTGAAATCTCAAATTATATACCCTTGTTTAAGATACAAAGCACATTTCATAACCGAAAGTAGTGGATTACATTTTGGTTTCTGGAGCTTGGGAGCCTTTGTCTTGAAAGCCAGTTTCCACAGTATTATGCACTTTCATATAGACACCCAGCTTACCCCCCTCGACAAGCCGGAAGGGGTGTTGATTTACAAAAACTTAGGGGGAGGGGACAGTCAACTTTCAAATCTAGGGGCAGTTTTTTTTTCTTTTTCTTTTTTCAATGAAAATATTAAAAATAAAGTCTTTTCAATGAAAATACCCTAAAAGTTATTCTTCAAAATCTAAGAGGAACATAGAGTGCCATTGCCTCTCTGTCTTTCCATCGAAGCGCTTAAGAAAGTAATCTTCTTATTCTCTTTGGTTCAACGGTGTAGCCTAACTTCGTAACTTTTTGCATTAATATAATTTGTGAAAATTTTATGCTATTGAAATGTTATATCTCCATTAACAATTTATTTCAGTCGATACTTTGGCTTATGCTGCGTGGAAACTAAGTGGCTTCCCAGCCAACCGTGTCATTGGGTCGGGCACTAATTTGGATTCTTCGCGTTTTCGATTTCTGTTGTCACAGCGGTTGAAGGTGGTGCCATCTATATGTCATGGCTGGATAATTGGTGAACATGGTGACTCTAGCAGTGAGTACTGAATTTACCTTTTACCTAGCTTTACCTAACTTACCTAGCTTTTACCATTTTGATGTATTTCTATAAAAAAAAAAACACATAAAATGAAAGTAATTGATGATTACTAAAATAATGGTGGAATAATTCGTGAAAGGGAGTGGAATAAAACCCTGGCAATAAATATAGTGGACCTTAATGTGATAGTATATAACAGTATAGTATAGTGCAGTCTATTTGGCAAAAACAACAGGGCCATGGCCACAAAAAAGAGAACAACATACAAATACAATTAAAAGACTTAATTTAGCCTTTTGAACAAAACGATTAAAACAAGAAAAAACACCATTCAAAAACGCTAAAACAAACAAACACAAGTCATCAAATAACACCCTCACGGTGGGTTATCCCCATACGAATAAACCGCGCCAGATTCCTAATTCAAATAAAAGGCCCCGTTTCCCTACAATTTTTCCCCCCACATCTCTTCCCCCTCCAAATCCACTCCAAAAATTTCCTTTCTCAAGACCCTTAACTCTTGACACTTCTCCAGAAAATGCAATAAATTTTTCACTCCCTCTCTACACATCGGACAAGTGTAAGAACCACTCTTCATTCTAACCCTTTCCAAATATCTTCTTCTTCCTCCAACTGGAATAAAATTGCCTCTACAAGAAATTACCCATTAATATCATCTCTAAACAGCCCAACTCTCAAATATACCATCTTTCCCTATGTCCCTTTTACCCTAATATACAAACCAAGGTCAGACGTTCTGATCTAGCACCCCCTCTTCTGAATTTCCTCATAAACTAAAATTGAATATACCTGTTTAGACACCTACCCAACTTCCCTACCCCCATTCCATTCACCCGACATTCCACACGAATCCGAAATTGCCTTAATGTACCCCATCCAGGAACATCTCCTTCCGTTTATAAGAAACTCCGCAAATGATTCCATTGCTAATCAATGCTTTTCCATACTTACACCTCTTTCCCAATACTTCACCATTTTTAATAGCCTCCTACTTCTTAACAACAAAATTCCTAAATCATCTTTAATAGCTAAGCTATTAATTTTATCACTTAAACCTAGCTACTACTACAACTAACAACTCACTGCAGCACCAAGCCGCCTGAGGCCAACACAGCTACACACGCTCCTTCTCCATCCCAATCTATTCAAAGCCCCTCTCTTTACACTCTCCCAGGAAGATCCCATTTCCTTTAAATCCTTTTTTATGATATCCTTCCACCCCAACTGCGGATGACCTACTTTCCGTTTAGCCCTAGGCGGTTGGCCGAAAAGGACAATACTTGGCAACCTGTCATCCTTCATCCCCAGAACGTGCCCTAGCCGTCTCAACCTTTCTCTCATTATAGCCCTAGAAAGCGGGATTGAAACGCATTTTCGTACAGCCTGCTGTTTGAAATACGGTCAGTGAGCCGGCTACCCAGAACAATCCGTAGGCAGTTTCTAGTATATCTTCATCCGCTTTTCAGAGTACCCATGCTTCAGAGCCATATTTTCCCACTGCCATCACTTAAACCTAGCATCCTTCTATAATTGTTCAATTGTAACCTTTCAAATATAATACCCTTATCAATCCCCCAAACTTCTGTTCCACACTCCATTACCGACCTTATCTTAGTCTTAAACATCCGCTTCTATAGCTTAATATCTCCAAGACCTACTCACTTGAAGGGAACCATTGAATCATTCCTACTACCCTATTTCCCCTTTTGTCAATTAATTCTATATGCTTGCCCCACTTACCCTCCTTCATTAACCTACACCCAAGGTAGATAAACTCATCCACAATATGTAAATTGTCCATTCCAAACCTAAACTCCTCTTTCTTGCCCTTTTCCGTTACCCCAGAAACCAAAACCGCTGATTTACTAACATTATAACAAGATTATATAGCCATACATATGTAGCCCTAATAATGTATTTAGCCCTAATAATGCCCTAAGATTATATAGCCCTAATAATGTATTTCTTCGTAACATCAATGTGGTCATACCTTCTAGCTCCTATTTTAAACCGGTAATCTTCGCAGTTTGCATTTTATCTCCGTCCAGACATGGACAAGGTTCAAACACTGACCGTGTTTGGTTGAGAGTGTAGTTTCGTCAAATTTTATTAGAAACGGTTTTAAAACTGGTTAAAAATGGAAGGAAACATGATAATCTGGTTAATAGAAATATAATTCTATTGTTTTGGTATTTTCTTTTAGTTTTCAGATATTCTTTGAGCTTAATATGGGACTACCAAGGGGTGGGGAGTGCATTTGAGGATGAACTGACTATTATATATTTTGAAAGAGTATACAAAAAGGAATCGAGTAGTATATTCACCTTGTCTCTATCAGTTGTGAAATTTCGTATATATTGCTGTAAGTGTGAAGTGTCTAGGGGCCTAGAGCCGTAAGTGTAAAGTAACTGTTTTTCTCGTAGATATCACTCTAAAATGCTCAAAAGCCTTTGTAGGTTCTTTACTGAGTCAACCAACAGGACAAAGTCATAGAGCTAAAAGACGCATCAAATTACGCTGTACTGGTGCCTGGTAGACTGGCACCAGGCACCAGTGGCGGATCCAGGATTATTTTTAGGGGGAAACGCAAAATAGGTTGATCCGATTTTTTTGGGGGGGGAGGCGCAAAATAGGTTGATCCGATAAACTTGCGTTAGGAGCAAGTTTTATTAACGCAAACTTGAGTTAATTAAGTAAATTACACTACTTTAGACTGCGCTAGGCGGGCGCGCGACCCCCTCGCCCCCCCCCCCCCTGGATCTGCCACTGCCAGGCACCAGGTACACTGGTGCCTGGTTTTTCTAAAACTTTTCCACTCTATCATTCAGATACAGTGAAAACAATCTCATAGAAACTGTTCAGGATTACTTAGCTTCAAGTCTACTTACCATAACTCTAGAGAGATTTTTCCCAGCCCTTACTACCGTTTTAACTACCTATTTAATATGAACTCTAGAGAGATAACTCTAGAGATAACTCATAATTCTAGAGAGATTTTTTCCAGCCCTTACTACCGTTTTAACTACCTATTTAATATGAACTAATAATTCTCCAAAATGTTCGGAAGGTGTAAATCCTCCTAACATAACGCGGATCTAAGAACTAAAAACGCAGTTCATAATCTAAATATTTTATATGCGGCTTATAGACTTATGATGCATTTCCAAAATGAGCCGCATAGTCATTTGGGTAGCCCTAGATACTTGCTAAACCTTATTATAGACGGGTATTATATAGCATTAGCTGGATGGTGTTATCTATAGGCCTTAGACTTTGTATCCTAAAGCTGTCTAGGCAATTTTTCCTATCATAAGTTTTTTTTGGGGAGGGGGAGAGGATTTCACATTTTCTTTTTGTAAAAAATGTGAGAAAAGTACATTCTTTGGTTAAATATTCTGAGTGGGATCCTTGAGAAGGGGAACTCGTTCCTACAAATTAGGCTGTCCCTCCGTGTAGACATGACCTGAATCTTCTCTTCTGAGAAATCTAGACGAAAATTAGAATTTTTATAAAGTGTGGAGTCGAAAATGCATTTGTAACTGTTTCATGTGCTGCAGTTTTCTGCAGTTTTTTTTTAATTTAGGTATTTCTGATAATTTTTATCCATTTTCGATTAATATCTTAATTCAGTTTTGCATGCTCAATTCAGAAATTTAGTTAGGCTTTCTCTACTGCCCTTATTTATTAAAGTAATAGGGATACTAAAAATTAAATCTGAACTTGGTTAAGTGGAAACTTACACAACCACATGTGTCTTGAAAAATTACGCAATTTTTAATGGGGATAATTATGGATAATTATGGTTATGAAAATCAGTCGGGAAAATCCTCAAAAGATTCATATGCAATATACCTTACCAATAATCAGGGGTGAACCTCCAGCATTTTTATTGGGGTGGGGGCAAGAGGGGTTCATATCCGGATATTCAAGTGGCATGGGCTGTATCATATTTTTTTTTTAGATTATTGGAGGAGGGGAAACTGCCCCCCGGGAACGCAATTTTCAATGAGGAAGATCATCGTGTGCAGTTACGTAGTTTTACGCCTCGCGGGTGCCAAATTTGAAAATAAAAAATGTGTATAAAAAGTCGGCAGAAAATAAGTGAAAAATATATCATCATGGAGCTCTAGACACTGTAACTTTCCTGATTGTTCTATCAACAAACGAACATGGCTATAAATCTAATCTATAGTAATTTATTTGAATCCTCTATACAAGCATGAAATGTACTTAGAGGAGTACAAAGATACAGAAAATTAACGGAAAATTAAAGCGCAATAAAGAAAAAAGCTCACAATAAAATAACATCTCAGCTACTTAGACAACACAGTTAAGTTGAAAGTTGACAATATATTCTCGACGCTTACGGAACCTGTCCACAAGCTGGTCGATTTTTGAAGAAATGTCAAAAACACCATATCTACTCGAAATGTCCTGATTGTGAGTCCAAATTGGCAACTGCTGAAGATATTTGCAGGAGTGGAAGCTATGCATTAATATGGACATTATTAAAACTATTAGAAGCTAAACACTTCAAATTATTAGTTAATTGGATATTATTGACAACGTCAGCATCAGCATTATTCACAATGTAATATCAGCAGAATCATACTTCATATTAACAAATATATTATCCAAAAGTGATTCCGAGCACAAAGTTACTCGACTGCATATATTAACTGTCGGTCTTAAACCATAACCCAACATAACATTTAAAAAATCTCGAACTCTCGGGTTTACACTTACTGAAAATAGATCAAGAATAAAGTCTCCACGAACAAAGCATGGGCGATTTGAACCTGACAACTTATCCATTTGCTGCTCCAACGGCAAATGGACTTGAATTTGTCAGTTTTTGCTTATGCCAGTCTTTGTATATGCCAGGATGTAAATAAATTATTAAACTAATAAATTCATAAATAAAATTAATAAATTATTAATGATCGTTGATGATATAACTATCAGTTTTTCCGATTAAAAATGTTTAAGGGGGGGAAAAAGTCAGTTAAGGTTACTTCAGTCAACGAATAGTCAGTTACTGGAATTGTATGAGTGAATTGCATGGTAGTGCAATAGTATTGCGTAATGTTGGTTAGTCTCTTCAGTAGCAATGTGCTGTCCATACTCCTCTATGCTAGTGAGTGCTGGAAAATGAATCCGCAGCTTTAAAAGAGAATTCTTACAATTGAAAATAAGTGCCCGAGGAGAATTTTAAACTTAAGTTGGCAACAGAGAATCAGTAATGTATAATCCGGAATAGAACGGGACAGCCTCTCATTACTGCTGTTCTGAGGAAGAAGAGGTGGTCATATTTAGGCCATGTACTCTGCATGAAAGAAGGCTGCCTTCCCTGGACAGCATACAACTGGAAACCAGGCTGCAGAAGAAGACTAAGTCGTCCAAAGAACACTATGCAGCAAACTTCTGATTGAGATCTGAGGACAGCTGAGACCTCATTAATACCTGAATGGGAAGATGTCACAGCTGCAGCATTGCTTTGGGACAAGTGGAGAGGCTTTGTCTATTTCCAGCTTTCAATAGACTTAAGCCCATTTGGAGAAGCAGCAAATATTCATTGCAACTGAAGCTACATCTCTTCAGTAGCAATGTGCTGTCCATACTCCTCTATGCTAGTGAGTGCTGGAAAATGAATTAGCAGCTCGAAAAGAGAATTGTTGCATTTGAAAATATGTGCCAGAGGAGAATTTTAAACTTAAGTTGGCAACGGAGAATCAGTAACTTTGAAATCCGGAATAAAACGGGACAGCCTCTCATTACTGCTGTTCTAAGGAAGAAGGGGTGGACATATTTAGGATCGTACTCTGCATGAAGGAAGGCCGCCTTCCTTGGACAGTCTACAACTGGAAACCAGGTGGCAAAAGAAGATGAGGTCATCCAAAGAACACTTTGTGGCGAAATTTTGACCAAGAGGACGGCTGAGACCTCGTTAATACCTGAATGGGAAGATGTCACCGCTGCAGCTTTGCTTGGGGACGAGTGGAGACGCTTCATCGACGCCCTATGCGCCACCAGTGGCTCAGGAGGAACTAAGTTTTAAGCAAGTTAAGTAATGTTGGTTGCTGGTTGTGCGTTATCATGCAAACTACAGGTGCTACTTCAGCACATTCCTCATTACAGTACTAAGCCACCTGATACCAACACACCTCCACAAGCTCGGCCTCCAACCAACTCTGTTCAGAGCTCCCTTCCATTTTCCATTTGACCCATCCCATCCCATTTAAGGATTTTCAACATTTCGTTACGCCAAACATTTTGCCTACAAAAGAATCTTTTTAGGAAGACCAATTAGACAATCAAATCCTGTTACATTTGTATGAATAAATATATTCTATTCTTCTATATACAGAGCCCACAAAACTTATGCAGACACAAAATCACATTTTGATTATTTATTTGACCTTATCTTGAAAAGTTCTGTTAGGAGCACACATTTGGACATGAAACACCAAATGTGTCATTTCAGATATTTAGACGGACTTACAAAAGAAATTATCTCAGCTCATAACTTATGTCTGCCCCATTTACAATGATCGTCTTAATTCTGATATTTTGTATTTTCAATAAAATCACAATTGGCACTCCAACTCTGCTGATGCCATGCCTGAAAAGCAATTAGCATTTAAAAAAGCCCAATAAGATTTTACTTATTGGCATCCTCGTCCCATTGCCCCCCCCCCCCCAAGATTTTGCTCTAGTTCCGCCCCTGGGAAAATAGGACTACATTCAGAATTCAGCATGCAAAAATGTGTTTGGAAAAGATTCAAAGCAGATAAGCCAATTTTATATAGCAGTTAAGCCAGTATTAACTTCATTTTAATTTGTCGACCTTGAAGCAGTACTTGCTGCTTTAATTTTTTGTGTTTTTATTATATTTGTTTTTCTGTTTTGATCCTTGTTTTGTGTCTTCTCTTTTTGTGTCATGACATGCTCATGTTAGCTCCAGCTACTGTAGTGAATAAATATATTCTATTCTTCTATATACAGAGCCCACAAAACTTATGCAGACACAAAATCACATTTTGATTATTTATTTGACCTTATCTTGAAAAGTTCTATTAGGAGCACACATTTGGACATGAAACACCAAATGTGTCATTTCAGATATTTAGACGGACTTACAAAAGAAATTATCTCAGCTCATAACTTATGTCTGCCCCATTTACAATGAACGTCTTAATTTTGATATTTTGTATTTTCAATAAAATCACAATTGGCACTCCAACTCTGCTGATGCCATGCCTGAAAAGCAATTAGCATTTAAAAAAGCCCAACATAAAATAAATTCTCGAGTGTATGTTTGAATTGCAATTCATTATTGTTTTGTTTTTTTTTTACATTTGTCTTTTCACCGTTGATTGAGATTGATTAAAAAAAACTTTCCGAAATAGAAATTTTTCAAAGGAAATAAAGGGTCATGTTAATTTTAAGACCAGCAGAAACAAATTCCTATAATAATTCAAACTCAAAACGACCAGAAATTACTATTAAAGAAAACCCAAAACCAACGGAAATTAAATAAAGAATCATAGGAAACAAACATACAACAGGTACTAATTGAATAAAACTTAAAATGAATATTCAAACGAAACTTAAAACAAACAAAAAATACTACTAGTAATAGTTTGGCAACTGCCCCCTTTGCCCTCCACTACCTGGAAAATGTTAAAGCCTACTGCATCATTTGCATCATTTTGCCCTTGGAAAGAACTAATAAAATGAAACTTAGTTTTTGATATATAATTATATTAAATGCTGAAGGCTCAGCAATTCAAGATTTTATTTCACTGTAATTTTTATTTTCAATGCTGTAATTATAAAAGAAAATATTTGTAATGTAATTCGGTTTCAGTAAAGTGCAAATGACGCAATAGGATTTAGGTACCATCTAAATAGGCTTTAGATAAACTTTACTGATGCCATGCCCGGAAATTAATAGGGATTTAAGAAAGCCCAACGAAAAATAAATTCCCAAATGAAAGTTAGAATTGCCATTCAATATGTTTTTTTTTTATTAACTTGCCTTTTCACAGTTGATTGAGAACGGGTCTTTATTCTAATGTGTTTTATTAGAGTTTGTGTTTGAATGTTTCCCTGTGGACTTTGATCTGTATTTTTTTTTCTATCCTCAATCCTGCTTTGAGGACGGTTGAGTTAAGATCTTGACTGAAATATTTGTATTTTTCTCTCATTTTTTCACTGGCTGGCATTTTCCTAGTTTTTTCCCTTAATTTTTTTTCCTTTCTCATGCTCTGTCAGTGTGGTCTTGTAAATTTCTTGCGGATCGCAAAATATTGTTTTCCCATCCCACAAAAAAAACTGAAACTGCTCGGGGGGAGGGGGAGGAAAGTACACAGAATGCTGCCAGAAATTTATATTTGAACCACATAATCTAGTTCATTAAACAACAACATACTTTGAATTAGCTATGCATACTAAGATTGTAGCCATCGTTTGATTTTCAGTTCCAATCTGGTCCGATGCCAATTTAGCTGGTGTAAAGCTCCGTGACGTTGATTCTCGTGTTGGAACAAAAAAGGACGTAGAAAATTGGTCCCAACTGCATAAAGAAGTGATTGGCAGTGCCCAAGAGATTATCAAGCTCAAGGGCTACACCTCCTGGGGTATTGGTCTTAGTGTGGCTGCACTCACTAGAGCTATTCTGGAGAATAGCCAATCCAGCTATGCTGTTTCCACACTTGTACAGGTACTGGATTTCCATATCTTTAAACTAAGGGTATAAGGAACTGTTAAAATACAGAACTCTAGTTCTTCCCTGCAGTGGTGTCAATAGGGGTTGGGGGCTATTGACTGCCCAGCAGCAATTGAGGGAGAGGTATTGGCCCCGGTAGATTATGGAAAATACCGTTTTGTGTTATTATCAGTGAAAAATGCCCTTTTGGAAAACAAATCATTGAAAAAATTGGAAAAAAACAGAACTGCCCGCCTCCTAGATTTTCAAAAATACAATCCCTTCCCCCCTTCTCCAATGCTCCTGAATTAGGCCACTTCGTCTCTGAGGGAAAAAAGTGTCATCTAGCATTACCCAGAAAAATTCAGAAGTTTGATATAAAAGCTTGAGCCAAAGCTAAAAACAAAAACAAAGTTTTATCTAACAGAGTTTAAATGGCATATCTGTATATTGTTTTCAAACATTCTATGTTCTGAATACTGACCTGGGTCTAATCATATGTAGTCGATAAAAAAAATGGTTTAAAAGGAAAAGCATCTACAAAGTATTAAAAATATCATGTTTTAAATATCATGTTCTTTTTAGAATCAAGTATTTGAAGCATTTAGCGGAAAAGGAAGTAGTCGTCTTAGGGGATCCGTATTTTTCACAAATCTACGAAGCAGACTTTGGAGACGATGGTTGAAACCATGCTTTCGAGTTTTGTTCTACTAGATAGTCCTTCAGTGTCATTCTAAAATCATTGTGCTCCCATGTTTAGGTGGCATGCTTTTTCAATTATCACATTGCCATATGTCTTGTCTCTAACCTTAAGAAAAGCATCCTAACTCATTTTTGGGCTCTTATATGTTCCACAAATTCTTCCTTTAGCAGGCGTTTTAGAGAAATGTTTGAGGTGATATTAAATATTGTAATAAAACTGAATAAAAACTCAGAGGATTGTTTCTTTTCGCTAGATAACATTATATGAAGAAGTTTAGTTAAATATTAAATCATAGTTAACATATATTTAAAAGTTTGAACTGTGTGTAGATTGTATAGAATTTGAACTGTACAAAATTTAACTATATGTAAGAAACTAACATATAGTTAACATATTAAATTATAGTTAATTAAATTATATTTTCAAAGTTTCGTATCTTTATATATTAAACTTTAAAAAAATTCATCATTTACTGCTTCTTTTAGAAGATCAGCATAAATATCTGTTATAAATTGCCATAAGTGGAGAGCTCTGACATCGGGCAAGAATTAAGTCTTAAGAAGTTTTTAGGGTGCTATTCAAGCCTTTCTTGCTGCCTTTCTTGGTGAAAATCAAACCATCAGATTTGGCATATCAGAGAATCTAATTGTAGAGGTTTCAAGTTCCTATCTTCAAAATGTGAAATTTGTATTTTTTTTTTTTTTTTGTCAGAAGTAAGATCACGGATGTGTGTTTACTTACTGTTTGGTTTGTTTGTTTATTTTTGTTGTCCCAGGGGCGATCGTATTGAGCCAGATGTTCTTTAAGATCGGTAGAGGGCTCATTGGAAAGGAAATTAAAAGTTCCAGCCCTTCTTAACTTACCAAAAGAAGTGGAAGGCAACTATTCACCCTCCCATGTCCCTTATTCCCCAAAGACATCTGATCAAAATTTTTAGATAGCCATGTGGCTCAGCATAGTTAAAAGGTTCAATAACTGCTTTTGGGGATGAAATTATCCCTCACAACCCCTGAGGTATTGGCTATAAGCTATGAAATTCGTCCATTGTTTACATGTAGTATATGTTATCGGGAATTATTGGGGAGATTTTTTGGAAAAAGTTCCTCGGGGGAGAGGCGGGGTATTTCGCACGGGGAGAATCTTTCGTGGGAACTTATCCAGGGGAAGCTTTACATGGGAGTAGGGGGTTTCCCGTCGTGATCCCAATGACGGTCAGAAATCAAATAAGAAAACAATGTTTCAACAGAGAGTAAGGAGCAACATTAAAACTTAAAACCAACAGAAATTACTCCGTATATAATGGGGGCTGCCCCTTCCTCATCCTCCCTCCTTCTTTACGCTATAGTTTGAATTTTATCCCGATACTTTAAGAACAATTCCCGAAACACAAAGGCCGTTAAATTTGACTGAGAAATATTTTAAAGATCTTTGAGACTTTAGCGTAAAGAGTGAGGGTTGAGGAAGAGTGAGGAAGAGCAGTGAAAGTGAGGAAGGCGCAGCCCATTCTGTATACAAAATAGTTTCTGTTCTTTTTAAGTTTTAATGTTGCTCCTTGCTTTCAGTTGAAAAAAAACTTTTTTTTTAGTTTAGTCAAGAGATTAGCCCACGCTGTGGTTCGCTTGAGCCTAAGGACCCTTCATATTGCATATGTAAGACTAAGCCTTAAGTCTTTCTTTATATCGAAAAAAGTAACAAAAAATGAACCCTGTCTCTGCAGTACTGGTCTCTGATATGCTGAATCTAATGATGTGATTGTCATTAAGATTGATCGACTTTTTGATGGTGTTTTCTCCCTTTTTCGAAAACCGGGCAAATTTTCGTAGGCTCGTAGCTTATCATGGGCGACATTAGACTTTTTGATCTTCATATATATGGAATCAAACATTTTGTGGTAACGAACTGTAAGTAAGGACCGACCCGGGTCAATAGTAATTGAAACTCTGAGTAATTGAAATTTTGATACCAATAGATACATCAAAAGAATCAGATTTTTATGCTGATTTCAAATATTTAAGTTTCATCAAGTTTAGTCTTACCGATCAAAAGTTGCGCGCCTGAGAAAATCTGTCTTATTTTCGAAAAAAGGGGGAAACACCCCCTAAAAGTCACAGAACCTTAATGAAAATCACACCATCAGATTCAGCGTATCAGAGAACCCTACTATAGATGTTACAAGCTCCTATCTGCAAAAATGTGGGATTTTGTATTTTTTGCCAGAACAAAGATCACGGATGCGTGTTTGTTTATTTTTTTTTTGTTTTTTTTTTCCAGGGGTGATCGTATCGAACCAGTGGTCCGAGAATATCGCGGGAGGGCTCATTCGAACGGAAATTGAAAGTTCTAGTGCCCTTTTTAAGTGATCACAAAATGGAGGGCAACTAGGCCCCCTCCTACGCTCATTTTTTTTCCAAAGTCATCCGATCAAAATTTTGAGATAGCCGTTTTGTTCAGCATGGTCGAAAAAAACAATAACTACGTCTTTGAGGATGACTTAATCCCCCACAGTCTCCGGGGGAAGGTCTGCAAGTTATGAACTTTGCCTAATGTTTACGTATAGTAACGGTTATTGGGAAGTATACAGAAGTTTTCAGGGGGGATTTTTTTTTAGTTGGAGGGGGGTTGGAGGATATTTCAGGGCAGGGGGGTGTGTTGGAGGATATTTCCATGGGGGAAGGCACATTGCTATGAATGGGGCGCCGTATTTCCCAGCAATATTTAAAAACGATCAGAAATTAGATAAAAAAAACAATTTTTTCAACTGAAAGTAAGGAGCAACATCAAAACTTAAAACGAACAGAAATTAATACGTATATGATTGGGTTCACCCCCTGCTCATTACCTCACTCTTTACGCTAAAGTTTTTTTTGTACTTTCATCAGAGCTGTTTATCCTAGTTAATGGCCTTTGTGATTAATTAACGGCCAATTCTTTCTTAAAGAATTAGAACAAAATTTGAACTTAGCATAAAGAGCGAGGTATTAACTAGGGGGCGAACCCCCTAATATACGTAATTAAAATATACGAATATAGAAGTTCGTTACGTAAGTTAATTCGTAAGTTACGTCAGATCAAAATTTCGAGAAAACCATTTAGCCAAAAAAAAGTAAAATTAATATGAAAATTTCGTTTTAATTATTTATGTACGGTGACCCAAAATCAAAGCTGCATTAACTCAAAAACTTTCAGAAATTAAATAAAAGATTAATTTTTTTAACTGAAAGTAAGGAGCGACATTAAAACTTAAAACGAACAGAAATTATTCCGTATATGAAAGGGGCTGCCTCCTCTTCAACCCATCGCTCTTTACGCTAAAGTTTGACTCTGTCTCGCAAATTTGTTTTTTAAAACAATAAAAAACTTTAGAGTAAAGAGCGAGGGGTTGAGGAGGGGGCAGCCCCTTTCATATTGGGAATAATTTCTGTTCGTTTTAAGTTTTAATGTCGCTCCTTACTTTCAGTTAAAAAAACTGTTTTTTTTTATTTATTTAATCAATTTAAGCAGTCAATTCCTTTGATGTATTAATTGTTATTGAAATCCTGCTTTAATTTTGGTTACTATTGGGCCATGTTGCTCAACAGTTCGTTACGACAAACTATTTGATAAACCGTTACCTTATACTGCCGTGCTTTTTCGTTGTAATAAAGAAGCTAGCCCTTTTGCAAAAAAAGACTTAGGAATAACGTTAAAAGGAAATGAAGCAACTAAGAATCCGAGACTCACTTCACACCTATCAAACGGGAATGTCTTTCTCTAAGAGCTCGGAATCAGCTGATTTGTCAACAACAGAAAATGCGTTGTGAAACTTCTCCTACTTATACCCAGCGCTTTCAACCTCCAGGAATTTGTAATTTTAGTCAGCAGAAGGCTTATGAAAAATATTCAGGGGGCTGGCAGGGGGAAACGAATTTTTCCAAATTTAGCTAGTTCTATATTTTCTTTATTGAAATTTCTTTTTTTGTTTAAATTCACCATCATCACAGACAACATTCGCAATAATCATTCGCAGAAACTTTTCCTAATCGACCGACTGGTTCGCAGAATTTTCTAATTTGGGTGACCGATTCTTGTCTTCATTTGTACCTTACTTTTTGCGTAATTTTATATCCTGAGGTTTTTTTTAGAGTCTTGAAAACAAGTGAATAAACATTTGTAGCTATTTTTTGGTGTCCCAGGGGTGTTTATGCTATTATGGAGAATGAAATACAAATTTTAACACATAACGCAGCGGCACACTGGATTGTGGCGCACACATAAACCCGCATGGCCATAATTTACTTCTACAGTGATCAGGTGATTTGTTTTATTAGTTGTATCGTTTATTTATATGTGATTTTTGGTTTATTTGTTCACTCTTTTGTTTTGTTGTGTTTCGTCTTATGATTTTTCTTCAGTGTTTTATTTTGTTTTCTTTGCTCTGTCATTATTTTTGTTAATTCGACGGGTTCTCAATAAGTTCATTCTGATGGTGATGATGATATATTTATTTAACAACAACAACAACAATCTACGTACAAAAACAATAGGATTAACCCAAAACCAAACCGTTGACGTGTGGTGAATCAGGCAGAAAAACATACATATAGCATCATTTAAATTCGCTATAATAAGAAAGAAAGAAAAAAATTAATAATAATGATTTTGATACTAAATAATAATAATACTTTTTATTCTTTCAGTTCTCAATAAAAATGGTTGTTTAATCGACGTGTATAATCATCATGCGTTAATGTCTACATATGTCAACCTATGATATACATGGCATACCGCATTGAATAGAACAATTGTTAATTTCATATTGTCTGTTTTATTATCCCGGAAGTGCTTACAGTGTATTTCTATTATTTTAGCTTTTATGTGTTTTTTTTTAATAGCCTGGGAGTCCTCACTCCATTGGTCTATTATTTCAGCTTTTATATGCATTTTTCAACAGATTATTTATTTTCCCAGGAGCCCTGACAATGTGTCTGTTTTCAGCTTTCATTTTATTTTAATTTTTTTTTTAATATTCACCTGTGAGCCCTGACAACCTATTTCTACCGTTTCACCTCCTGTATGGATTTGTTTTTGTTTATTCACCTGGGAACTTTGACAGTATATGCTCGTTATTTCAGCTTTTAAATGAGTTTTTTTTCATTACCCGAGAGCCTTTATACCATGTCAGGTTTTTTATTAATTTTCTTCTTTTTATTACTTTTATTATTCATCCTTTTTTTTTAGGGAATTCATGATATTTCTGAAGATGTATTCCTTTCCGTTCCTTGTATACTCGGTGACAACGGAGTTTCCCGAATCATTCTACAAACGCTTAACAGCGCTGAGCTAGCAGATCTCCACAAATGTGCAAAATCTCTGTATGAAATTCAAAAAAGTTTACATTTTTGATTTTTTTTTATATTCGTTAAATTTTTTTTTTACATCTAAGCGCCGTAGTCTTTTCGTAACCGCTTCTATATTTAGAGAAAGAGTGATTATGTTCCTATAATTATGTGGCTAAAACTTTGCTTTAATCTCATTGGTTTACATTTATGAGGTATTTTGTTTAACCAATCAAATTAATTCTTAAGCCTACATCAGAGAGGGAAGCCCAATAATTTCGCCTTTTTAAAACCAGATTGGTTAATCCTTTTTAATGGTTAGCTCTCTCTCTCTCTCTCTCTCTCTCTCTCTCTCTCTCTCTCTCTCTCTCTCTCTCTCTCTCTCTCTCTCTCTCTCTCTCTCTCTCTTTCTTGCTCTTTTACTAGCTTTGTGAAATTCGGATATTTGTTTGCTATCGCACGAATTTTCAAGCCTTGAGATATCCTAGCCCATTTTATAACGCTATTTATTTTCTATTAGTGTCGAATTAGTTTTATGACGTCTTTGCATAAGGTCTGTAGCCTTTTTTATACAGCTTTTTTTATAGCCTTGTAAGATCTAGGATCTTGTATAGTTTTGGTCTGTGATACTCAACCTTTACACCAGCAGCACAAATTCACCAAAATTTAGGGGGGGGGGTAAGTTTTTTTCCATTTCTTTATGAAGATAAATAAAGGGGTATCTTTTATCTATTTTTTTTAGATTTTTCAAATGAAAACACCAAAAGAAGGTGTTTTTCCGATTCTGGAGAGAGCTGGGAAATTATCGAAGTCTATCAATGAATTATTTATCTGTATAAAATTTCGAGCAAGGAAAAAGGACAAAAATTTTAGTTCCACCTGATTGGTTCTGTTGTGTGAAATGTTAGCCGTATAAAAAGAACGGAAAGTCTTTCAATTACAAGATTTTTCACGAGTAGTTCCTCTGTTTCTCTGCAATTCGTGTGTTTTGAATTTTTGTTTGTTTACATTTGAAGTAAAATTTTTACATTGCTGTAGCCTTAGCCTAATTTTATTAGTGCAGCAAGTGATCTCAGTCGGAGTCTCATTTATTTAATTGAATAAGCAATTATAAAAAAAAAACGCCCAAGATATTATATTATTAGACCATTAATGACATGGAAAGCAAATCATAAATTTAAATGGTAACATGTGAATGACTTTTCCAGTAACCAAAAAAATAAAAAAAATCTCGAAAGTATTCATTTTTGTTGTACCAGGGACAGTGAAGATGAAATCTGATTGTTTCGATTGGTTAAGTGGAAACTTATGCAACCATCTACATTTTAAAAAGTTAGAAAAAACAGGAATTCAATTTTTGACGGATTTTGGTAGTAGCAAGTGCCAAATTTCAAGAAAAGAAACATGCGTAAAAAATAAGGGAAGAACATATGGCACCGAATAACTTAAGAAGGTGTAGGTTTCATTTGGAGGTCTAGTTGTCTTATGGTTATCAACAAATTCTTAATATTTGAACTTTTACGGACAAAAAGCGTTGTCAAATTTAAGATAATTAGTTTTGCTTATTTATTTTACGATTCAACGTGGCAACACCGACGAAAATAAAGTATATTTTTTTTTTAGCTTATTAGTTTTGCTCATGTATTTTCAAGATTCAACGCAGCTACACTGATGAAAATGTGATGCTGCCCTAAAAACTTCAGAATTTTGGAAGAACTAAAAAAAAAAAAAAAATCTGAGAAAATTTTGGTTTTCTGTGGCTGAAAAAATTAATATTTGTATCTTGATGTTCTTGGTACAGTTTGTTAATAAGGAGCAACTCGGGTCAATAGTAACTGGAATTTTAGAAAAAGATATTCTGATAACAATTAATTTTAATCAAACGATTTTGGTTTTTGTGCAGGTTCCAAATGTGTAAAACTAGGTAAGTTTAATATTATTCATCTAAAGCTACAAGCCTGAGAAAATTTGACTGATTGTCGAAAAAGGAGGAAAAATCCCAAAAAGTCAAGAAATCTTAATTATAATCACACCAATCGATTTTTCGATCACGATGGGAAACCCCCCAACCCTATGTAAAGCTTTCCCTGGATAAAACACTACTGTACACATTTTAAGCTCCTATCTACAGAATTTTGCATTTTTACCCGGAACAAATGTCATGGATGCGTGTTTATTTGCTGTTTTTTTCCCTCAAGGGATGATCGTGATCGCATTAAGCCAATGTTCCTAAAAGATTAGAAGAAGGCTCATTCGAGTGGAACTACCAAGTTCTAGTGCCCTTTTTAAAGTGACCAAAAAGATTTTGCCATGGGAAAGTGACATTTTGTCCCTTTTTTGGCACTATACTAAGATTTTGCCTCAAAGAGCATGAAGTTGCTAGTGATTGAAAATTGTGTGATAGCTAACCAATCTAAAAGTATCAAAACGCTTTACATTGAGCTCCTGAGGAGTTACACATTTGCTCATGTGCCTCAAAGAGCATTTTGAAGTCATAGAATAATTTTGCTTCAAAGAGCAAGAAGTTGATAGTGATTGAAAATTGTGTGATAGATAACAAATCTAAAATTATCAAAACGCTTTACATTGAGCTCCTGAGGAATTACACATCTGCTCAGTTGCCCAGTTGCCCAAAGATAATTTTGAAATCAAAGAACAATTTTGCCTCAAAGAACACGAAGTTGCTAGTGATTGAAAATTGTGTGATAGTTAACAGATCTAAAAGTATCAAAACGCTTTACATTGACCTCCTGAGGAGCTACTCAACTGCCCAGGTGCCCAAAGAGTATTTTGAAATCATAGAATAATTTTGCCTCAAAGAGCAAGAAGTTTATAGTGATTGAAAATTGTGAGATAGCTAACCAATCTAAAAGCATCAAAACACTTTACATTGACCTCCTGAGGAGCTGCTCAGCTGCCTAGTTGCCCAGTTGCCCAAAGAGCATTTTGAAATCAAAGAACGATTTTGCCTCAAAGAGCACGAAGTTGCTAGGGATTGAAAATTATGTGATAGCTAACTGATCTGAAACTATCAAAACGCTTTACATTGAGCTCCTGAGGAGTTGCTCAGCTGCCCAGTTGCCTCAAGAGCACGAAGTTGCTAGTGATTGAAAATTGTGTGATAGCTAACTAATCTAAAAGTATCAAAACGCTTTACATTGACCTCCTGAGGAGCTACTCAGCTGCCCAGTTGCCTCAAAGAGTATTTTGAAATCATAGAACAATTTTGCCTCACAGAACATGAAGTTGATAGTGATTGAAAATTGTGTGATAGTTAGCCAATCTAAAAGCATCAAAACACTTTACATTGACCTCATGAGGAGTTACACAGCTGCCCAGTTGCCTCAAAGAGCATTTTGAAATCATAGAAACATTTTGCCTCAAAGAGGACGAAGTTGCTAGTGATTGAAAATTGTGAGATAGCTAACCGATCTAAAAGTATCAAAACGCTTTATATTGAGCTGCTGAGGAGTTGCTTAGTTGCCCAGTTGCCTCAAGAGCATTTTGAAATCAAAGAACGATTTTGCCTCAAAGAGCATGAAGTTGCTAGTGATTGAAAATTGTGTGATAGCTAACCGATCTAAAAGTATCAAAACGCTTAAGATTGAGGTCCTGAGGAGTTACTCAGCTGCCCAGTTGCCTCAAAGAGCATTTTGAAGTCATAGAACAATTTTGCCTCAAAGAGCCCGAAGTTGATAGTGATTGAAAATTGTGTGATAGCTAACCGATCTAAAAGTATCAAAACGCTTTACATTGAGCTCCTGAGAAGTTGCTCAGCTGCCCAGTTGCTGAGGAGGTGATGCTGCACGGCGGTGATTTCGCTCCTGAAAAGTCACTTAGTTTATACAAGATAAATGGATTATTTGGAAATTTATGCTTAATTATGCTAAATTATTAATTTAACTAATGGTTAATAGGGTTAACGAGTGTAGTGACCTCGTTAACCCTATTATATACATCCAAAAATGTTTTGAGGAAAGTGAAGTGAATAACCTGACAAATACTGCCAGGACGTTTCTGAAGTGCTTTCGTGCTGACGACGTTGCTGAAGACGCCTTGTTTGGATATAGGCGAAATATCCGCGTTGTTTTACATTTTTCGTTTCTTTTCTTTCCACTGGCCGCAGTATCGTTTGTATGTTGCTTTTGTTTTTCACTGAGATTTTTTTATTTGTTGGTTTTTTCACAAGAAATATACTTTCTAGTTGATGTTAAGTGTATGTTTATCTTTTTACCCAATTTGATAATTAAGCGAGGTGTTGTTTTTCCAGTAAATTTTACCAACTTAGTAATTTTTCTGGAAGGACCTTCTCCTTGACAAGCGCAATAGCGAAAAATAAAAGAAATAATATATATTTTTTTATGAACGAATTCGACTGGCATTTGAAAAAAAAAAAAACAAGTACAGAATTTTGTTTTTTTAAACCCTCCCTCCCCTTCTAATTTTTTGTTTTATTCACATCAAATATAGCCTTTAAATAGCTTACTTTGAGGTATATATGTTAGTTAATTTGTCAGGTAAGAGCACAGGTACAAAGTATTTTGTTTTTGGTGGAGGTTCATCATGTTGAGCATAATTGTATTTAACAATCCATTATTCCAAGACTTTCGTGGGGAAGGGTGTTCCTGAAAGTGCGGAAGTGAAAATTTGACAAACTAGCGTAACCAAACTGTGCCAGTGAAATTCATCCGATATTCGGGATGTTAGGTAATCTTACTAATTATTACTTGGAGAAACTGCCAGAATTAGACTAAAGGAGCCTAGGAAATAATTTTCAGAAGCATCTTGGCGAATTCTGATGAAGTATATAGAGCTAAATCTTGGTAAAGTTAGCAAATTTTTGAACGCGATGCCCCTCCAACTCAATCGAGAAAAGTGTGGGGACACATTTGGGTCCTGATGGTTTTAACAATTCTTTTAGAATGCAGTCTATAAACAAAATTTGATTCTAAGAATATATCTTTATACTAGTCGCTACATCCTTTCCTTATTTTCAACTATGGATATCGATTAAATCTGTGTCCGTTTTGTACTTTAAATACCTAGTTTTAATACAATTCTGCTAGATCACTGCTAAGGTCGGCTTTAATCTGTATTGTTATTCATACTCAATTACAACTTGTTTAATTGATATCGATTTTTGGCAAGAATTAGCTTTACAAACGAGTGGGCCACTAGTGAGCACTGGAAAGTAAGTTTGCCTAGTGGTTGTTAGCTAAAATTTTACCGCCATGGCTTTTGAACACTCCGTGAGTCTGGCTATTTGCCTCATCTAGTAAATTAAAAACGTCAAAAAAAATATTTGTAGACGCACGAATTAATCGTGGGGGACTTCTAGACATCATGTCTTTTTGGACTTGCATGCTTTGTATTTTCGTCATTCTGAACGTGCTCATCATAAAAATATCTCTATAGAGATAAAAGTTATGTAAGCCTATTGGTTCATGGGTTGGTTTTGGTTCACTCAAGTTTTGATCACAGACGGTGGTTGGACGCCTCTCGATATCCATTGGCATGGTAACAATGAAATAGTTGTTTCTTGACGAGTTACTTGAATCAAATGTTATTACTTGAATTAAAATCAAGTATTTTGCAGTAGGCATCAAGCCATGGCTAATTGTAGAAAAAGCCCAGACAGATAGTCCGAGTAATTGAAAGGCAAATCTGGGATAAGACCTTTTTAGGATTAAATAAAGATGACATCTTTATTCTTAAATTTAATTTATTGATAGATAAGTCTATCTATCATCAATCCATAGGCTATTCTTAGGTGAGGACTAAGGTAGATAGTCATAGAATTAAGGGATGAAAGATTGGATTGATTTTGGGTTGTCGCGTGACGGACAATGTCCACTGGACTTGTATGTAAAATCTGGGACTTAATTTGGTTAGACTTACAGGTGGCAAACAAGTGAAACCTAAGCCCAATAGGTTTGACCGCTTTTGGTCTAAAGCTGGAATACCGTGTCATAAATATTGACATATGACCAACAAGTCCCCTGGAATGGAAGGTTCTGATTTTTAGACAGTATTTAAGTCAGACACGAATGAGCTCACTTTTCTTATGGTGAGGAGGGATAAGTTTGGCAAACTATTCAAAGAGGACAATTATACAAAAAAGTGAGCAAAGTCATAAGAATCTGGGTATTTAGCTGCAATTCTGACCAGAGAAGTCCTTTGACATATTTAAGATTACGTCTTGTAAAATTTTGAGCGAAAATAAAATCGCTTACAATAAACCCAGTCACAAATATCTTTCTTGCAAAAATTTTGACCAATAGCCTGAAAAAGTGCGAACTCTAAATTTGGGTGCAAAAAAATTCAACAGGTAAAGGTTAAATGTAGCAGCACTCTACAAAAAGACATTCTAGAACAGAAAGAGATGTTTTTCGATTTTTAACTTACTGTTAATTTTTATGGTTTTGTTCGTATTCTCGACATTTCCTCCCAAGTCCCTTTCCCCTAATGGTTTCATATAGCCCTAGACTATACAAAAAACTAACGTGAAAAACAATAAAAATCTTATTATATAATATACAGCTTGTTTACATTAATCAGATCATCATGTTTTCTTCTATCATTATTCAATTTTTTAAAGTCATCTAACGTTACATTTTTTTAATCCAATATTCTGCATTCTCAGTCAAGGTAAATTGAATATCTCCACACAGAGTATACGTTTTTACAACCGATTGATCAATGGAAAGGACAACAAACAAATATATTATTAGGGTTAGGTATATGTCCATTGGGATGAGGGATTGTATTGGCAAGGTAACGAATATTATGTAAAAAAGAACATAAATATGAAATCTAATGGCATAATTTTAATATGCGTTGTATATAGCCTATGGATATGCAGGGAGGGGGGGTGGGGATGAACTTTCAAAAACACAAACTAAACCATAAAATGAGCAGAATATCAGCAATCTAAAAAAAGACTAGATTTTCGTTCTAGCATATCTCCTTCCGGAAAACTACTATTCTTAACCTTTACCATTCAACAAGAGAAATCGATTTCTAAAGATATAATTAATGTGGCTTACTTTCCCAAATCTACAGACAAAAAGCATATGATACAGATGCCTGTGTGCCCTACCTTATAGTGTTAAAAGAAAGGTTGGGTATTCAGGTGTCTTTAGGATATGTATGATGGCGTCCATACATGCTAGAAGCCTGAGTAACTGAGTTCAGACGAGAAAAGGACAAAATTTATTGGTACCATAGAACTGCTTCAGTTGGACGTCTGTATTACATAAATTTTGTCTCTGCCCAGATCAACTCTGTTCCAGAGCGAAAATCTTTTCATTTGGCAACTGTGTCGTTTAACCGTTAAATCATCTAAAATGAAATAGAATATTAGGCCTACTATATTTTGGTGAGCTTAGTCCATGTGATTTTTCAATTGTAATTCTTCATATTTGACATTCAGGTATGTTAAAAGCATTTTCACTTGATCCATAGGTTTTGCCTCCAGTTAAATTTAAGGTCAATATATGGAACATTATAAAACTGACAAGGTGAATACACTAGCCTAGCCCACATAATTCCTTATAGCCTACTCTCACTTCCTTTTCCTTCCAAATATAATAATCAATAGAATCTTGATTACATAACCCAAAGAAAATCTAAAGCCAAAATAAACACTAAAGCAATGAAATTCTCTCATTATAATGTGTAGGGTGTTTCTGTTTCCTAGGCCTATTAATCAGATTATCATGTTTATAAATTATAGCCTGAGATGATATCCAGTTTAATATCAGAGCTAGGCTATAATGTCTATATGTATGACTGCATTGGTGTAATAGCCTACTTACTTAGAACTTAGATCCTCCTGAGCCATTGGTGGCACATAGGGTGTTGACAAAGCCTCTCCACTTGTCCCAAAGCAATGCTGCAGCTATGACATCTTCCCATTCAGGTATTAATGATGTCTCAGCTGTCCTTAGATCTCAATCAGAAGTTTGCTGCATAGTGTTCTTTGGACAACTTTGTCTTCTTCTACAGCCTGGTTTCCAGTTATAGCCTATGCTTTCCAAGGAAGGTGGACTTCTTTCATGCAGAGTACATGGCCTAAATATGAACACCTCTTCTTCCTCAGAACAGCAGTAATGAGAGGCTGTCCTGTTCTATTCTGGATTTCAACATTACTGATTCTCTGTTGCCAACTTATGCTTAAAATTCTCCTCAGGCACTTATTTTCAAATGCTAGGATTCTCTTTTCCAGCTGTTGATTAATTTTCCAGCACTCACTAGCATAGAGGAGTATGGACAGCACATTGCTACTGAAGAGATGTTGCTTCAGTTGCAAGGAATATTTGCTGCTTCTCCAAATGGACTTAAGTCTTTTGAAAGCTCCAGTTGAGTGACTAATTCTGCATTTAATCTCAGTCATAATTTCACCATCACAATCAATCCAGCTACCCAAGTATTTGAAGTCTTCACCTGTTCTAGACTTGTACTCTTGTGATGCAGAACAAGTAGTGAGCTTTGATTGACATGCTCTTTGATTTGTCAACATGTATGCTTAGCCCAAGATTTTTTGTAACTGCATCAAGTAGCTGCTGCAACCTCTGTTTAGAATCTTCTTGCAAGACTACACCATCTGCAAAATCTAAATCACAGAGTTGCTTGCTGCTTACTTTTACACCATATCCAGAGTTTTGTCTTAATATGTAATCCATTATAATTACAAAAAGAAATGGGGAAAGTACATGCACCAGACATTATCTTGAAAAATCTGGGTGTGCCATTCTCAGTCTTAATGCAGAACTAGGTCTCTTTGTACAGGGGTATCATCATGCTCACTAGTTTTTCTGGCACCCCATAATACTTAAGGACTCTCCACAAGCATTCTTGGTCAACTGAGTCAAACACCTTTTTGAAGTAAATAAATAGTAGATATAACTTGTTTTACACTCTTTTGATTCCTTGACAAGCGTTCTCAGTACAAATTTCAAGTCAGAGCACACTCTGCCAGTTCTAAAACCATGCTGCTATCTACTGCTGCATCTAGTGCATCTCATATACAGTACAATATAATGGTAGCCAATAGTTTACACAGTAGTGGCAGAAGATTGATACCTCTCCAATTATTGCACACCATTGTGTCTCCCTTTTTGAATATTTTCACCAATATTCCCTTGGTCCATTCACATGGAACCTTCCCTATATTCCATTGGCATAATAGGAAAATATATTATTAGGGCTATAGATCAGACTATCAGGAAGGGGGGGGGGGGGGTGAATTGATTTAGTAGCCTATACCTGAAAGAGGATGAAAAAGATAGGTATATTGAGCAGTATTTTCACCATGTCCCTGTGTCAGTTATGAAATCCTGTAGGCCTACAAATTGTCCAAATTTAACTAGGCTATGAATTAAAAAGGATATGGTAAAATACTAGTAAGGGGCTTTTTGCTATCTTGGAAAGTAGTTGAGATAGGCAAATGAAACTCAAGAATATATCTAGAGCCTCAATGATCTCTTGGAAAGATATTTGAAGCATCTCTCTTCACTCCGTCTCCCCCCCCCCCCCAGAGGGCACTAACCTTTGATGACCTTTATCTATTTTGCACTAAAAAAGTGAAACCTGCCCAATTGTAGTACAAGGAAAGTGAATTGATTAGTAGCCTATACCTGAAAGAGGATGAAAAAGATAGGTATATTGAGCAGTATTTTCACCATGTCCCTGTGTCAGTTATGAAATCCTGTAGGCCTACAAATTGTCCAAATTTAACTAGGCTATGAATTAAAAAGGATATGGTAAAATACTAGTAAGGGGCTTTTTCTATCTTGGAAAGTAGTTGAGATAGGCAAATGAAACTCAAGAATATATCTAGGGCCTCAATGATCTCTTGGAAAGATATTGAAGCATCTCTCTTCACTCCTTCTCCCCCCTCCCTCCCAGAGGGCACTAACCTTTGATGACCTTTATCTATTTTGCACTAAAAAAGTGAAACCTTCCCAATTGTAGTACAAGGAAACTGTTTTGAGCCTCTTACCTTTGCTCAATGATTTATGGTGTTTTAAAGATCTGTCAAACTTGTGCTTTAATTTTGAAAGAACCCTTGATATGGCTTAAAATTCTATCAAAATGACAGAAATTATATTTTAAAAACTTAAGCCCATTATAGCTGATAGAAAAATTGCAATTAAGGCATAATGTTTTTGTCAGAATTAAGATAAGTATAAACATTAAGGCAAAAATAGTAGCCTAGTTCCATTAGATTCCTTCTTTATACTCTTTCTAAACATTATGGCTAGTTTTCTGACATTGCACCCCTGACAGTTCCAAATGTAGTCCTAAATAATATATTGCTTCATTATTTATCATCATGTCATAACAAGCTATGTATATTCTTTACCTACTAAATCACTCTCTCTAAGCAATTTCAACAGAATAGGGTACCAGGCATGGGTGCCCATAGGCTGAATTTTAGGGGGGAGCTTACCTGGTCTAGTTAGCCCTTCTATTTCTGTATAATTGAAATCTCAAGACAAAATATCATAAGCAGGATGATAGGGCTGCCTAAGTAAAGAGTGATTTGGGCACAATATATTATTTGGTTTTATTGTTTTAGACCAGAGCACTTCTTGTTGAAAGTAATGTCATAGAAACTTCAAAAAGAGCTCATGGAGGGCAACCAACCTTTAAGTTTCATTTTTAAGGGTCAAATTTATCAGAGGGTACCTATACACCCCCCATGTCATTTTTTCCCAAAATGCATCCAATAGAAATTTTAAGATAGCCATGTGTTCAAAAATAGTCCAAAGATCTAATAACATGGCCTTTGGGGTTGACACAACCCCTAGAGTATGGGGTAAAGGTTGTAAGTTATGCCTGGGGGCATGTAAGGTTTTTATGAAGAGATAGTCTTGTGAACTTTAGAGGAGGTTCATTTGATTGGAAATGTATAGCTCTAGTTCAATTTTCAGTCAAGCATGATGGAGAGAACCCTCATTTCTGATATCCTCTTTTCCCCAAACACATTCAATCAAAATTGTGAGATAGCCATTTTGTAGCCAAGAGTCCAAAGAGAATATAAATATGTCTTCAGTAATCAAATATAAGAAATATTTAGGCAGATGTTGAACTAAATCAAAACAAACTATGAGCATGTAGACTTGAGTAAGTTGTGGGGGATTTTGAATAAGCCAGAAGGCACAATGTATGTACTTTTAATACTACTACTACAGTTACTGTAACTAATGATTATTTGAAAAAAACTACGTTTTCTAAAGAGTTAAAGAGGTTGAGTTACAAGGTCGAACCTTAAAACGTACAGGGATTAGGAGGCACAGTTGGGGGGCTGCCGCCCCCCAACCCCCGCTTTCGAAGCCTTTAAATAAAAAAAAAGTTTTTAAACTGAAAGTAAGGAGCGACATTAAATCTTAAAACGAACAGAAATTATTCCGTATATGAAAGAGGCTGTGCCCTCCTCAACGCCTTGCTCTTTACGCTAAAGTTTTTATTGTTTAAAAAAAGAGTTGTGAGAAAGTCAAACTTTAGCGTAAAGAGCGAGGCGTTGAGGAGGGCACAGCCTCTTTCATATACAGAATAATTTCTGTTCGTTTTAAGATTTAATGTCGCTCCTTACTTTCAGTTTAAAAACTTTTTTTTTATTTAAAGGCTTCGAAAGCGGGGGTTTGGGGGCGGCAGCCCCCCAACTGTGCCTCCTAATCCCTGTACGTTTTAAGGTTCGACCTTGTAACTCAACCTCTTTAACTCTTTAGAAAACATAGTTTTTTTCAAATAATTTCTGCACGTTTTTGTACAGTTTATTACTTATTATTGCTCCTTGTAACTCAGCCTCTTTAACTCTTTAGAAAACGTAATTTTTTTCAAATAATTTAAAAAAGAAACTGGGTTTCTTTTTAAAGTTTGAATTCAGTATTTAAAAAATTGTTCTGATGGTGAATCGAACCCCGGTTTTCCGCCTGAAAGTCTGGAGTGTAACCGCTAGACTATACAGACACAACAGTAATTGTTTTTTAGTATATGGAAGCTATTTTCGACGCAAGCAAATTCCCAAAAAACTTGATATTTGGTTTTTGGAAAACAGGGAAGGAGTGATCAAATTGAGCTGAAATTTCGAGGATAAGCTCCCAGGCCCCAGGAAAGATTATCCTCCAAATTTCAGCCCGATCAGACAACGTTAAAGGGGGGTTGTGGTCGGAAAAATTAACATGGGCTAATATAGGAAAACAAGGTTTTCCGTAAATATAAATTCGGGGGATAATTTTTTCGGTCTGAAAATATCAAAAGGCCCTAACAGGTCGAATTCTGCTTCGAATGAGTCCTCATTCAACCGGATCCGTTGCCAACTGTGGCCTGTAGGCGTGGCTAAGAAAAAAAAAGAAATGAATTTTAAGTGGCTATATTTGGTTTTTTGAAAACAGGGAAGGAGTGATCGGATTGAGCTGAAATTTCGAGGATAAGCTCCCGGGCCCTAAAAAAGCTTAACTTATAAATTTCAGCCTAATCAGACAACGTTAAAGGGGGACTGTGGTGGGAGGGTCGAAACTTCCGGCCCAGTTTACCCCATGAGGATAAAGTCAGAGGAGGATGAAATTTTGCAAGTTTCTTAGTTTGAGCTTGGGCTACAAAATGCGATTGCCGCCGTCTCTCTGCGACCTCTAGGACCTGAAATCGCTTAACATTGTGGTGGGTCGCCTCTTTATAGAGGCACAAGTGTGCCTCCTTGATGCTAAGAGTATTAAGGTGAAACTTTTAGGAATTATTTAGGGGGAGTTCCAATTAAACAAAAAAACTGTATGCATGCAGGTTTTCAAAAAGCCATATAAGCAATATCATAGTCAGCACCACTCTATAATAGCTAGAAATATCATTGAAACATTTAAAGAAGCTAATTTGATGCAAAATTAAAAGTTCTAGTGTCCTTTCTTAGAGTAAAGAGAGATTGGAAGGTAATCAGCCTGTCTCTCAAGCTGAATTATTTCTTAAACATACCCAGTCAAAATTTTGTGACAACTATTTTGCTCAGCATAGTAGAACAGTCCAGCAACTATGTCTTTAGGGATATTGGGCATGTCAACTGCCCACAATCATGCAATTGGCCCATTATGCTACATAAGTAAATGCTACTTTAAAAATAAATAAAAAAACATTGTGTTTGTGGTTGCCAATAAGACACTTCAGCAATTTATCAAGAACAACTTAAGTTTATTAAGTTTAGGTTTTTGGGGCTACTACTGTTACTAATTCTGTTTTTTAAACAAGTTACAATTAATTCCATTCCATTTAATGGAATTAAATCTTACAATTTAAACAAATAAAAAGAGTCTAAGTGTATCCAGGTTGTCAAAGAGCATAGATATAATCTTTTAGGAATGATATTAAGTTTTATTTTTCAGGTCAACTTGAGAAGGTATTAAATTATATTAAGAAATACTATATGTCAGGATTAAAAATTGTTGACTCAACATACAAATAGCAAGCCAAACTATGGATTCTTATAGAAAAAACAAAAACATATAAATTTTTTTTTTTTCATGAAAATCCCTATGTCAATAAAAAAACGGAAATTATTTTAAAAGAAACTCTTCAGCCAAACAAGCTTTTCAAAGAAAAGTAAAGAGCTCCATTAAGCCAAAAAATGGGCAGAAATGAAGTCAAGTTATTGTCTAAGCATAAAACTACCACAAATCACTAATAATTAATAAATGAAACTCAAAACAAACAGAAATGAAAATAAATAGCCAAGTCAAACTCAAAACACGCAAAAATTAGCATTAGTAGGACTGATAACCCCTATGCCTTCTCAAGACCAGAACATAATTTGCACTCTACTGGAAAAAATTTAAATGTTTTCACTTTTTCTACCTAAATAAATACAAAAAATTCAAGACTTTAAGGAATAAATATCAGTATAGGTATATTAAACTGACAATCCATGGTAATTTTTTTTCCAGTAAAGCCTAAATTATGTTCTGGCCTTGAGAAGGCATGGGGGTTGTCAGCCCTAGTAATGCTAATTTTTGCTCTTTTTGAGTTTGACCTGGCTATTTATTCTAATTTCTATTTGTTTTGAGTTTCATTTATTTGTGGTAGTTTTACACTTGGAAGATTATTTTACTTTTTTTCTGCCCATTTTTGGCTTAATGGAGCTCTTTAATTTTCTTTGATAAACTTTTTTTGTGGATTTTTTTTTACTTATTGCAAATATAAGGCAGAGTCATTCAGCCAGGGGGGGGCTGGATCCCCAATTCCCCCCCCCCCCTCCCTTATGGGTGCCCATGTTCCAGGGACAGTTAAATGTCTTTATATTGTTTCTTATTCATGAAAGATACAGCTTCCTCAGGGTGAGCTACTCAAAACCTCTGAGTTACTCTAGAATTTCATAACTATGAAGATAATTGAAGCAGATATTTAGCAAACCTGAAGAACCATGAATAAATTTTTCTTCTATTTTGCAAAAATTGCACAATAGGCAGCAAGATACAGAATGTTAAGAAGGGCAAATTAATTAAAAAGAGATGCAAGAATGTATTGGTTTAAGTGTAATTTTGCAGTTAGAAATTCTACAAGAAATATTGCTTATCAGAGGTTGTTGGGTGTAGCATTATTTATTATATTTGCTTGTGTATGCTCTTGCTTATATTGCTTCATTGTGTTTATTTAGGCTATGCTTTTATTATAGGGGCTTGGGTCTAAATTAAGTCATTGAATTGAAGAATTTTATGTGGTGTCAGAAGTGGGATTGAACTATCCTTCAAACATATCTTGCATTCTGTTTTAATTTTCCCTGTGCACTTAAACACATCAACATATTCAGCTTCTGAAGACTGTTCAATACTCAAGACAAGCTTGATCAGATTCAGATCTTTGCTTGTCTTGAGGCCAATTATAGGTGGGGTGTTTTATTTGACTATATTAAATATATACTATTGTACAGGTCCATTTTTTTTCCCAAGGTAGTGTATATATGAGCCACAGTAGTTGATAGTTGGTGCTTCTGCAGACTTTGGCAAAGTGGTTACTCTTTTTGCACTTTGAGCATGTTTTTCCTTTAGCAAGGTATATATGTTGGAGACAGTAGATGCCACCACAAAAATTGCTCTCTGCAAGGCAGATAATATCTGTTTTTTGAAATGACATCTGGTTCTTGCTGTATTTCTTTCTGTTTAAATGTTTTGAGTTGTTTTTGTGTCAACTCATTTGCAAGACAAATTGTGACAGCTTGGGTTAATGTGTGGCTGTCACCAATTTGCAAGAGTTTCTCATGGAGTGTAGGATTTGTAGCTCCATGTAATATCTTGTCTCTCACCATCTCACTTTCATCAGCATATCCACAGTGCTTGACTAGAATCTTTCAGGTAGTGTTTAGGGTGAATTTGAATAAAAAAAAAACAATATTTGCATTTATGTTGCCTAAAGGGTGTATCAGCAATATCTCAGGAAAGGCTTAGAGTATTAAGTTGGACACTTCAGTGTATGTTAAGGGGGATGTCCCTCAACATGTCCTGACATTTTCAACTTAATACTCTAAGCTGTACCTGAGATATTGCTGATATTCCCTTTAGACAAACAAAATGCACATAAGGTGTTTTGATTTAGTTTGATATCCCCTTAAAATTTTCTGAAGTTTTTACCTTAATACTCTTTTGTAGTATTAGTAGTAGCAGTAGTAATAGTAATAGCAGTATTAGCATGAACATGGTACCATTTGGTAAATTCAACATCTTCCTAAACATTCCCTCAACGTTTCACCTTAATACCATTAGCCTCAGTAATAGTAGCAATCATTTCTAGCCATCAACATCACCTTAAATTAACAATTATTTTTAAATTGTATTTGTGCAGTTATTCTTCCAATTTTGATTACTCTGCATGCCATCTACAATTAAGGTGTGCTTTATTCAATTAGCTTGACATAGCAACTTGGCACATCTCCCATATGAACTCCTTAGGGTAAGGGTATTAAGGGAAAATTTTCTGGAAATGCAGAAGGGGATGTTAAACAAAATTAAAAGATACTCTGTGTATATATGTTGTCAAAAGGTAGTACCAGCAATGTCCTAGGAACAGCTTAGAGTATTAAATTGATACTTTCAGAGCTTGTTGAGGGGGCTGTTGAGCTAACAAAAAGGCACTATGTAGATTTGTCCACTATTGATACTAATAATGGTAAGGGTAGTAAGACGAAACTTTCAGGTAATGATTTGAGCCTCTTATCTTTGCTCAATGATTTATGGGGTTTTAAAGATCTGTCAAACTAATGCTTGAATTTAGAAAGAAACCTTGATATGGCTTAAAATTCTATCAAAATGACAAATTATATTTTAAAAACTTAAGCCCATTATAGTAGATAGAAAAATTGCAATTAAGGTATAATGGTTTTATTGCAATTAAGATAAATTGTAATTAAGATATAAACAATGGTCATCAAGAGCATACTGCTAGTACTACTATTAAAATGGTTGCTACTAGACCCCAGTGCTGTGCTGATAAGGGAAGGCCAGTGGCAGTGGGGCCAAAACTAGTAGCAGCAGCATGCTGCCAAGAATTTTTCTGTGCTGCTGCTTGTGAGATGTCAGTGGAACACTGCCAGTGCAATCAACATTGACCACAAACATTGATGTTTTCGTCAGTTTTTCTCAAATCCCAGCTTGAATTTACAACAGATTCAGGCCTATTCATGAGTTGAAAATTTTGCAGGTTGCTGGCTGGACACTGGTGTTCTTTGTTATTCATCAAGAGAAGTAGAAATGAAATGGCTTTGATGTTTCAGAACCCTTGTATAATAGTTGAAGTATCTATTAGCTATGTATTCTTAACATAATTGATTGTCAAAATTAGTAGTTTTTTTTTCATCAAGCATTACTGCATAAAAAACTTCAAATAGCCTACTGTATTACAAAATTTGTCAATTATCTGGGTAAAAACTTTGAATAGAAGTTTGAAGTTTAATTTTTTCATAATGCTCTTTGCCTATATCTGTTTTGTCACCTTTAAAACAGCTGAAATGGGTGACTTTGATATTGATTGTTTTTTTTTTTGCTCTTTTGGATTCCTGAAAAGCCTTTGTTGTATTAAAAACTGGTTTTTAATAACAATTAAAACAAAAAAAAACTTTTAAGTTTTTTCTTGGCTTCCTTATAGAATATGTCATTTAGGCTAATGCTGAAATGCTGCTGTTTTGGATTGCTTTTGAAACAGAGAGGTTTGTTACAGAGAGGTCTGTCACAGAGAGGTTAACAGAGAAAACTGTCCACTGTTGATTTTTCTCAAGTTGTTAGATTAGAAAGGAAATTGTTTCGCCATGATTTTCGCTTGTCAAAGGAACGACTTTATACAAAATTAGAAAAGTTGAGAGCGGAATTGCTGATGAGAACCTAAATTTAGTCTACAAGATTCACTACTGGACCTGCTGTTGTTAACCTCTCTTCTAGAACATTTGAAACCCAGAAAACCAAAACACTGGAAAAAGGTACAAAATTATCTTTTCTACCGAAACAAGTTCCCGTGGCAGATATAGTTTCCTCTTTAGAGTCTGCATTGCATAAATGCTACCCATCTGTTTCTAACCCTGATGAAGTTAGGCCTTGTCTCAAAAATACCCTTTATAATAGCCAAAAAAAGGCTAAGTCTCCTACCACTTTCACCCAAAAAAAATTTGCACGACATAAAAATATTACCTAACCTCCGCAAAGCCCCATCTATTATAATAATCAAAGCAGACAAAAGAAATTCACTTTTTGTCATAGATACAACATACTATGACAACAAAATAGTTTCACTGTTAAAGGACAAAGGTACATATAGACCAATCACTCAAGATCATACTGATCAATTTACTAATAATATTATAAATGAATTAAAGCACCTAAAACAGAACGGTAGAATCTCCCCACAATTATACAATAAATTTGACCCCTGTGGTAGTTTCTGTCCAAAATTTTACGGTCTACCAAAACTGCATAAACTAGGTATTCCCTTAAGACCCATTGTAGCATGTACTAAAGCCATCGCTTCCAATATTGGAAAATAACTTTGCGTATCTTTCAAACCTTTACCGTATTAAAAAAACTGCAAAATTAATAATACAGCAGATTTGGTTAAAAAACTTAATAGCATAAATATTTAAACAAAAAAAATAGTTGGTAGTTTTGATATTGTTTCTATGTATGCAAATATAGTTAGTAGCTACTTCCGAGCAATTATTAAAAAACAAAGTAGAAAAAAATTACCACTAAATCGAAGATTCAGCGACAGGGATTGATTGTGAAGTTTTAATGAATCTTTTTAAAATTTATAATAAGTTTTCAGTGTATTTTCAGTTCCGTGATTCCTTTTATCAACAAATAAATGGGTTACCAATGGGAGCAGCTTTATCTGGCCTACTGGCAAATATTTATGTCAAGAACCTTGAAAATTGGGCATTAAATTCTTATTTTTTAAAACATGTTTATTGGGGTTGTTACATGGATGACGTAATGTCACTTCGGAATTATGGGGAAATTGAACTTCGGGGTTTCCTAGATCATCTTAATACTTATGATAGAAATTTGCAGTTTACCCTAGAAACTGAAATTGAAAATAAACTACCATTTTTAGATGTGCTAATTATCTGTAATACTAATAATTTGGATTTTACTATCTATTGAAAACCAACGCAAAACAATAGGTATCTTCATTTTAATTCAAATCACCCCCCACAAGTTAAAAGAGCAGTTGTATCTTCTCTTATTGACCGTGCCCTGAACATTTGCTCCAATTCATACATAAAAGCAGAAATAAATTTTATCAGAGATATTCTTTTTGGCAACGGATACCCCATTACTTTTGTCAATAATACGATTAACCGTAGAATAAAGAGACATTTTCGTAAAATCAACGATATTTCACAATGTGAGGCTCCGGAAAAACCTTCTAATATAATCTATCTTCCGTACATCCCAAGAATCACAACAAAAATAAAAATATTTGCAAAAAAAATATTCTGTATTTAGTTTTCAATAATAATTTTAAAATCAAAAATTTTTTAAACTCCGGTAAAGATAAAACCCCAGTTACTCGCCAAAGAGGGATTTATCAAATACCATGTGATTGTGGCAATTACTACGTTGGTAGAACTCATCAGAATCTTGAAAGGCGGATACACCAGCATAAAGAAGACATAGACAAAGCGCTGGTTGCTAATAGTTCTAATATCTCCTTTGATTCTACTTTAGCTAGCTGTATATCTGATAATCCTAGCCACATAATACTTTTTGAAAAATCTTTTCTCATTAGTAGTGATTTGGGGATAAAATAGGTAGTTCGGGAATCTATCGAAATTAGGCTCAAAATAAATTAAAATATTTTATTTATAACTGAGTTATTAAAATTTTATTTATAGCACTGAATTCTTTATACTCAAATCTAATTAAAAATGATCTTACAAAATATTTTATTAAACCAATTGACAATAGTATTGAACCCGTTACAAAAAGGCCTTTAAGACTAGCTGCTAAAAAAGCAGGATTAGCTTTGAAAACTTGCAGTTAATAATTTTATTTTATTTTGTTTGAATGAATTCATCCTCTCTCATTTATTTATCAGTCCTGATTGAACTTCGTTGAAGTAAGGATACTGGGGCTGTTTTAAAAGTTTTTAAGAGCATTTTTAGTTTAAACTTCATATTTTAATGTAAGTTTTATATATATATACGGTATATATATATATATATATATATATATATATATATATATATATATATATATATATATATATATATATATATATATATATATATATATATATATATATATATATATATATATATATATATATATATATATATATATATAAATATATATATATATATATATATATATATATATATATATATATATATATATATATATATATATATATATATATATATATATATATATATATATATATATATATATATATATATATATATATATATAATTTTTCTTTAATGTTGTGTTGAAGACAGCCCTTGGACATAGGGCCGAAATATTCACCGATTTAAATTGCGCTGTCTTGGAAAAAAATTCCCTATTGTTTTTAAGTTGTGTTTGTTTGATATGGAAAGGCAGTGTGGTCTTCGTCAATATTTATTAAATTAAAATACCTCGATTTTTTTATTGAAGGCATGGATGCCAAAAAAGTTATTTATTTTCTTAACTTAAAGCAGAGAGGTTACCTTATGAAGGCGATATCCAGAGGGAGGGGCTAGGGGGTTATCTTTTTTAAATGATAATACCTTGATTTTTTTTTTGAAAGCAGGGATGCCAAAAAGTTAATTATTTTTTTTTTTTTAAAGTGGAGATGGAAGAAAATGATATCAAATTCCCTGGGAAACCAGAAATATTTTGATAGACCCAGGGCCTTGTTCTTGAATTGAAAATCAAGTATTTTTGCAGTAGGCATCAAGACATGGCTAATTGTAGGAAAAAAGCCAAGACAGATAGTCCAAGTAATTGGGACTTGTTCATTGTCTTGGGTATTTTGGATTTCTTACACATCTAAAATTGGGATGAATTCTGTTCCCACTTTTGGATAATAATCATGATAAAACAGAAAAAAACCTTTTTTCATTGTCATTGGAGAAATCCCAAATTGTAGCTATAACTTGATACTTGTGCTTTTTTTATGCAATTAATTAAAACTTTTTCCACAAAATAAGTTTTTCAAAGAAAAACAAAGAACTCCATTAAACCAAAAATGAGCAAAAATAAAATCAAATAATCTACCAAGCGTGTAACTACCACAAAACAGCATCGATAAATAGATGAAACCCAAAACGAAGAGAAATTACAATAAATAACCGAGTCAAACTAAAAAACGTGCAGAAATTAACATGAGGGCTCAAAACCCCTATGCCTTCCCAAAGCCAGAACATAATTTGTACTTTACTGAAAAAAATATAAATGTTTTTATGTTTATAACTTTAATAAATCAAATAATATTGACATTTTAATTAATAAATATCAGTATATATATATATATATATATATATATATATATATATATATATATATATATATATATTAAACTGACAATGCACATTCACTTGTTTTTTTTTCTTCAGTAAAGTGCAAATTATGTTCTGGCCTTGGAAAGGCATAGGGGTTTTGAGCCCTACTCATGTTAATAACTTACAACCCTTGCCCTGAGGGCTGTGGGGGGGGGGGTGGGGAGTCATCCTCAAAGACCTAATTTCCAGAACTTTCAACTACGTAAACAAAATGTCTATCTTAAAATTTTGATTGGATGTATTTGGGGAAAAAGTGGGCCTGAGAGGGGGGTTAGTTGCACTCCAATCACTTTCGACTATAAAAAAGGGCACTAGCCCTTTGAATTTCCAATCAAATGAGCATTTTTTTAAGTTTCTACGACAACACTTTCTATAAAAATCTTATATGCCCCTTGGGCATAACTTACAACCCTTGCCCTGAGGGCTGTGACCTCCTCAAAAACATAATTTCTATCTGGAAATCAACTATGCTGAACAAAATTGTAATCTCAAAATTTTGATTGGATGTTTTTGGGGAAATGGTGGACATGGAAGGGGTGTTAGTTGCCTACCAATAACTTTTGACTATTAAAAAGGGCATTAGCCCTTTGAATTTCCAATCGAATGAGCCTTTTTTCAAGTTTCTATGACAAATATTTCAATAAAAACCTTATATGCCCCCAGGGCATAGCTTATAACCCTTCCCCTGAAGACTGTGGGGGGAGCGTCCAGGTCAAAGGTATAATTTCCAGAACTTTCAACTGTGTTGAACAAAACGGCTATCGCAAATTTTTGATTGGCTGTGTTTGGGGAAATGGTGGGCATGGAAGGGGTGTTAGTTGCCTTCCAATCACTTTCACTATTAAAAATGGCACTAGGCATTTCAATTTCCAATAATTTCCAGAACTTACAACTATATGGAACAAAATGGCTATCTCAAAATTTTGATTGGATGCGTTTGGGAAAAAGGTGGGCGTGAGAGGGAAGTTAGTTGTCCTCCAAAAATGAAACGAGATATAAAATTTACTTACATTAAAACGATCCTTTCTATCCTTGTCGCTTGGTTTTGAAGTATATGATTAATACATAGTATTATTTATACATTTCAAAAAAAAGTTTATTTGCAATTCCTCCTTATTCTTCCTTGGTGGCTTATAAGATGAACCTGGAAGAGAATTTAGGCATTCAATATAAATATAGAAACCTAAATGATACGAAATATAAAATTAACTTAAGTGAAACTGATCCTTTCCATCATTGTTTCTTGATTTTGAAGTATATGATTAATATATTGCATTAATCATTCCTTCTTCTTCTTCTATTTAACAGCAGGCGGGCTTTTCAGTAAAACTATTTAGCCCTTTTCCTTCTGCTTCACTCTGTGGGCTACAGAGCTACTGGCTTGATTGCCTCATATATATTAGATATATTCAGATATCTTTCAGCAGATCTTTCGACTCTAGGAGTTCAAATATAAGATGATAGATGTCGATTTCTATGCTCTGTGTGCAGGTATAGTTGGCTAGGCTCTTGACTGATAGTGGGATTTTGTGGTGTTTGAAGTATTTTAACAGTTTAGAAAGCAAGGTATGTTGTGCAGACGTCAGCATATTACATTCAAATAGGCAATGGTCAATTGTTTCATTATTCATATTACAATGCCTGCAAAGAGGGGACAGGGGAATTGAACCACTTGAATTAGAAATCTTATATGAAAATGCAAGGAAATTTAGTCCATTTGTTCCAGAACGAATTCTATGATAAATTTTAGAAAGATACTTATTGGGAAAGGGGGAAAGGATAGGATTAATCTTATTGAAATTAACATCTGATAGCCTCCATTGGTAAATATTTCTAATTGGGATTGGTCTCCCACTTGGCTGGTCAATATTTATAGCACTTTTTGCTATTTCATCAACCTGATGATTACCACTTATACCAGAGTGGCTAGGAATGTACTGAAAGTAAGTGTTTATGCCACTTGAAGCAAGATTATCAATAATACTGAGACAATGATAAGTGTCAATGTCCAACTTATATTGAGGAGCTGAGGCCAGCAACTCAAGGCTTGATAAAGAGTCGGAATAGATGATAATATTATTCAATTTTTCAATCAAAGATTGGTTTTGCTTAAGGTGTTCTAATGCCATGACTATGGCATTTAACTCAGCAGACATTATAGATAAATTATTAAATAATCTCTCGCCCATTGCAATTTTCAGGTGAGGAAGGAAAACACCACTTGCAACCTTCTCATTCATTTTTGACCCATCAACAAACATTTGGGAGTGATTTTTATAGGTAATTGTATTAAGTTCTGCAAATTTTTTCTGAACAAAAGCAATGGGGGTTAAATCTTTATTCCATTTTGAAGATTAAGTATTTATTAAGGGAAATGACCAATTCCATGGAGGAGATTGGGGAAAAGTAGGTGCAATAGACTTTGCTGGTACAGGGAACTTCTTTTGAATATTGGCATACTCATCTGCAATACCTCTATACATGGCTGGATTTCTTAACCAATTATGTAATGTGTGTGAGCTATTTGATTTGATCAATAATACTGTGACAATGATAAGTGTCAATGTCCAACTTATATTGAGGAGCTGAGGCTAGCAACTCAAGACTTGATAAAGAGTCGGAATAGATGATAATATTATTCGAATTTTCAATCAAAGGTTGGTATTGCTTAAGGTGTTCTAATGCCATGATTATGGCATTTAACTCAGCAGACATTATAGATAAATTATTAAATAATCTCTTGCCCATTGCAATTTTCAGGTGAGGAAGGAAAACACCACTTGCAACCTTCTCATTCATTTTTGACCCATCAACAAATATTTGGAAGTGATTTTTATAGGTAATTGTATTAAGTTCTGCAAATTTTTTCTGGACAAAATCATAAACTTCAACAGAAATTTTATTTGCAGTTTCTTCTTTTTCTTCCCTAGTGGCTTATAAGATGTACCTGGGAAAGAATTTAAGCATTCAATATAAATATTGAAACATAAATGAAACAAAATATAACATTAACTTACGTGAAACTGATCCTTTCCATCATCGTTTCTTCATTTTGAAGTATATGATTAATATATTGTATTAATCATATACTTCAACTCTTCTTCTTCTATTTAACAGCAGGCGGGCTTTTCAGTAAAACTATTTAGCCCTTTTCCTTTTGCTTCACTCTGTGGGCTACAGAGCTACTGGCTTGATTGCCTCATATTTATTAGATATATTCAGATATCTTTCAGCTGATCTTTCGACTCTAGGAGTTCAAATATAAGATGATAGATGTCGATTTCTATGCTCTGTGTGCAGGTATAGTTGGCTAGGCTCTTGGCTGATAGTGGGATTTTGTGGTGTTTGAGGTATTTTAACAGTTTATAAAGCAAGGTATGTTGTGCAGACGTCAGCATATTACATTCAAATAGGCAATGATCAATTGTTTCATTACTCATATTACAATGCCTGCAAAGAGGAGACAGGGGATTTATACCACTTGAATTAGAAAATTTATATGAGAATGCAAGGAAATTTAATCCATTTGTTCCAGAACGAATTCTATGATAAATTTTAGAAAGATACTTATTGGGAAAGGGGGAAAGGATAGGATTAATCTTATTAAAATTAATATCTGATAGCCTCCATCGGTAAATATCTCTAATTGGGATTGGTCTCCCACTTGGCTGGTCAATATTTATAGCATTTTTTGCTATTTCATCAACCTGATGATTACCACTTATGCCAGAGTGGCTAGGAATGTACTGAAAGTAAGTTTTTATGCCACTTGAAGCAAGATTATCAATAATACTGTGACAATGATAAGTGTCAATGTCCAACTTATATTGAGGAGCTGAGGCCAGCAACTCAAGACTTGATAAAGAGTCGGAATAGATGATAATATTATTTGAATTTTCAATCAAAGGTTGGTTTTGCTTAAGGTGTTCTAATACCATGATTATGGCATTTAACTCAGCAGACATTATAGATAAATTATTAAATAATCTCTCGCCCATTGCAATTTTCAGGTGAGGAAGGAAAACACCACTTGCAACCTTCTCATTCATTTTTGACCCATCAACAAATATTTGGAAGTGATTTTTATAGGTAATTGTATTAAGTTCTGCAAATTTTTTCTGGACAAAAGCATAAACTTCAACATAAATTTTATTTGCAGTTTCTTCTTTTTCTTCCTTAGTGGCTTATAAGATGTACCTGGGAAAGAATTTAAGCATTCAATATAAATATTGAAACATAAATGAAACAAAATATAACATTAACTTACGTGAAACTTACGTTTACGACAAAAGCAATGGGGGTTAAATCTTTATTCCATTTTGAAAATTCAGTATTTATTATGGGAAATGACCAATTCCATGGGGGGGATTGGGGGAAAGTAGGTGCAATAGACTTTGCTGGTACAGGGAACTTCTTTTGAATATTGGCATACTCATCTGCAATACATCTATACATGGCTGGATTTCTTAACCAATTATGTAATGTGTGTGAGCTATTTGATTCAATTTTTGTAAGATGTTTTATCAAGAGTAAGCTACGTCTCTCCCTTATTGTTGTTAATCCACTCTCCATTAGCAGAAACTTGGTGCTTGTGGGTTTCCTAAGACCAAATATGATACGTATTATATCATTTTGTGTTGTTTCAATTTTTTGCATCTGGGTCTTTGCACATGCACCATATACAATGAGCCCATAATCAATATGGGGTCTTATATGTGATTTATAAAACTGGAGTAAGGTTTTCTCCTTACAACACCAGGGTGTGGAAAGAAGTCTTTTTAGTATATTTGCTTTTCTATAACATTTTTTTATTGTGTTTGAAATGTGAAGGTGGAAATTAAGTTTTTGGTCAAGCATGAGACCTAGGTAATTAATATTATTATCTTCTGGTATAGTTGTTTTATTTAGAGTTAGTTTTGCATTAACATGGTTTCGCTTCCGGTGAAATTGGATTATTTTTGACTTGGTGGGTGCAATGGGTAATCTGAATGTTGAGAGAATTTTTCAAACTGGAAAAGTGACTTTTGCAGATTTGACTGTGCTATCTGAAAGGTGTTGCCAGATGACCATAGCACCAGATCATCAGCATATTGTAGATTCGTGTGGGGTAGGTTCATGTCCCAGAGATATAGGGCAAAAAGGAGGCAACGGAGGACTGCTCCCTGAGGTAGGCCTTTGGATATTGTCTTTTGGGGTGAAGAGGCTGAACCAACACAAACAATGAAACTTCGCACTTCTATGAAGGATTTAATAAAGGATACTAGCTTAGGAGGTACTCCAAGGTTTGCAAGTTTATTTAAAAGGATTTGGTGGTTCACATTGTCATAAGCTCCTTCAAAATCTAGGAAAGCTGCCACTAGGATATTATTTTTTGAGAAAGATTCATTTATTGCATTTGTTAGCAAAATGAAAGCATCTGTTGAGGAGTGGTATTTCCTGAATCCAGTTTGAGTGTGTGGGATCATGTTATTTTTCTCAACAAACCAGAGGAGTCTGTGATAAATCATTTTCTCCATTATTTTCCCCATCACAGGTGTAATCATTATGGGCCTATAAGACTCAGGGTTATCTTTTGGTTTATTTTTCTTTGGGATTTGTAGGAGGGACGAACATTTACATATATTGGGGAACCTAGAAGATGCCCAAACGTGATTATAACAATTTAGCAGTTCTTGTTTGTATGAAGCTGTGAGATTCTTTATCCATGTAGGGTGTATATTGTCATAGCTACTGCTAGTTTTGGACCTAATATGATGTATTGCATTATTCAATTCCTGGATTGAAAATGGATTAGTTATGTACTCGGATCCGGGGCGTGGTTGGTAACTAGGGTTCATAGGACTTGTGGACAGTTTGCTTTGATTATTTGATGTTAGCTTATTAAAAAAAATAGTTGCAAATAGGTTAGCCTTTTCAATATCATTGTCATAATGGGTATTATTATGTATAAGCTCATACAGGAGTGGGTTGGGAGAAGTCTTTTTCCCACATATGTGGCTTATGACTTTATGTATAATTGGCTCATTTGTTTCTCTGGAGAGATTATTTGCAAAATTATTCCAGTATTTATATTTAGCATCTATTATAGTCCTTTTTAGATTAGATTCTTCTTGTAATTTTTTTAAATATGTAGTAGGTGTTGTTTTTTTTATGAATTCTGTCCTAGCTGCCTTTTTTATCCTCCATTTATTTAGGCACTTATTTGTTCACCATGCTTTAGGAATTTGTTTAGGGAATGTTTTCTTAGGTGTTGTCCTGGGAATAGCATGATTAGCTGTATTTATTAGTAAAGATGTCAACGCTTCAGCATGTGTGTCAACTGTTGTGTTAGAAATGCATGAACTTTAGGTGAAATTTGTAATTTCATTATTTAGCTTATTTTGGAAAATAGACCAATTTGCTTTAGTGTTGATATATTTGGATGTATGAGATGAAGTTTCAGCGGGTTCATTTAGGGAGCAAACTATAGCAAAGTGGCCTGTACATAGACTATCAATTTTATTTATGTAAATTTTGTTCAAAAAATTTAAAGACACAATTTGTAGGTCAATTGTGGAGAAATTGCCACTTTTGGGGTTGAAATAAGTATTCAGGTTTGGAGGGGTAGCAACAACTAATTCATTATTATTTGAAGTCATATGCTCAATAAATTTACCAGCTTTATTTGCTGGTTTATTCCACCACAAAAGGCTGTGGGCATTGAAATCACCACAAATAATGATATTTTTTAACATATTAGATTTATTTATATAATTAAAGAAATCCTTGGCATCTGTAGTTTGGCCATTAGGGTTATAAAAGCTTATTATGTAGGTTTTTAAATTATTCAGCCAAACACTTATACCAATTACATCAACATCATTTTCAAAATCTGGAAAATTGATGCCACAAAATTTTATATTATTATTAACTAATAAAGCTACACCACCTCCTTTTCTCTCTGAAGATCTATCCTTTCTCAGGATAGTATATCCCAGAGACTTAATTTGTTGGTTTTGGGTTAAATGAGTTTCCCGGAGGCAAGCAATATTAATGGAATTATTATTCATAAATGATATTAGTTCATTTAGCTTATTTTCTGTGAGTGATCTTACATTCCATTGGAATATTGATAAATGTTGTGTTGTTGATTTATTCTTCATATGACTGTGTATCAATGTTCAGCTTTGTTAAGAGTAAAGCAAGATCTTTTTTTGCTTGAATGAGCATATCATCTGGGATGTAGGTTTTTGCCAATTCTGCAATAATTTTTGTTTTCTGTAGTTGATGTATGTTCATGGCCTGGACTGCATTACAGTTTAGAATGAATAAGCATATATTTGGGGATTGCATTTTTGGTAGTGCATCCTGTTTGTTGGTTAAGGGATTGATTCCTGGTAGTGTTTCTGGTTTGTTTCTTCTTGGGAGGGAGGGCCAGGCTGGCCTCATCTCACCGGAAAAGGAGGCTTGTCGGCTTGGTGATTCCTTCTGATAGGGATTTGAGCTAGGGGGCTTAGAAGATGATGTTTTCTATGGGGTCCGTGATGCCGTGGGGGCGTTTGACTTGGGGGTTTCGGTTGGTTTCATCACAGGCTTTATTTGGTATTGTTGGGCAGCATTTGCTTCCATTGCTGCAAAGGGGTATGGGATGGCCTTCTCTGTTGATATTTGGAGTGTTAGAGCTCTTTTCTTGTATGCAGGGCATAATGATTTATTTGTAGATTCATGTGGGCCTTTGCAATTGATGCATGTAGGCTGAGTGTTGTTGCAAGTTGTCAGCTCTTTAGGATGGAAAGATTTACAATTACTACACTCTTGGAGAATTTCATTGCATTGGTTTGTCGTGTGTCCCAGTTTGAAACACTTCTGACACTGAATAGGCTTAGGTTTGTATTCCTTGTGTGGTTTGATTTGCCCAAATAGGAATAATTTTTCTGGGATATCAATTTTATCCTTCAGTGTGAATAAGAAGGATCTACTAGTTTTTAGGCCATTAGAGTTAGGTTTTCCAAGTTGGGTAACATCCTCAACTGGGATTGTGTTTCCAGCCCTATTTGAAAGGCCTTCTTTTAACTCCTGAGTAGATATCTCTGGGGGAACATTATAAACTACTATTTGTGTTGGTGATTGTTTTGGGTTCCAATTAGATGCAATAATTGGGGTATTCAGAAAAGGTTAATTTTTGTATCTGCTGATTTCTGATCTTCTACAGCTATTAGCAGAGATCAATCTCTGTTAATTTTTAGATAGAACATTGATTTTAGCAATTTAAAAATTTCAACTCTTATTGCAGTTATAATTTTTATTTAAAAGGGGGTAGTGGGAGTAATTTTAAGGTAAATTCCTAAGTTTTTGGAGGGAGGATCTTGGGCAGGGAGAGGGGAAATGCTTTTAATTGGGGAGATTTTTTTCTTTTTTTTAGAACTTCTAGAGAGGACCTCTTGAAACCCATTATCATCATTTATGGTTACATTAGCCCCTACACTTATCATTGTCCTATTCTCCGAATTGGAGCTTTCATTAGAACTTTGAGATAGGGTGCTTGACCAGACAGGATGGGTATCTTTCACTATGACACTTTCACAGGAATTTGATTTGGGATCTGGGGGGACTTTTTTTTGGAGGACTTCTAATCATTGCCTATTGGAAAAAGCTTTAAACACAAAAATAAAACTAAAACAAGAAGGGAAAATAGATGATATCAAACCGTCTGCACTATACTATGGGGAGGATAAACACCACAGTATAGCCCTGAGGATGACTTGAGCAGAATTGGTTTAGTACAACTGCTGATTAGAAGAGATAATATTCCCAAGAAAATATATTTCGATTTTCTTATAAGGTTGCTGTTGCCATATTTCCAAACTGAATTGAGCGTCCACTTCAACAGAAAGTTTGTTTACTGTTACTTCTTTTTCTTCCTTGGTGGCTTATAAGATGAACCTGGAAAAGAATTTAAGCATTCAATATAAATATTGAAGCATAAATGAAACAAAATATAACATTAACTTACGTGAAACTGATCCCTTCCATCATCGTTTTTTGATTTTGTAATATATGATTAATATATTGCATTAATCATAGGCTTCAACAGAAAGTTTATTTGCAGTTACTTCTTTTTCTTCCTTGGTGGCTAATAAGATGAACCTGGAAAAGAATTTAAGCATTCAATATAAATATTGAAACATAAATGAAACAAAATATAATATTAACTTACGTGAAACTGATCCTTTCCATCATCGTTTCTTGATTTTGAAGTATATGATTAATATATTGTATTAATCATATACTTCAACAGAAAGTTTTTTTGCAGTTACTTCTTTTTCTTCCTTGGTGGCTTATAAGATGAACCTGGAAAAGAATTTAAGCATTCAATATAAATATTGAAACATAAATGAAACAAAATATAACATTAACTTACTTGAAACTGATCCTTTCCATCATCGTTTCTTGATTTTGAAGTATATGATTAATATATTGTATTAATCATATGCTTCAACAGAAAGCTTGTTTGCAGTTACTTCCTTTTCTTCCTTGGTGGTTTATAAGATGAGCCTGGAAAAGAATTTAAGCATTCAATATAAATATTGAAACATAAATGAAACAAAATATAACATTAACTTATGTGAAACTGAACCTTTCCATCATCGTTTTTTTATTTTGTAATATATGATTAATATATTGTGTTAATCATATGCTTCAACAGAAAGCTTGTTTGCAGTTACTTCCTTTTCTTCCTTGGTGGATTATAAGATGAACCTGGAAAAGAATTTAAGCATTCAATATAAATATTGAAACATAAATGAAACAAAATATGATATTAACTTATGTGAAACTGAACCTTTCCATCTTCGTTCATTTATTTTGTAGTATATGATTATTATATTTTATTAATCATATGCTTAAAAAGAAAGTTTGTTTGCAGTTACTTCTTTTTCTTACTTGGTGGCTTGTAAGATTAGCCTGGAAAATAATTTAAGCATTCAATATAAATATTGAAGCATAAATGAAACAAAATATAACATTAACTTACGTGAAACTGATCCTTTCCATCTTCGTTTTTTTATTTTTTAGTATATTCATTATTTTTTTTGTTACTCATATACCTTATCAAAAATCTTGTTTGGATTTTATTACGTTTCTTACTGTGTGTCTTGTAAGATGAGACTTGACAATAATTTAAACATTAAATATAAAAATAGAAACTTATATGAAACAAAATATAACATTAAATTATTTGAAGCTGAACATTTCCATCATCGTTTCTTGATTTTGAAGTATATGATTAATATATTGTATTAATCATATACTTCAACAGAAAGTTTGTTTACAGTTACTTCTTTTTCTTCCTTGGTGGCTTATAATATGAACCTGGAAAAGAATTTAAGCATTAAATATAAATATTGAAGCATAAATGAAACAAAATATAACATTAAATTACTTGAAACTGAACCCTTCCATCATCGTTTCTTGATTTTGAAGTATATGATTAATATATTGGATTTATCATATTCTTCAACAGAAAGTTTGTTTGCAGTTCTCTGTTTCTTCCTTGGTGGCTTATAAGGTGAACCTGGAAAAGAATTTAAGTATTCCATATAAATATAGAAACTTAAATGAAACGAAATATAAAATTAACTTACGTGAAACTGATCCTTTCCATCATCGTTTTTTGATTTTGTAATATATGATTAATATATTGTATTAATCATATGCTTCAACAGAAAGTTTCTTTGCAGTTACTTCTTTTTCTTCCTTGGTGGCTTGAAAGATGAACTTGAAAAAGAATTTAAGCATTCAATATAAATATTGAAACATAAATGAAACAAAATATAACATTAACTTATGTGAAACTGATCCTTTTCGTCATCGTTTCTTGATTTTGAAGTATATGATTAATATATTGTATTAATCACATACTTCAACAGAAAGTTTGTTTGCAGTTTCTTATGATTGTTTCTTGTTGTCTTATAAGATGAACCTGAAAAAGAATCTAAGCATTCAATATAAATATTGAAACATAAATGAAACAAAATATAACATTAACTTACGTGAAACTGATCCTTTTCATCATCGTTTCTTGATTTTGAAGTATATGATTAATGTATTGTATTAATCATAAACTTCAACAGAAAGTTTGTTTGCAGTTACTTCTTTTTCTTCCTTGGTGGTTTATAAGATGAGCCTGGAAAAGAATTTAAGCATTCAATATAAATATTGAAACATAAATGAAACAAAATATAACATTAACTTACGTGAAACTGAACCTTTCCATCATCGTTTCTTGATTTTGAAGTATATGATTAATATATTGTATTAATCATATGCTTCAACAGAAAGTTTGTTTGCAGTTTCTTCTGTTTCTTCCTTGGTGGCTTATAAGATGAACCTGGAAAAGAATTTAAGCATTCAATATAAATATTGAAACATAAATGAAACAAAATATGACATTAACTTACGTGAAACTGATCCTTTCCATCATCGTTTGTTGATTTTGTAGTATATGATTAATATATTGTATTAATCATAAGCTTCAACAGAAAGTTTGTTTGCAGTTACTTCTTTCTCGTCCTTGGTGGCCTATAGGGTGAACCTGGAAAAAGAATTTAGGTATTCCATATAAATATAGAAACTTAAATTAAACTAAATATAAAATTAACTTACGTGAAACTGATCCTTTCCATCATCGTTCTTTTATTTTGTAATATATGATTAATATATTGTATTAATCATATTATTCAACAGAAAGTTTATTTGCAGTTACTTCTTTTTCTTCATTGGTGGCTTGTAAGATGAAACTGGAAAAGAATTTAAGCATTCAATATAAATATTTAAACATAAATGAAACAGAATATAACATTAACTTACGTGAAACTGATCCTTTCCATCATCGTTTCTTGATTTTGAAGTATATGATTAATATATTGTATTAATCATATGCTTCAACAGAAAGTTTGTTTGCAGTTACTTCTTTTTCTTCCTGTGTGGCTTATAAGATGAACCTGGAAAAGAATTTAAGCATTCAATATAAATATTGAAACATAAATGAAACAGAATATAACATTAACTTACGTGAAACTGATCCTTTCCATCATCGTTCTTTGATTTTGTAATATATGATTAATATATTGTGTTAATCATATGCTTCAACAGAAAGCTTGTTTGCAGTTACTTCATTTTCTTCCTTGGTGGCTTATAAGATGAACCTGGAAAAGAATTTAAGCATTCAATATAAATATTGAAACATAAATGAAACAAAATATAACATTAACTTACGTGAAACTGATCCTTTCCATCATCGTTTTTTGATTTTGTAATATATGATTAATATATTGTATTAATCATATGCTTCAAAGGAAAGTTTGTTTGCAGTTACTTCTTTTTCTTCCTTGGTGGCATATAAGATGAACCTGGAAAAGAATTTAAGCATTCAATATAAATATTGAAACATAAATGAAACAAAATATAACATTAACTTACGTGAAGCTGATCCTTTACATCATCGTTTGTTGATTTTGTAATATATGATTAATATATTGTATTAATCATATGCTTCAACAGAAAGTTTGTTTGCAGTTACTTCTTTTTCTTCCTTGGTGGCTTATAAGATGAACCTGGAAAAGAATTTAAGCATTCAATATAAATATTGAAACATAAATGAAACAAAATATAACATTAACTTACGTGAAACTGATCCTTTACATCATCGTTTCTTGATTTTGAAGTATATGATTAATATATTGTATTAATCATATACTTCAACAGAAAGTTTGTTTGCTGTTACTTCTTTTTCTTCCTTGGTGGCTTATAAGATGAACCTGGAAAATAATTTAAGAATTCAATATAAATATAGAATCATAAATGAAACAAAATATAACAGTAACTGACGTGAAACTGATCCATTCCATCATCGTTTCTTGTTTTTGAAGTACATGATTAATATATTTGATTTATCATGTGCTTCAACAGAAAGTGTGTTTGCATTTCTCTGTTTCTTCCTTGGTTGCTTATAAGATGAACCTTGAAAAAAATTTAAGAATTCAATATAAATATATACACATAAATGAAACAAAATATAAAATTAACTTAAGTGAAACTGATCCTTTCCATCATCGTGTTTTTATTTTGTAAAATATTATTAATATATTTTATTAATAATATTATTCAACAAAAATTTTTTTTGCAGTTAATTCTTTTTCTTCCTTGGTGGGTTATAATATTAACTTGAAAAAGAATTTAAGCATTCAATATAAATATTGAAACATAAATGAAACAAAATATAACATTAACTTACGTGAAACTGAACCTTTCCATCATCGTTTCTTGATTTTGAAGTATATGATTAATATATTGTATTAATCATATGCTTCAACAGAAAGTTTGTTTGCAGTTTCTTCTGTTTCTTCCTTGCTGGCTTATAAGATGAACATGGAAAAGAATTTAAGCATTCAATATAAATATTGAAACATAAATGAAACAAAATATAACATTAACTTACGAGAAACTGATCCTTTCCATCATCGTTTCTTGATTTTGAAGTATATGATTAATATATTGTATTAATCAAAAACTTCAACAGAAAGTTTGTTTGCAGTTACTTCTTTTTCTTCCTTGGTGGCCTATAAGATGAGCCTGGAAAAGAATTTAAGCATTCAATATAAATATTGAAACATAAATGAAACAAAATATAACATTAACTTACGTGAAACTGAACCTTTCCATAATCGTTTCTTGATTTTAAAGTATATGATTAATATATTGTATTAATCATATACTTCAACAGAAAGTTTGATTGCAGTTTCTTCTGTTTCTTCCTTGCTGTCTTATAAGATGAACATGGAAGACACTTTAAGCATTCAATATAAATATAGAAACATAAATGAAACAAAATATGAACATTAACTTACTAGAAAATGATCCTTTTCATACTCTTGTATTGATTTTGTATTATATTATTAATGTATTGTATTAATCAAAAGCTTCAACAAATAGTTTTTTCAATGTTTCTTATTTTTGTTCCTTGTTGTCTTGTAAGATGAGCATGAAAAAGAATATAAACATTCAGTATAAATATATAAGCATAAATGAAACAAAATATAACATTAACTTACGAGAAACTGATCCTTTTCATCATCGTTTCTTGATTTTGAAGTATATGATTAATATATCGTATTAATCATATGCTTCAACAGAAAGTTTGTTTACTGTTACTTCTTTTTCTTCCTTGGTAGCTTATAAGATTAACATTGAAAAGAATTTAAGCATTAAATATAAATATTGAATCATAAATGAAACAAAATATAACATTAACTTACTTGAAACTGAACCATTCCATCATCGTTTCTTGTTTTTTAAGTACATTATTAATATATTTTATTTATCATGTGCTTCAACAGATAGTGTGTTTTCATTTACTTCTTTTTATTCCTTGTTTGATTATAAGATGAAACTTGAAAAAAATTTAAGTATTAAATATAAATATATACACATAAATGAAACGAAAAATAAAATTAACTTAAGTGAAACTGATCCTTTCCATCTTCGTTTTTTTATTTTGTAATATATGATTAATATATTGTATTAATCATATTCTTCAACAGAAAGTTTCTTTGCAGTTACTTCTTTTTCTTCCTTGGTGGGTTATAATATGAACCTGGAAAAGAATTTAAGCATTCAATATAAATATAGAAACGTAAATGAAGCAAAATATAATATTAACTTATGTGAAACTGATCCTTTCCATCATCGTTTCTTGATTTTGAAGTATATGATTAATATATTGTATTAATCATATGCTTCAACAAAAAGTTTGTTTGCAGTTTCTTCTGTTTCTTCCTTGGTGGCTTATAAGATGAACCTGGAAGAGAATTTAAGCATTCAATATAAATATTGAAACATAAATGAAACAAAATATAACATTAACTTACGAGAAACTGATCCTTTCCATCATCGTTTCTTGATTTTGAAGTATATGATTAATATATTGTATTAATCATATACTTCAACAGAAAGTTTGTTTGCAGTTACTTCTTTTTCTTCCTTGGTGGCTTATAAGATGAGCCTGGAAAAGAATTTAAGCATTCAATATAAATATTGAAACATAAATGAAACAAAATATAACATTAACTTACGTGAAACTGAACCTTTCCATCATCGTTTCTTGATTTTGAAGTATATGATTAATATATTGTATTAATCATATGCTTCAACAGAAAGTTTGTTTGCAGTTTCTTCTGTTTCTTCCTTGCTGGCTTATAAGATGAACATGGAAGAGAATTTAAGCATTCAATATAAATATTGAAACATAAATGAAACAAAATATAACATTAACTTACGTGAAACTGATCCTTTCCATCATCGTTTCTTGATTTTGAAGTATATTATTAATATATTGTATTAATCATATACTTCAACAGAAAGTTTGTTTGCAGTTACTTCTTTTTCTTCCTTGGTGGCTTATAAGATGAACCTGGAAAAGAATTTAAGTATTCCATATAAATATAGAAACTTAAATGAAACGAAATATAAAATTAACTTACGTGAAACTGATCCTTTCCATCATCGTTTTTTGATTTTGTAATATATGATTCATATATTGTATTAATCATATTCTTCAACAGAAAGTTTCTTTGCAGTTACTTCTTTTTCTTCCTTGGTGGCTTATAAGATGAACCTGGAAAAGAATTTAAGCATTCAATATAAATATTGAAACATAAATGAAACAGAATATAACATTAACTTACGTGAAACTGATCCTTTCCATCATCGTTTCTTGATTTCGAAGTATATGATAAATATATCGTATTAATTATATACTTCAACAGAAAGTTTGTTTGCAGTTTCTTCTTTCTCTTCCTTGGTGGGTTAGAAGGTGAACCTGGAAAAGAATTTAAGTATTCCATATAAATATAGAAACTTAAATGAAACGAAATATAAAATTAACTTACGTGAAACTGATCCTTTCCATCATCGTTTTTTGATTTTGTAATATATGATTAATATATTGTATTAATCATATACTTTAACAGAAAGTTTGTTTGCTGTTACTTCTTTTTCTTCCTTGGTGGCTTATAAGATGAACCTGGAAAAGAATTTAAGCATTCAATATAAATATTGAAACATAAATGAAACAAAATATAAAATTAACTTACTTGAAACTGATCCTTTTCATCATCGTTTCTTGATTTTGAAGTATATGATTAATATATTGTATTAATCATATGCTTCAACAGAAAGTTTGTTTGCAGTTTCTTCTTTTTCTTCCTTGGTGGCTTATAAGATGAACCTGGAAAAGAATTTAAGAATTCAATATAAATATTGAAACTTAAATGAAACAAAATATAAAATTAACTTACGTGAAACTGATCCTTTCCATCATCGTTTTTTGATTTTGTAATATATGATTAATATATTGTATTAATCATATGCTTCAACAGAAAGTTTGTTTGCAGTTACTTCTTTTTCTTCCTTGGTGGTTTGTAAGATGAACCTGGAAAAGAATTTAAGCATTCAATATAAATATTGAAACATAAATGAAACAAAATATAACATTAACTTATGTGAAACTGAACCTTTCCATCATCGTTTCTTGATTTTGAAGTATATGATTAATATATTGTATTAATCATATGCTTCAACAGAAAGTTTGTTTGCAGTTTCTTCTTTCTCTTCCTTGGTGGCTTATAAGGTGAACCTGGAAAAAGAATTTAAGTATTCCATATAAATATAGAAACTTAAATGAAACGAAATATAAAATTAACTTACGTGAAACTGATCCTTTCCATCATCGTTCTTTGATTTTGTAATATATGATTAATATATTGTGTTAATCATATGCTTCAACAGAAAGCTTGTTTGCAGTTACTTCTTTTTTTTACTTGGTGGCTTGTAAGATGAACCTGGAAAAGAATTTAAGCATTCAATATAAATATTGAATCATAAATGAAGCAAAATATAACATTAACTTATGTGAAACTGATCCTTTCCATCATCGTTTCTTGATTTTGAAGTATATGATTAATATATTGTATTAATCATAAACTTCAACAGAAAGTTTGTTTGCAGTTACTTCTTTTTCTTCCTTGGTGGCCTATAAGATGAACCTGGAAAAGAATTTAAGTATTCCATATAAATATAGAAACATAAATGAAACGAAATATAAAATTAACTTACGTAAAACTGATCTTTTCGATCATCGTTCTTGATTTTGAAGTATATGATTAATATATTGTATTAATCATATACTTCAACAGAAAGTTTGTTTTCAGTTTCTTCTGTTTCTTCCTTGGTGGCTTATAAGATGAACCTGGAAAAGAATTTAAGTATTCCATATAAATATAGAAACACAAATGAAACGAAATATAAAATTAACTTACGCGAAACTGATCCTTTCCATCATCGTTTCTTGATTTTGAAGTATATTATTAATATATTGTATTAATCATATACTTCAACAGAAAGTTTATTTGAAGTTTCTTCTTTTTCTTCCTTGGTGGCTTGTAAGATGAACCTGGAAAAGAATTTAAGTATTCCATATAAATATAGAAACATAAATGAAACGAAATATAAAATTAACTTACGTAAAACTGATCTTTTCGTTCATCGTTCTTGATTTTGAAGTATATGATTAATATATTGTATTAATCATATTCTTCAACAGAAAGTTTGTTTGCAGTTTCTTCTGTGTCTTCCTTGGTGGCTTATAAGATGAACATGGATAAGAATTTAAGTATTCCATATAAATATAGAAACATAAATGAAACAAAATATAAAATTAACTTACGTGAAACTGATCCTTGCCATCGTCGTTTCTTGATTTTGAAGTATATTATTAATATATTTTATTAATCATATACTTTAACAGAAAGTTTATTTGAAGTTTCTTCTTTTTCTTCCTGGGTAGCTTGTAAGATGAACATGGAAAAGAATTTAAGTATTCCACATAAATAAACATAAATGAAACGATATATAAAATTAACTTACGTGAAACAGATCCTTTCCATAGTTGTTCTTGATTTTGAAGTATATGATTAATTTATTGTATTTATCATATACTTCAACAGAAAGTTTGTTCGCAGTTTCTTATTTTTGTTAGTTGTTGTCATATTAGATGAACTTGAAAAAGAATTTAAGCATTCAATATAAATATTGAAACATAAATGAAACAAAATATAACATTAACTTATGTGAAACTGATCCTTTCCATCGTTGTTTCTTGATTTCGAAGTATATGATAAATATATTGTATTAATCATATACTTCAACAGAAAGTTTGTTTGTAGTTTCTTCTTTTTCTTCCTTGGTGGGTTAGAAGATGAACCTGGAAAAATGAATATAGAAACAAAAATGAAAAGAAATATAAAATTAACTTACGTGAAACTGATCCTTTCCATCGTTGTTCTTGATTTTGAAGTATATTATTAATGTATTGTATTAATCATATACTTCAACAAAAAGTTTATTCGCAGTTTCTTCTGTTTGTTCCTTGGTGGCTTATAAGATGAACCTGAAAAAGAATATAAATATTCCGTATAAATATTGAAACACAAATGAAACGAAATATAAAATTAACTTACGTGAAACAGATCCTTGTCATAGTTGTTTCTTGATTTTAAAGTATATGATTATTGCATTGTATTAATCATATGCTTAAACAGAAAGTCTGTTTATAGTTTCTTCTGTGTGTTCCTTGGTTGGTGAGAAGATTAACTTTGAAAATAATTTAAGTAGTACATATAAATATATAAGCACACTTTAAACGAAGTTTAAAATTAACTTACTTAAAATTATCCATTCTCATCATTGTTTTCTGATGTACAAGCATATGATTAATATATCTTATAAATCATATGATTAATCAGTAAGTCTTTTTACAGTTTGTTATGTGTCTTACTTTGTAGCTTATAAGATGAACATTGAAATGAATTTAAGTATTCCACATAAATATTGAAACATAAATCAAACGAAATATAAAATTAAATTACGTGAAACTGTTCCTTCCCATCGTTGTTTCTTGATTTAGAAGCATATGATTAATGTATCGTATTAATTATATACTTCAACAGAAAGTTTTTTTGCAGTTTCTTCTTTTTCTTCCTTGGTAGCTTATAAGATGAAGATGGAAAAGAATTTAAGTATTCCACATAAATAAACATAAATGAAACGAAATATAAAATTAACTTACGTGAAACTGATCCTTTCCATCATCGTTTCTTGATTTTGTAGTATATGATTAATATATTTTATTAATCATATTCTTCAACAGAAAGTTTGTTTGCAGTTTCTTCTTTTTCTTCCTTGGTGGTTTGTAAGATGAGCATGGAAAAGAATTTAAGCATTCAATATAAATATTGAAACACAAATGAAACAAAATATAAAATTAACTTACTAGAAACTGATCCTTCCCATCATCGTTTCTTGATTTTGAAGTATATGATTAATATATTGTATTAATTATATACTTCATCAGTAAGTTTGTTTACAGTTTCTTCCTTTTCGTCCTTGGTGGCTTATAAGATGAACCTGGAAAAGAATTTAAGTATTCAATATAAATATTGAAACATAAATGAAACAAAATATAACATTAACTTACGTGAAACTGTACCTTTCCATCATCGTTTCTTGATTTTGAAGTATATGATTAATATATTGTATTAATCATATACTTCAACAGAAAGTTTGTTTGCAGTTACTTCTTTTTCTTCCTTGGTGGCTTATAGGATGAACCTGGAAAAGAATTTAAGTATTCCATATAAATATAGAAACTTAAATGAAACGAAATATAAAATTAACTTACGTGAAACTGATCCTTTCCATCATCGTTTTTTGATTTTGAATATATGATTAATATATTGTATTAATCATATGCTTCAACAGAAAGCTTGTTTGCAGTTACTTCTTTTTCTTCCTTGGTGGCTTAAAAGATGAACCTGGAAAAGAATTTAAGCATTCAATATAAATATAGAAACATAAATGAAACAAAATATAACATTAACTTACGTGAAACTGAACCTTTCCATCATCGTTTCTTGATTTTGAATTATATGATTAATATATTGTATTAATCATAATCTTCAACAGAAAGTTTGTTTGCAGTTACTTCTTTTTCTTCCTTGGTGGCTTGTAAGATGAACCTGGAAAAGAATTTAAGTATTCCATATAAATATAGAAACATAAATGAAACGAAATATAACATTAACTTACGTAAAACTGATCTTTTCCTTCATCGTTCTTGATTTTGAAGTATATGATTAATATATTGTATTAATCATATACTTCAACAGAAAGTTTGTTTGCAGTTTCTTCTGTTTCTTCCTTGGTGGCTTATAAGATGAACATGGATAAGAATTTAAGTATTCCATATAAATATAGAAACACACATGAAACGAAATATAAAATTAACTTACGTGAAACTGATCCTTTCCATCATCGTTTCTTGATTTTGAAGTATATGATTAATATATTGTATTAATCATATGCTTCAACAGAAAGTTTGTTTGCAGTTTCTTCTTTTTCTTCCTTGGTGGCTTGTAAGATGAACCTGGAAAAGAATTTAAGTATTCCATATAAATATAGAAACATAAATGAAACGAAATATAAAATTAACTTACGTAAAACTGATCTTTTCGTTAATTGTTCTTGATTTCGAAGTATATTATAAATGTATTGTATTAATCATATACTTCAACAAAAAGTTTATTCGCAGTTTCTTCTGTTTGTTCCTTGTTGGGTTAGAAGATGAACCTGAATAAATAAATATAGAAACACAAATGAAACGAAATATAAAATTAACTTACGTGAAACTGATCCTTCCCATCATCGTTTCTTGATTTTGAAGTATATGATTAATATATCTTATTAATTATATACTTCATCAGTAAGTTTGTTTACAGTTTCTTCCTTTTCTTCCTTGGTGGCTTATAAGATGAAACTGGAAAATAATTTAAGTATTCAATATAAATATAGAAGCACAAATGAAATGAAATTTAAAATTAACTTACGTGAAACTAATCATTTCCATCATCGTTTCTTGATTTTCAAGTATATGATTAATATATCTTATTAATTATATACTTAAACAGAAAGTTTGTTTGCAGTTTCTTCTTTTTCTTCCTTTGTAGCTTATAAGATGAACATGGAAAAGAATTTAAGTATTCCATATAAATAAACATAAATGAAACGAAATATAAAATTAACTTACGTGAAACTGATCCTTTCCATCATCGTTTCTTGATTTTGAAGTATATGATTAATGTATTGTATTAATCATATACTTCAACAAATAGTTTGTTCGCAGTTTCTTCTGTTTGTTTCTTGTTGTTTATAAGATGAACCTGAAAACGAATCGAAGCCTTAAATATAAATGTAGAAACCTAAATGAGTCGAAATATAAAATTAACTTACGTGAAACTGATCCTTTCCATCGTTGTTTCTTGATTTTGAAGTATATGATTAATATATTGTATTAATCATATACTTCAACAGAAAGTTTGTTTGCAGTTTCTTCTTTTTCTTCCTTGGTGGCTTATAAGATGAACCTGGAAAAGAATTTAAGTATTCCATATAAATATAGAAACACAAATGAAACGAAATATAAAATTAACTTACGTGAAACTGATCCTTTCCATCGTCGTTTCTTGATTTTGAAGTATATTATTAATATATTGTATTAATTATATACTTCAACAGAAAGTCTTTTTGCAGTTTGTTCTTTTTGTTCCTTGGTAGCTTATAAGATGAAGATGGAAGAGAATTTAAGTATTACACATAAATAAAAATAAATCAAACGAAATATAAAATTAACTTACGTGAAACAGATCCTTGCCATAGTTGTTTCTTGATTTTGAAGTATATGATTAATATATCTTATAAATTATATACTTCATCAGTCAGTTTGTTTAAAGTTTCTTCTTTTTCGTCCGGGGTAGATTCTAAGAAGTACCTTTATGATAATTCAAGTAGTACACATAAATAAAAATAAATCAAACGATATACAAAATTAAACTACTTGAAACAGTTACTTGCAATAGTTGTTTCTTGATTTAGAAGTATATTATTAATGTATTGTATTAATCATATACTTCAACAGAAAGTTTGTTTGCAGTTTCTTCTGTTTCTGCCTTGGTTGCTTATAAGATGAACCTGGATAAGAATTTAAGTATTCCATATAAATATAGAAACACAAATGAAACGAAATATAAAATTAACTTACGTGAAACTGATCCTTTCCATCATCGTTTCTTGATTTTGAAGTATATGATTAATATATTTTATTAATCATATACTTTAACAGAAAGTCTGTTTGCAGTTTGTTCTTTTTCTTCCTTGGTAGCTTATAAGATGAACATGGAAAAGAATTTAAGTATTCCATATAAATAAACATAAATGAAACGAAATACAAAATTAACTTACGTGAAACTGATCCTTTCCATCATCGTTTCTTGATTTTGAAGTATATGATTAATATATCGTATTAATTATATACATCATCAGTAAGTTTGTTTACAGTTTCTTCTTTTTCTTCCTTGGTGGCTTATAAGATGAACATGGAAAATAATTTAAGTATTCCATATAAATATAGAAACACAAATGAAACGAAATATAAAATTAACTTACGTGAAACTAATCCTTCCCATCATCGTTTCTTGATTTTGAAGTATATGATTAATATATCTTATTAATTATATACTTCATCAGTAAGTTTGTTTACAGTTTCTTCTTTTTCTTCCTTGGTGGCTTATAAGATGAACCTGGAAAAGAATTTAAGTATTCCATATAAATATAGAAACACAAATGAAACGAAATATAAAATTAACTTACGTGAAACTGATCCTTTCCATCATCGTTTCTTGATTTTGAAGTATATGATTAATATATCGTATAAATTATATACTTCATCAGTAAGTTTGTTTACAGTTTCTTCTTTTTCTTCCTTGGTGGCTTATAAGATGAACATGGAAAAGAATTCAAGTATTCCATATAAATAAACATAAATCAAACGAAATATAAAATTAACTTACGTGAAACTGATCCTTTCCATCATCGTTTCTTGATTTTGAAGTATATGATTAATATATCGTATTAATTATATACTTCATCAGTAAGTTTGTTTACAGTTTCTTCTTTTTCTTCCTTGGTGGCTTATAAGATGAACCTGGAAAATAATTTAAGTATTAAATATAAATATAGAAACACAAATGAAACGAAATATAAAATTAACTTACGTGAAATTGATCATTCCCATCATCGTTTTTTAATGTTGAAGTATATGATTAATATATCGTATTAATTATATACTTCATCAGTAAGTTTGTTCGAAATTTATTCTTTTTCTGCCTTGGTGGCTTATAAGATGAACTTGGAAAAGAATTTAAGTATTCAATATAAATATAGAAACACACTTGAAACTAAGTTTAAAATTAACTTACGTGAAACTGATCCTTTCCATCATCGTTTCTTGATTTTGAAGTATATGATTAATATATCGTATTAATTATATACTTCATCAGTAAGTTTGTTTACAATTTCTTCTTTTTCTGCCTTGGTGGCTTATAAGATGAACCTGGAAAATCATTTAAGTAGTCCATAGAAATATAGACGCACAAATGAAATGAAGTATAAAATTAACTTACGTGAAATTAATCCTTTCCATCATTGTTTTTTAATGTTCAAGTATTTGGTTACTATCTCTTATTTATCATATACATCATCAGTAATTTTGTTTACAATTTCTTACTTTTCTGGCTTGGTGGCTTATAAGATTAACATGGAAAATCATTTAATTATTACATATAAATAAAGAAGCACAAATTAAACGAAGATTAAAATTAACTTACGTAAAACTAATCATTCCCATCATCGTTTCTTGATTTTGAAGTATATGATTAATATATCGTATTAATTATATACTTCATCAGTAAGTTTGTTTAAAGTTTCTTCTTTTTCGTCCTGGGTGGCTTCTAAGATGTACCTTGAAAAGAATTTAAGTATTCGATATAAATAAACATAAAAGAAACTAAATATAAAATTAAACTACGTGAAACTGTTCCTTTCCATCGTTGTTTCTTGATTTAGAAGTATATGGTTAATGTATCGTATTAATTATATACTTCATCAGTAAAGTTTGTTTACAGTTTCTTCTTTTTCTTCCTTGGTGGCTTATAAGATGAACATGGAAAAGAATTCAAGTATTCCATATAAATAAACACAAAGGAAACGAAATACAAAATTAACTTACGTAAAACTGATCCTTTCCATCATCGTTTCTTGATTTTGAAGTATATGGTTAATGTATCTTATAAATTATATACTTCATCAGTCAGTTTGTTTACAGTTTCTTCTTTTTCGGCATTGGTGGCTTATAAGATGAACCTGGAAAAGCATTTAAGTATTCCATATAAATATAGAAACACACTTGAAACGAAATTTAAAATTAACTTACGTAAAACTGACCCTTCCCATCATTGTTTCTTGATTTTGAAGTATATGGTTAATATATCGTATTAATTATATACTTCATCAGTCAGTTTGTTTACAGTTTATTCCTTTTCGTCCTTGGTGGCTTATAAGATGAACCTGGAAAAGAATTTAAGTATTCCATATAAATATAGAAACAAAAATGAAACGAAATATAAAATTAACTTACGTGAAACTGATCCTTCCCATCATCGTTTCTTGATGTTGAAGTATATGATTAATATATCGTATTAATTATATACTTCATCAGTAAGTTTGTTTAAAGTTTCTTCTTTTTCTTCCTTGGTGGCTTATAAGATGAACCTGGAAAAGAATTTAAGTATTCCATATAAATAAACATAAATGAAACGAAATATAAAATTAACTTACGTGAAACTGTTCCTTCCCATCATCGTTTCCTGATTTAGAAGTATATGATTAATATATCGTATTAATCATATACTTCAACAGAAAGTTTTTTTGTATTTTCTTCTTTTTCTTTCTTGGTATCTTATAAGATGAACATGGAAAAGAATTTAAGTATTCCATATAAATAAACATAAATGAAACGAAATATAAAATTAACTTACGTGAAACTGATCCTTTCCATCATCGTTTCTTGATTTTGAAGTATATGATTAATATATTGTATAAGTAAGTAACATTGGGTTTATTTAAAAAAAATTTATATACATCATCGATTCCCTGAAGCAATGCTTGTGCGGTAGAAAACCCTCCTAATAAATCAAAAAACCAACAAACCAAAAAAAAAAGACAGAAAAAAAAACAACAAAAAAACAAAAAAAAAGAAATAGAGAAAAAAAAAGAAAGAAAAAAAAAATTAGAGCTCAACTTACCGGACCCGAAAACCAACGAACTACCAAACAAAACCCAACAAAATTATAATAACTATAATCATATTCAGCTGCAACTAAGCCCTCCTCAAAAACAAAACTTAAGTGGCGTGGAATAATCCATTCAAAATATACACATCAAAACAATGGTTCTTTAGCGACTTACGAAAATCCTGCAAACCCCCAACACTCCTCAAATCCTCTGGCAAACTCTCCCAAACTAACGGAACAACATGGTGAATTGAAAACCTAGACCTAGACGTGACCATAGCTGGTCTTCGCACCAACTGAGAAGATCGTGTCAAATGATCGTGAGTAGTAGACGCAAGACTAAACATTCTGAAAAACATGATGGTAACTCCGAAGCTAAATATTTAAACATAAACAGAGCATTATAGAATACACATATTCCTGCCAACGGTAGATTCTATACTCGCTGTAAAGATGCCTTACCGATACAGATAGGTCAGTTTGCTTACCATAAGAACTCTAATTGCCATACTCTGTGTACGCAGACGGATGAAGGTGAGTTACGAATGTATTCGACCAAACCATATAACAGTATATGAGACATAAATGAACCACAGAAAAATACAACATTCTGAACTTCACGTGGAAAAAGATACCTAAGTTTCGCATAATACCGATATTACGAGACAATTTGCTGTATAACTGATGTAATATAGTCGTATTAATAACTATAGGCTTTCATCAATTATAACACCAGGGTATCTAGTACTAGTAGATCTTACAATAGTATCTGCCTTACTTGCTTATATTATTAATCCATGGATAAGTGTCCAAGTAATTCTACCATAAATCATAAAAATTCGACTTATTATGATTCAGTTTCAATTTATTTACTAGCATTCACTTTTCAATCGAAGAAATACCTTGTTTCAACATAGTCATCAGCTCATTTTCAGTTCTAGCAGCTACAGTGAAATGGGCATCATCAGCAAAACATGGTAGAATTCCTTTAGTACCGTAATTAAAATCATATACTTTAACAGAAAGTTTGTTTGCAGTTTCTTCTTTTTTTTCCTTGGTGGCTTATAAGATGAACATGGATAAGAATTTAAGTATTCCATATAAATAAACATAAATGAAACAAAATATAAAATTAACTTACGTGAAACTGATCCTTTCCTTCGTTGTTCTTGATTTTGAAGTATATTATTAATATATTGTATTTATAATATACTTTAACAAAAAGTTTATTCGAAGTTTCTTCTGTTTTGTTCTGGGTAGCTTATAAGATGTACCTGGATAAGAATTTAAGTATTCCATATAAATAAAAATAAATGAAACAATATACAAAATTAACCTACGTGAAACTGATCCTTTCCATCATCGTTTCTTGATTTAGAAGTATATGATTAATATATCGTATTAATTATATACTTCATCAGTAAGTTTGTTTACAGTTTCTTCTTTTTCTTCCTTGGTGGCTTATAAGATGAACATGGAAAAGAATTCAAGTATTCCATATAAATAAACATAAATGAAACGAAATACAAAATTAACTTACGTGAAACTGATCCTTTCCATCATCGTTTCTTGATTTTGAAGTATATGGTTAATATATCGTATTAATCATATACATCATCAGTAAGTTTGTTTACAGTTTATTCTTTTTCTTCCTTGGTGGCTTATAAGATGAACCTGAAAAAGAATTTAAGTATTCAATATAAATATAGAAACACAATTGAAACGAAATTTAAAATTAACTTACGTAAAACTGATCCTTTCCATCATTGTTTCCTAATTTTGAAGTATATGGTTAATATATAGTATTAATTATATAAATCATCAGTCAGTTTGTTTACAGTTTATTCTTTTTCTTCCTTGGTGGGTGAGAAGATGAACCTGGAAAAGAATTTAAGTATTCAATATGAATATAGAAACACAAATGAAACGAAATATAAATACGTGAAACTAATCCTTCCCATCATCGTTTCTTGATTTTGAAGTATATGATTAATATATCTTATTAATCATATACTTCATCAGTAAGTTTGTTTACAGTTTCTTATTTTTGTTCCTTGTTGTCTTATAAGATGAACCTGGTAAAGAATATAAGTATTCCGTATAAATATATAAACACAAATGAAACGAAATATAAAATTAACTTACGTGAAACTGATCCTTCTCATAATTGTTTCTTGATTTTAAAGTATATGATTAATATATTGTATTAATCATATGCTTCATCAGAAAGTTTGTTTGCAGTTACTTCTTTTTGTTCCTTAGTAGGTTATAAGATGAACATGGAAAAAGAATTTAGGTATTCCATATAAATAAACATAAATGAAACGAAATATAAAATTAACTTACGTGAAACTGATCCTTTCCATCATCGTTTTTTGATTTTGTAATATATGATTAATATATTGTATAAGTAAGTAACATTGGGTTTATTTAAAAAAATTATATATACAGTCATCGATTCTCTGAAGCTATGCTTGTGCGGGAGAAAACCCTCCTAATAAATCAAAGAACCAGGAAACCAGAAAAAAAGACAGTAAAAAAAAACAAACATAAAAACATAAAAACAGAAATAGAGAAAAAACAGAAAGATAAAAAAATTAGAGCTCAACTTACCGGACCCGAAAACCAACGAACCTTTCCAATCATCATTTAACTAGATTATAATAACTATAATCGTATTCAACTGCAACTAAGCCCTCATTAAAAACAAAACTTAAGTGGCAGTGGAATAATCCATTCAAAGTTTACATCATTTAAACAATGGTTCCTTGGTGACTTATGAAAATCCTGCAACACTCCCAACATTCCTCAAATCCTCTGGCAAGCTCTCCCATACTAACGGAACAACATGGTGAATTGAAACGAAATATAAAATTAACTTACGTGAAACTGTTCCTTCCCATCATCGTTTCCTGATTTAGAAGTATATGATTAATATATCGTATTAATTATATACTTAAACAGAAAGTTTTTTTGTAGTTTCTTCTTTTTCTTCCTGGGTGGCTTATAAGATGAAGCTGAAAAAGAATTGAAGTATTCCATATAAATAAACATAAATGAAACGATATATAAAATTAACTTACGTGAAACTGATCCTTTCCATCGTTGTTTCTTGATTTTGAAGTATATGATTAATTTATTGTATTTATCATATACTTCAACAGAAAGTTTGTTTGCAGTTTCTTCTTTTTCTTCCTTGGTGGCTTAGAAGATGAACCTGGAAAAATGAATATGGAAACAAACATGAAAAGAAATATAAAATTAACTTACGTGAAACTGATCCTTCCCATCATCGTTTCTTGATTTTGAAGTATATGATTAATATATTTTATTAATCATATACTTTAACAGAAAGTCTGTTTGCAGTTTGTTCTTTTTCTTCCTTGATGGCTTATAAGATGAATCTGGAAAAGAATTTAAGTATTCCATATAACTATAGAAACTTAAATGAAACGAAATATAAAATTAACTTACGTGAAACTGATCCTTTCCATCATCGTTTTTTGATTTTGTAATATATGATTAATATATTGTATTAATCATATACTTTAACAGAAAGTTTGTTTGCAGTTTCTTCTTTTTCTTCCTTGGTGGCTTATAAGATGAACCTGGAAAAGAATTTAAGTATTCCATATAAATATAGAAACATAAATGAAACGAAATATAATAACTTACGTGAAACTGATCCTTTCCATCATCGTTATATATGATTAATATATCGATAGTATATGATTAATATATTGTATTAATCATATACTTCAACAGAAAGCGTGTTCGAAGTTTCTTATTTTTGTTACTTGTTGTCATATAAGATGAACCTGAAAAAGAATCTAAGCCTTCAATATAAATGTAGAAACCTAAATGAGTCGAATTATAAAATTAACTCACGTGAAACTGATCCTTTTCATAATCGTTTCTTGATTTTAAAGTATATGATTAATATATTGTATTAATCATATACTTCAACAGAAAGTTTGTTTGCAGTTTCTTCTGTTTCTTCCTTGGTGGCTTATAAGATGAACCTGGAAAACAATTTAAGTATTCCATATAAATATAGAAACATAAATGAAACGAAATATGAAATTAACTTACTTGAAACTGATCCTTTCCATCATCGTTTTCTGATTTTGTAATATATGATTAATATATTGTATTAATCATATACTTCAACAGAAAGTTTGTTTGCAGTTTCTTCTTTTTGTTCCTTGTTGTGGTATAAGATGATCCTGGAAAAGAATTCAAGTATTTAATATAAACATAGAAACCTAAATGAAACGAAATATAAAACTCACCTATATGAACTGATCTTTTCTATCCTTGTGGCTATGTTTTGAAGTATATGATGAACACACACTATTAGTCATATACTTCACGGTTCATTTATAATTCCTATTTCCATCTTACTTCAACACATAGTTTATTTCTAATTCCTTCTCTTCCTTCCTTGTGGCTTATAAGATTAACCTGGAAAAGAATTTATGCTTTCATTATAAATTTGACACTTATTTGAAAAGAAATATAAAATTTAGTTACATAAAACTGATCTTTTATATCCTTGTGGATTGGTTTTGAAGTATATGATTAATACATAGTATTAGTCATATACTTCAACGCAAAGTTTATCTGTAATTCTTCCTTTTTCTTTATTCCTAATTCCTTCTTACTTCAACACATAATTTAATTTCAATTCCTCCTTTTCCTTCCTTGGGGCTTATAAGATGAACCGTGTAAAGAATTTAACCATTCATTATAAATATAAAACTTAAATGAAAAGAAATATAAAATTAACTTACACTAAACTGATCTTTTATATCCTTTTGACTTGGTTTTGAAGTATATGATTAGTACATAGCATTAATAATATACTTCAACACAAGGTTTATTTGTAATTCCTCCTTTTCTGTAATTCCTAGCTCCTCCTTACTTCAACACAAAGTTAATTTCTAATTCCTCCTTTTCTGTAATTCCTAGCTCCTCCTTACTTCAACACAAAGTTAATTTCTAATTCCTCCTTTTCTGTAATTCCTTGCTCCTCCTTACTTCAACACAAAGTTAATTTCTAATTCCTCCTTTTCTGTAATTACTAGCTCCTCCTTACTTCAACACAAAGTTAATTTCTAATTCCTCCTTTTCTGTAATTCCTAGCTCCTCCTTACTTCAACACAAAGTTAATTTCTAATTCCTCCTTTTCTGTAATTCCTAGCTCCTCCTTACTTCAACACAAAGTTAAATTCTAATTCCTCCTTTTCTGTAATTCCTAGCTCCTCCTTACTTCAACACAAAGTTAATTTCTAATTCCTCCTTTTCTGTAATTCCTAGCTCCTCCTTACTTCAACACAAAGTTATTTTCTAATTCCTCCTTTTCTGTAATTCCTAGCTCCTCCTTTCTTCTACACAAAGTTATTTTCTATTTCCTCCTTTTCTGTTATTACTAGCTCCTCCTTACTTCAACACAAAGTTAATTTCTAATTCCTCCTTTTCTGTAATTCCTAGCTCCTCCTTACTTCAACACAAAGTTAATTTCTAATTCCTCCTTTTCTGTAATTCCTAGCTCCTCCTTACTTCAACACAAAGTTAATTTCTAATTCCTCCTTTTCTGTAATTCCTAGCTCCTCCTTACTTCAACACAAAGTTAAGTTCTAATTCCTCCTTTTCTGTAATTCCTAGCTCCTCCTTACTTCAACACAAAGTTAAGTTCTAATTCCTCCTTTTCTGTAATTCCTAGCTCCTCCTTACTTCAACACAAAGTTAATTTCTAATTCCTCCTTTTCTGTAATTCCTAGCTCCTCCTTACTTCAACACAAAGTTATATTCTAATTCCTCCTTTTCTGTAATTCCTAGCTCCTCCTTACTTCAACACAAAGTTAATTTCTAATTCCTCATTTTCTGTAATTCCTAGCTCCTCCTTACTTCAACACAAAGTTAATTTCTAATTCCTCCTTTTATGTAATTCCTAGCTCCTCCTTACTTCAACACAAAGTTAATTTCTAATTCCTCCTATTCTGTAATTCCTAGCTCCTCCTTACTTCAACACAAAGTTAATTTCTAATTCCTACTTTTCTGTAATTCCTAGCTCCTCCTTACTTCAACACAAAGTTAATTTCTAATTCCTCCTTTTCTGTAATTCCTAGCTCCTCCTTACTTCAACACAAATTTAATTTCTAATTCCTACTTTTCTGTAATTCCTAGCTCCTCCTTACTTCAACACAAAGTTAATATCTAATTACTACTTTTCTGTAATTCCTAGCTCCTCCTTACTTCAACACCAAGTTAATTTCTAATTCCTCCTTTTCTGTAATTCCTAGCTCCTCCTTACTTCAACACAAAGTTAATTTCTCATTCCTCCTTTTCTGTAATTCCTAGCTCCTCCTTACTTCAACACAAAGTTAAGTTCTAATTCCTCCTTTTCTGTAATTCCTAGCTCCTCCTTACTTCAACACAAAGTTAATTTCTAATTCCTCCTTTTCTGTAATTCCTAGCTCCTCCTTACTTCAACACAAAGTTATTTTCTAATTCCTCCTTTTCTGTAATTCCTAGCTCCTCCTTACTTCAACACACAGTTAATTTCTAATTCCTCCTTTTCTGTAATTCCTAGCTCCTCCTTACTTCAACACAAAGTTAAATTCTAATTCCTCCTTTTCTGTAATTCCTAGCTCCTCCTTACTTCAACACAAAGTTATTTTCTAATTCCTCCTTTTCTGTAATTCCTAGCTCCTCCTTACTTCAACACAAAGTTAATTTCTAATTCCTCCTTTTCTGTAATTCCTAGCTCCTCCTTACTTCAACACAAAGTTAAGTTCTAATTCCTCCTTTTCTGTAATTCCTAGCTCCTCCTTACTTCAACACAAAGTTAATTTCTAATTCCTCCTTTTCTGTAATTCCTAGCTCCTCCTTACTTCAACACAAAGTTAATTTCTAATTCCTCCTTTTCTGTAATTCCTAGCTCCTCCTTACTTCAACACAAAGTTAATTTCTAATTCCTCCTTTTCTGTAATTCCTAGCTCCTCCTTACTTCAACACAAAGTTAATTTCTAATTCCTCCTTTTCCTTCCTTGTCGCTTATAGCCTACGATGAACCTGGAAAAGTATTTGAGTATTCAATATAAAGGGAAAATTTTAATGACGTGAAATTTAAAATTCAATTTTGTAAAACCGACTTTTTCTATCCTTGTGGCTTATTTTTGAAGTATATTAGTTATACACATTATCAGTCAAACTATCAGTCAAATAAACTTCAACTCAAAGTTTATTTCTAAGTCGTTCTTTTTCGTCCTTGTCGGCTTATAAGATGAACATGATAAAGAAATTAAGCATTCTATATAAATGTAGAAATCTAAATCGAATTATATGTAAAATTCGGTGGCCGGCGTTTATCCCCCAGCCCCGGTGAACACCCCGCCGGAAAATAACCCCTGTGGAAAATACCCCCCCCGGAAAATCCCCCCGTGGAAAATACCCCCCCCCCATGGAAAATAAGGCCTTCCAAATTTGAGAATTTTATTTGGGTTTTATTTTTTTAATTTCTGTAGGGGAAAGGAATTGTGGAACTTGTGTATTATGGCCCATTCTCTCAAGCTCACACTATGTGAAACTCAAGAAGAAACCAGTCTCTTCGTTCGTTTTTTTCAGCTTAGCGCGAGACAAGACAAAGACAAGTGACAGAAAATTTCGGAAATATATAATTTGGACTATATATTTGCACATAAGGGGGGGGGGGGGTAAAGTATTTTGACAGTTTGAAGTCAGAAAACAATTCCTTCTAGGTATGGGGCCACTAAAAAATTACAGAAGAATAGCGGGGTATCTGGAAATTTTGTTAACTAAAAAAAAAAAAAAAAAAAAAAAAAAAAAAAAAAAAAAAAAAATATCCCAGTATAAAGTAAATGTAAAGTTTCATTTCATTTTATTTGTGATTCGAAGGATAAGCTTAAAGCTGGTTATGCGAAAATAGTTTCAAACCGTGGACGTTTTAATAGGCATGGTCTTGCTAAACTCTACTGTAGTTTCTGTGACCATGCGATTTTATCCGCTTCTGGGCTGTATCCGCTTTTTACTAAGCATGATCTGAAACAAATGAAGTTTAATTATTTTAGATACTGTAAGTTTCTATTGTATTTGCCGCTTGCTGTGCGCAATAGGCGCCTTGTTGGTCGTTATGGTGCAACATCAATTCTGTCCTCGCTTGAAACGGTGCAAGCGAAGATCAGTCAGGATGCTAGTTTTCGGTTGGGCCCACATCACAGTATTATCCGTTTTTTTAATTAGTGATTATATTTGTGGTTAGATTGTCGTTGTTCTTTTTTTTTTTTTTGTTGTTGTTTGTATTACTCCACTATTTTACATTTATTGTACAGTGGGTTAAAAATAAAATAAATAAATAATAATATATATACTATATTATATGTACTATTATTAGGTTAACGCAGTGTTTCATTTAAGTGTTTTATGATGATCTCTGATCAAAGTTTATGTTATTTTTGCCTTTCATTTATGTTATTAATTAAAAAAAACTTTTCCCACAAAATAAGTTTTTCAAAGAAAAGTAAAGAACTCGATTTAACAAAAAATGAGCAAAAATAAAATCAAATAATCTACCAAGTGTGAAAGTACCACAAACCATCATCGACAAATAAATGAAACCCAAAACGAACAGAAATTACAATAAATACTACTACTACTACTAACAACTCACCGCAGCACCAAACCGCCTGAGGCCAACACAGCTACGCACGATCCTCCTCCACCCCAATCTATTCAAAGCCTCCCTTTTTACACCCGCCCACGAAGTTCCCATTTCCTTTAAATCTTTCTTTATGACGTCCTCCCACCCCAGACGGGGATGACCTGCTTTCCGTTTAGCCCTAGATGGTTGGCCGAAAAGAATAACCTTCGGAAATCTGTCATCCTTCATCCGCACAAGGTGCCCTAACCACCTCAACCTTTCTTTCATTATAGCCCTAGAGAGCGGTATTGAACCACATTTTTCGTATAGCCTATTGTTTGAAATACGGTGAGTCAGCCGGGTACCCAGAACAATCCTCAAGCAATTTCTCTGGAAAACATCTAGGAAATCTTCATCCGCTTTTCGGAGCGTCCATGCTTCAGAGCCATATTTGACCACTGTCATCACTGTAGCTTCAAATATTCTAATGTTAGTTAGGAAACTTGTTTTCCTATTCTTCCAGACTTTTTTTTAACTGTGGAAAAACACCCTGAGCCTTGGCTATTCTATTTTTAACATTTTCCCTGCTCCCACCATCTTTACTAATAATGCTACCAAGGTAAGTAAAGCTGCCCAACCGATCAATCTTTTCATTACCCAACATCACCTTTTCATCTTCACTTATTCTAGCATTAGTGACTTAGTCTACCTAACATTAATTTTTAAACCTATTCTAGCACCCTGAACTCGCAAAACCTCTAAAACTTCATTCATTTTGCTCACACTTTCATCTAGGATGCTTAAATCATCAGCATAATCTAAATCCAGGAGACTTTTTCCTCCCCATTTGATACCGTGATCTCCCATTGCCTTTCCTGTGCTCCTTAAGAGAAAATCCATTAAAGTAATCCATATAAAGGGTGAAAGAACACAACCCTGCTTAATTCTAGATTTGATATTGAAACAGGTTCAAACCTAAGTTTCTGCCTTGACATCAGCATAATTATTCTCGTTAATTGCTATAATAACTTTAATACATTTGTCCGGCTCACCATACAAAGATAAGACCTTTGCTATAGCTCTTTTATCAACAGAATCAAACGCTTGCTCGTAATCTATAAAAACTGAGGACCAAAGGTGTTTGAAAACTCAGGCACTTCTCAATAATTAGCCTAAGAGTAAATATGTGATCAACACATCCTCTACCTTTTCTAAAACCGCACTGTTTTTCTCTTAAAGCTCTGTTTACGGCATCTCTCCGTCTAAAAAGTATCACATTACAAAGTAATGTACTACCTACAGAGACCAGACTAATACCTCGATTATTACCACACTCACTTTTATCACCTTTCTTATAAAGTAAAATATTGTACTGGCACGTTAACAAATTGAGAGGGAGTAGTCAATCCAGACTTGTCCCAGTTAAGGATAGGAATAGATATTAACATTTTGATTACTAAATATCAGTATATTTATATTAAACTGACAATGCACATTCATTTGTATTTTTTTACAAACAAGACGACAAAGCTTTCTATAAAAACCTTATATGCCCCCAGGGCATAACTTACAACCCGTGCCCTGAGGGCTGTGGGGGAGTGTCCTCCTCAAAAACATAATTTCTATCTGGAAATCAACTACGCAGAACAAAATGGTTATCTCAAAATTTTGATTGGGTGTGTTTGGGGAAATGATGGGCGTGGGGGGGGGGGGGCTAGTTTCCCTCCAAACACTTTTGAAGATTAAAAAGGGAACTAGCCCTTTGAATTTAGAGCAGAATGAGCCTGTTCTGAAGTTTCCACGACAAAGCCTTCTATAAAAACCTTATATGCCCCCAGGGCATAACTTACAACCCTTGCCCTGAAGGCTGTGGGGGAGTGTCCTCCTCAAAAACATAATTTCTATCTGGTACGCATAAAATCAACTACGCTGAACAAAATGGCTATATCAAAATTTTGATTGGATGTTTTTCGGGAAATGGTGGGCGTGGAAGGGGTGTTAGTTGCCTTACAATAACTTTCGACTATTAAAAAGGGCCCAAGCCACTCCAATTTCAAATTGAATGAGCCCTTTTCTAAGTTTTTATGACAACTTTTTCGATACGAAGTGCCCTGCTCTAAAGGAAAAAAAAATAATAAATGATACATTGTGCCAACATTGTTTCTATATGCCCTCAGGGCATAACTTAAAACTCTTGTCCCGAGGGTTGTGGGGGAGTGTCCTCCTCAAAAACATATTTTCTTTCTGGAAATCAACTACGCTGAACAAAATGGGTATCTCAAAATTTTGATTGGATGTGTTTGGGGGAATGATGGGCGCGGGGAGGGGGGCTAGTTGCCCTCCAATCATTAATCCAGCCCTTTTCGATGTTTCTCCGACAATTCCTTCGATACGAAGTGCCCGGGTATGGAGAAAGAAAAAAAAAGAAAAAATAATACATTGTGCCCACATCGTTCATTACTTAGGCTCCGCTATCACGCTGCCTTTGATTTTACTTTGTTCATGGCCGTATATTTGGCTTTAAAATACACTTCTCTATCTATCTATCTAATATGCAGAATGATTGTACCAAACACATTTTGCATGCAGGCCCGCTATACTTTACCCCCCCCCCCCCCCCAATATGCAAATCTATTGTTCAAAGATATTTCTAAAATAACGATGAAACTAATGAAAAAACTGGCGTGTTCTCGAATTTTACTCAGTGTAAACTTGACTGAGTGGTGCATAATGCACAGGTACCGAAATTCCTTCCCCCTACGGAAATAAAAAAAAACTCAAATAAAAGTCTCAAATTGGGAAAGCCTTATTTTCCACGGTTTTTTTTTACCGGGGGGAGCATTTTCCTGGGGTATTTTCCAGGGGGGGGGGGTAAACGCCTAGAACCATAATCAATTACGTGAAATTGATCTTTTCTATCCTTGTGTGTTTGTTTTGAAGTATATGATCAATGCATAATATTAATCACATACTTCAACACAAAGTTTGTTTGTAATCTTTCTTTTTTCTGTAATTCCTAATTCCTCCTTACTTCAAAACAAAGGTTATGTCCAATTCATTATTTTCCTTCCTTGTGGCTTATAAGATGAACCGGGAAAAGAATTTTAGCGTTCATTGTAAATTTAAAACTTTAATGAAACGAAATATATAAAATTCACTTACATGAAACTGATCTTTTCTATCCTTGTGGATCTGTCCTTGTATCCTTCTAGTTCCTAATTCCCCCTTGCTTCAACACAAAGATTGTTTCCAATTCCTCCTTTTCCTTCCTTGTGGCTTTTAAGATGAACTGGGAAAAGAACTTTAGCATTCGTTATAAAAGTAAAATTTAAATGAAACGAAATTTAAAATTCACTTTCCGTACATGCAACTGATCGTTTTTCATCTTGAACAATTTTAAATTTGCTTTTTTCAGGTTGTCCTCTCGGGATTTTTTTTTATACTAATGAAATACTGGTTATGTTCAACACTTTTAATTTGTGCATGACGTCATTGCAATACTGTGGTGTAGTTTTTAATATGACGTCATTTATTGCTGTAACACATATACAACCTTTTATATTAGCACGTGACGTCATTGCAGTACCATCTTGTATCTTTTTGCTCTTTAAATTGCATATTAAGGCAGATTCATATGCATGAAAAATATGTTTCCAAAATTAAGGCTCTTGGTGGACTTTCTCAAACTCGTGACCCTACTAGATCTTTTTCAGTACAGACAATCTCAGTGTTCCAATTTTCACACAAAAAAAGTGGAACAGTTTTCAATAGTAAATAGATAAACCTATTAATATTAAAATTAATATGCAATTATTGCCGTCTTCAAGAGAGTGAATAAACCAAGCCAAAGAAAATTCGGTAGATATTTGGCGCCAAGGCTCAATATTAGAAGCGTATTTTCGACATAACCAGGCGTTGAAGCAAATACAAACAAACCAGACTTACTAGTATTATTTGTAAATGCCCAAACATTTTCAATGGGATGGAAAAACGAGTAATTGGGAACCACGGATCCGTCGATTGTGTGTTGGTCAAAGACGCAACGTAAATTATGTATCTCATCAAGAATGATTCGATTGGCGAGTACTTCTCTATCATTTGAAGGATGCAACAAGTTTTGAAAGTCTCTTTACTGTGAATTAATTAAAAAAAAAGCTTTTCCACACAATAAGTTTTTCGAAGAAAAGTAAAGAGCTTTTTTTAACCAAAAATGAGCATAAAGTCAAATAATCTTCCAAGCCTAAAACTACCACAAATTACCATCAATAAATAAATGAAACCCAAAACGAACAGAATTACAATAAATAACCGACTCAAACTCAAAATGAGCTGAAATTAACATGAGTAGGGCTGACAACTGTCATGCCTTTTCAAGACCAGAACATAATTTGCACTTTACTGAAAAAAAAAAAAAATGTGACGTCTAATATAACGTCGGATTGACAGTTTAATATACGCATACTGACATATATTCCTTAAAGTCTTAATAATTTTGATTTGGTAAAGTTAAAAAAGTGAAAACGTTTAAAATCTAATTTTGTTTTCAGTAAAGCGCAAATTATGTTCTGGTCTTGAGAAGACATGGGGGTTGTCAGCCCTATGTCTTCTCATGTTATCTCTCATTCATGTTATCTCTTGTAACTGGAACATGAAATTCTACCCAATAACGATTTCAATGAAATACCCGAGGGTATGATTTCCAGTCGTAATTTAATAGACAAACTATTTGGAAATTGCCTTGCGAATCAAAATTGCAATCGAACGAAGGAATACGTAGTTTTTAGCGCCCCTCAACAAAGAAGTTAGTAAAATAACTTCAGAGATTGTTGATTGCCTATCTGGAGAATACGAAAAATCCCCCAGGAAAATGCTGTTGTCTTACACCTAAATTTACAGCAAACGTGGCTTCCAGGGGCGAAAATCATGGGAGATGGGCTTGCCCTCTAATCAGTGTTGCCTCTTTAAAAAAGCCGAAACTTTTAAGTTTCTAATCGAATGCGCCCGCTATCATGCTTCTACATCAACCCATCCCACATGGAATGGCTGGGGATATTACATCGGAAAGATTTCGCTCTTTACTCAGTTTTCGATAGTGTGTTGATTCTGACACTGCATTTTAGTACTTGGTTTACTATCTCGTTTTTACCCTTTTGGCTGTTTCTCCTATTTAAATCATGTTTTTATTTCGATAATGGTAACGGTGTTTTCATCTGTTGTCGAATTAACTACCATCGTTTTTTAATGTGGAAATGGAAGACCTACGTTTTTTAATGGAAGACCTACAAAAGAGCTATTTCATCAACAATATAGCTTATTACAAAGCTATAAACTAAGCTTTAATCATGGCTATTTTTCTATCCCCTCGGTCCTGTTTCCAGAGCTAATCTTGCTGCTTTTCTTGCAAAAAGGATAGAAGGGGGATAAACTGGGACGATAGAGGTGAAGACAAACGATACTATTTTTGTTGTTTACCGGCGAATCTGTAAAATGGGGCCTTTTTGCTCTTAATTTAATTTCCGGTCTGACAAACTACATTGCTTTTCTATACTCCACAGTCCGAAACTGAAAAGTTGGGAGGGGGATGGGCCTCCCCAGGATTTGTTTTGATAGTTGGCATAAAAAAGTTTGCCAGTTTATACCGAAACGTCGACTTGCTCATTCGGGAAAATTGACCACTGAGTCGGTAATATCAGTCACACCTTCTACTCTCCAGCTTTGGGTTTAGTGACACTTTTGAAGGAATAAAACACTTTTAAGTAATATGTTTCCAATCTCTGTTAATTCTTGGAAAAAAAATACACAGTGATCAGACCACCCACTTACCCTAAAATGGAATACACCTTTAAGCCTTTTTTCAAAATATTCAAAAAAAAATTATACATTGTGCACACATCGCTCTTTATTAAAAGAGAGAACCGCTAGTTTTATTTTGATTTTGTACCTTTTTTTACTCCCTTCTCAATAGAAAAGGGATATTTACAATATACTATAGGGGCACAGTGGATTGATATCTTCTTGGTAACACGGAGCCCGGGGTCCTAGTTACAGCTGGGCCTCGAAAGGTATGTATATTGTGCTTATATATATATATATATATATATATATATATATATATATATATATATATATATATATATATATATATATTATATATATATATATATATATATATATATATATATATATATATATATATATATATATATATATATATATTTATATATTGTGCTATCCAAATAATCAAACAAGAAGAAGGAATACTGATCACTATCACTTTACTATCACTGAAAGTACTCAAGACAAGAGTATACTTCTCTTTTTTGTCCAACCCCCCTCCCTCTTCTGGAATCAACTGTTATCTGGATCTTGCAACTGTCTGTTATCTGGATCTTTCAACTGTCTGTCATCTGGATCTTTCAACTGTCTGTTATCTGGATCTTTCAAATGTCTGTTATCTGGATCTTTCGACTGTCTGTTATCTGGATGTTTCAACTGTCTGTTATCTGGATGTTTCAACTGTCTGTTATCTGGATCTTTCAACTGTCTGTTATCTGGATCTTTCAACTGTCTGTTATCTGGATCTTTCAACTGTCTGTTATCTGGATCTTTCAAATGTCTGTTATCTGGATCTTTCCATTGTCTGTTATCCGGATTTCAACTGTCTCTACGTTTTGAATACAAAAAAGGAAGTTGTAGTGAACAATTTTCCCAATTTGTTGCTGCAGTAATAACTAACAATAATATAGTAGAAACATACAAATTTAACGTGCTCCCCTTTCTTTATCTTAGGAGGAGATGAGGATCCATATAACAAAAACAAGAGAAAAACACAAGCCAAACCCTGTGATAAATGATCAAGTTATACGGGAAAATAATTTACACGCCCATTAAATTCTATTGGCCATGTTTTTAGTATCTGTGAGATTTTTGATAACATTATTTGTGAGCAGAGTTGCCGGTAGTTAAAAAAGGTCAATTATTTTAGACAGAGCATGTTTTCAAAGCGATTTTATTTAGCCTGTTTTTCCACATAACTAGTTTCAGGAAAAAATGGGATAAATGAAAGAGAAATAAAGTAGACATGGTATTTAGTAGAAACACAAGGAACAAAGAGAGAACTGTTTAAGGAAACAGAAAAGTAGCTACTCTCAGTGATTACTGGTGTATCTCTAGATATCTCTGCCCTGCAGAGCGCAATCTTTTTTTTATCGTACTGAACACAGTCTTGCACCGAAGTATCTTATCTTTGCTGTTTTTTTTTACGTTATACATATTACGGTCTTAACTTTTTTTCTAAAATTTTTATTTGGTATCCCTTAAATGGATCATGCAGAGCTTTCTTCCACTGACCTCTGTCCATATATGCACAAAAATGTGGTACAGCACACACAGAAAACCGAATCCAATTTACGTTTGTCAATTAGCGTGCTACTTTTTTCTTTCTCTCTCTCTCTCTCTCTCTCTCTCTCTCTCTCTCTCTCTCTCTCTCTCTCTCTCTCTCTCTCTCTCTCTCTTTCCTTCTATCTCTCCCCCTTTTTATGCAGTGAGAACTTCAGTTGAAGAAAGCTCTGCATGGTCCATTTAAAGGATACCAATTCTCTCTCTCTCTCTCCTTGTATCTCTCCCCCCTCTTTTATGCAGTGAGAAAGTGAATATTTAAATGAATAACCCGTCGACTTATTTCAGGTTAAGCGGGGTGAAGTAAAAAACAATGACAACTTCCGAAGTAGAGCCAAATCCTGGAGAAGAAAAAGTGGTTGAGCATCCCTCTGAAGAAGAAGATTTCTCTTCGGGAGATGAAGAATTAGTTATTGGCAGTGACTCAGGAAGTGAGTTAGAAATCGAAGGCAGCATTGGAGAAAGAGAAGCAGGTGATGGACAGGTAGTGAAGCATTATGACCAACGCTAATGATAACAATTTCCCGCTAAAACTGCTTTAAAGCGTCTTTTCTGGGTAATTTTCTAAGCCTACTTCTCAGGTTTATCTAAATATGTTCCTAACTATCTATAGTTTTCTTAATATATGTTTGCCAGGAGGTAAGACTTGACTAATTCTTCAATTGCTATAATTTTTTTATGATTGCACTTAAAGTTTTTAGACAAGACTTTATCTTAGATCCTTTTGTGACCGTTCAACCTAAAATAAAACAGAAAGATGCGTATTGAAACAGGTCATCTGACTATATCATGGTCATAAAAGAAGAAAAAAAAATCGTTTTCAAATCCCTTCCGAGCCGAAATACCTTGAATCCCTCCTAAACATAATTCTGATTATGCCATTGTCTGTCACAACAGATTTGTGCAGATACAAAACTATTAGCAGTGTAGTCTCTGAGCCGCACGTAACAAACTTAGCACGGAAAAGCACGGATGCCCGCAAAAAGTCATTCTGAATGAAAAATCAAATACTAAGAGCATGAAAGCAGACTCAAATATAATATTTATTGCGAGATAAAAAGCGTAATTTCTCATATGCTGATCCCTTCCGGGCCGAAGCTGATCCCTCGTTGAACTGAATCCTGACTATGTCACTACTCTATATTTCAATAGAACAACAGGCCCATGCCGCAACAAAATATGCGGCAATAACAGTTTTTACGGCACAAACTGCTTAAAAATTAATCTCCTTTAACCGGACCACGTTTATCCTACTAAACGCTTAACCTGAGTGAGTTCTTATCAAAGTTTTCAACTGGATGGACAGGGAGTGGGGGCAATATTCCCCTCTAGATTTTGAGAAATGCCTTTTTCTATAATTCTAATAAAAGAATAAAAAAGGCCTCGTCCTGGATTTTATGAAATGTCTTTTTATAAATTGAGAAATCCGCCCCCCCCCTTATTGACAGTTCCATGGATTGGAAAAACTACCTCCGTTTGGCTCTAATGTATAATATAAAATTAGTAGTAAAAACAATATCTAAGTAGGATTACGATGACAAAAGATATCCAAAACAACTAAAAATCGAATGTGTAACACTTAAACTTCATCTAAAACTAAAAAAAAAAAAATGAGCTCTGTTTAAAAAACTAAAATCCGAAATTGACCCCTTCAGCATAAACTGGGGGACTAACTGACTGAGTCTTTTCTAATTAGGTATGTATATTCCTGTCAATAATTTCCCTAATCATATAATTAACTCGTGTGTTTTCAATTTATTGGTTAGTTCATTAATATTCCCTTTTGAAGAAACTAAGGAGTCTCAAGGAATGTCAAGTGAAGGGATATCTATGAATATGTAAGACTCTTGCCCATCAATCAATCAACCTTTTATTTTTAAATAAATGAACAAACGAAACAATTAACATGAACATGTCGACTCAAAGCAATGCTTGTACGAGTCACACCCGACATTGATCCTCCCCTTCCCTCCTTTTTTTCGTGCTCACTCCTCCAGAAAAAATTATGAGTATTTAATTAATATAAAAAGAATCAATATATGCTAAAATTTTATTTAAATTGAAAAAGTCACTTGTGTCCCGACATATACAAAGGAATTAGGTATATGGGATATATGGGGTATGTGGTTAGTGCAAAAAAAATTGGTGGATGATAAGGAGAATATTAGGAATAGGATGAGATGATTCTCTTGATTGTGCACCTAATTGTAGATCAGGCAAGCACTGATCTTGTGAGGAATTAAATATAAAAAAACAAGTTTTATCAATTGAAAGTAAGGAGTAACATTAAAACTTAAAACGAACATAAATTACCTTTTTTTATTACCTCTATTGCAGAGGTAATAGGGATATCCTCACACTTCTTGTTAACATCTTATTATTCAAAATATTTTGCCTCTCGCATATTGTGTAAACATAACCTGATCACATTTTCTGTTCTTGTTTCTATGAGCCTAATTTTCAGTAATCTTTTTTCTGTAATTTTTCTAACTTTGCCAAAACTAAAAAAAAGAAGGCTACATCAATATAGCCTCTGCAATAGAGGACTTTAGGACTTGTTGGGTATTGTAGAGCACTCTCGTTTAATGGTTCAAATACAGCGCAAGTCCACAGACTGGTTTCAAGCCCCCCCCCCTCCCATTACCAAAACTTTGATTATCGTATGAGCTAGCTTCGAGCATCATATTAAAAGAAACTATTAGTTATATAAGTGTATGCATATTTTTCAAAATAGCCTAAATGCATTACACAAAAAATTAGTTTTTCTTTATGCTCATCTGGTTTTGACATATCTGTGTTAGTTGAAAGAAATCGGTCAGAAAAAAAGAAAGAACAATTATGACTCACGTGCAGTGCTTCTCTTTCATTTACAGCGTATTTTCCTCCTCTGTTCTTTTTGATAACGCAGACGAGAGAAATTATTACTTGTAACAGGCGGTTGCCACTTTCTCAACACCTCGCTCTTTACGCTTAAGTCTTTTAGCATTTTTAAAAAAGCCTCGCAATCTAATTGCATGGTCCTTGTGTTTCAGGAGTCAATCTGAAAGAAACGGGACAAAAATGAAACTTTAGCCTGAAGAGCGAGGTCTTGAGGAGGTGAAAACCACCCTTATATACGTAGTAATGTCTATTCGTTTTAACTTTTAATGTTGCTCCTTACTTTCAATTGAAAAAGTTTTTTTTATTGTTTTTTATTGTAATGTTTTTTCTTATTTTATTTCTGATCGTTTTTTAAATCCGAGAAGCCCGGTCGAACGCCTCTGAAGTGTCGCAACGCAGCCGGCGTGCCACCGCCGGCCGAGGTGGCAGTGCTCTGTTGACTTTGAATTAATTTAAGGCAATCTATTGTGTCAACCGCAATGCTGGAGCTTTTCATTTCTCGATTGGTTAAGGATTTTGATTTTCCTGCTTAGAAATCAAGTGCGGTGTTCAAAATTAAACAAAAAATGCACGCACAAACACTTTGCAAGAATTCCCTGTGCTTCCAGGGTGAGTTTTGTCAGCACCAGTTCTTGTAACACATCCATGGAATGGACAATCGTCTTTCGAACAGACGCCTGATTAAATCATAGGCAACGCAATAATGCTGCCTAAGTAAAGAACAATGTTGGCACAATGTAATATTATTATTTTTTTTCTTTAGACCAGGGCACTTTGTATCGAAGAAGTTGTCGTAGAAACTTCGAAAAGGGCTCATTCGACTGGAAATTGGAGTGGCTCGTGCCCTTTTTAGTTGTCGAAGTGATTGGAGGGCAACTAATACCCCTTCTACGCTCACCTTTTCCCCAAACACATCCAATCAAAATTTTGAGATAGTCATTTTGTTCAGCGTAGTTGATTTTCAGTTAGGAAATATGTTTTTTAGGAGGTCACTCCCCCACAACCCTCAGGGCAAGGGTTGTAAGTTATGCCCTAGGGGCATGTAAGATTTTTTATAGAAAACGTTGTCGTAGATACTTCAAAAAGAGCTCATTCGATTGGAAATTCAAAGGGCTAGTGCCGTTCTTAATAGTCGAAAGTGATTGGAGATCAATTAACCCCATTCTCACGCCCACATGCTTCCCAAACACATCCAATCAAAATTTTGAGATAGCCATTTTGTTCAATGTAGTTGAAAGTTCTGAAAATTTGGTCTTTGAGGATGACAAACCCCATACAACCCTCAGGGCAAGGGTTATAAGTTATGCCCTGGGGGCATAGAAGGCTCTCATAGAAAGCGTTGTCGTAGAAACTTAAAAAAGGGTTCATTTGATTGGAAATTGAAATGGCTAGTGCCCTTTTTAATAGTCAAAAGTGATAAGAAGGCATCTAACATCCCTTCCACGCCCACCATTTCCCCAAAAACATCCAATCAAAATTTTGAGATAGCCATTTTTTTCAATTTAGTTGAAAGTTCTGTAAAATACCGCTCTAAGCAGGATACTCCTCCCACAGTCTTAAGAGTAAGGGTTATAAGCTATGTCCTGGGGGCAAGGTTTTAATAGAGAGATTTGTCGTAGACACTTTAAAAATGGCTGGTTCGATTGGAAATTCAAAGGGCTAGTGTTAATTTTAATAGTCGAAAGGGATTAGAGGGCAACTAACCCCCCTCTCACGCCCACCTTTTCCCAAAAAGCCAATTTTGAGATAGCCATTTTGTTCAACGTAGTTGAGAGTTTTGGAAATTAGGTCTTTAAGGATGACAACCCCCCCCCCCTACAGCTCTCAGGGCAGGGTTGTAAGTTATGCCCTGGGGGCATATAAGGTTTTTATAGAAAGCGTTGTCATAGAAACTTCAAAAAGGGCTTATTCGATTGGAAATTGAAAGGCCTAATTCCCTTTGTAAGAGTCGAAAGTGATTGGAGGGAAACTAGCCCTCTCTCACGGCCATCATTTCCCCAAACACATAAAATCAAAATTTTGAGATAGCCATTTTTTTCAACATATTTTAACGGTCTGAAAATTAGGTTTGTGTGGGAAACAGCTCCCCTCCCCTACCACCCTCAGGGCAAGGGTTGTAAGTTGTGTCCTGGGGGCATATGAAGTTCTTATAGAAAAAGTGGTCGTAGAAACTTCAAAAAGGGCTCATTTGATTGGAGATTGAAAATGCTACAGCCCCTTTTTATAGTCCGAGGTGGTTGAAGAACAACTAACCCTCCTCTCACCCCCAACTTTTCCACAAACACATCCAATCAAAACTTTGAAATATTCATTTCGTTCAACGTAACTGAAAGTTCTGGAAATTAGGTCTTTGAGGATGACACCCCCCCCCCACACCCCTCAGGGCAAGGGTTGTAAGTTATGTCCTGGGGTCATATATGGTTTTTATAGAAAAATTTGTCGTAGAAACTTCAAAAAAGGCTCATTTGATTGGAAATTGAAAGGGCTAGTGCCCTTTTGAATAGTCGAAAGCGATTTCCAAACTAATTTCCAAACATTTCCAAATTTCCCCAAACACATTCAATCAAAGTTTTGAGATAGCTATTTTGTTCAACGTAGTTGAAAGGTCTGTAAATTGTGTATTTGAGGATGACAACCCTCCCCTCATAACCCTCAGGACAAGGGTCGCAAGTTTTGCCTTTGGGGCATTCAACGTTTTTATTAAAATTTTTGTCGTAGAAGCTTCAAAAAGGGCTCATTTGATTGGATACTGAGAGGACTAGTGCCTTTTTTATTAGTCGAAAGTGATCAGAGGGCAAATGTCTCCCTCCAAGCCTACCATTTCCTCAAACAGTTCCAATCAAAATTTCGATATAGCCTATCAGAAAGGTCTGGAAATTATGTCTAAGGATAACAAATCCCCCCAGCCCTCAGGCAAAGGGTTTTAAGTTGTGCCCTTGGGACATATAGGGTTTTTATAGAAAATGTGGTCATATAAACTTCAAAGGGGGCTCATTGGACTGTTAATTAGACAATCTAGTGCCCTTCTTAAGAGTCAAAGTGATCAGAGGGCAGCTACCCTCTCCCCCCTACACACGTCATATTGTCCCGAAGTGCGTCTAATAGAAATTTTGAGATAGCCATTCTATTCAAAATAGTCTAAATATCATATAACAAGGCTTTTGGGGTTAAAAAAAAAAAAAAACAGAGACTAGGGGCAAGGGTTGTAAGTTATGCCCAGGGCAGTGTTGCCACTGGACCGATACCAAAAAGCGGTGCCGGTCGATGAAAAAGCGGTGTTTTTGCGGTATCTTCTCTGCCGAAACACGGTATAATTTATGGTGTATTCTGATACCCGTAATGCAAATACGTTGCCACTAGTTTCAACAAAAACTTACCTTTTAAAAGCAATTAATTGCTTGCTTCTTTTCTAACAAATGGATACTATTCTTTATTATTTTCTTAAGTGGTATATTCTGCCATGAATTTTGAACAAGAAAGGTTGAATAAAAATGAAAAGAGACATCCCCTAGATACCCACTCGATATATAAAGAGGGGAAAATAGTCCCCAATGATATCTTTTTCCCACTTTCTGGCACTCTTACCCGTTCTTCATCACTAATAGCTCATGCATACCACCCGTTCTCTAGAAAATTGGAAGCAGGATAATTTACTCTTTTCTGTTTTAAACTAGATTAAAAGTTTATTTATCAATATTTGTTTCATTTTCGGCACTTTCTCCAGAAATACTGTGTATACTGTCGGTTTTGTCCCATTTTATTTTTTTTGGTTACACTGATATACCGGCCTCGAAAACGAGAAATTTCGCGAGTTCTGCAGTAGCCTGTCCAGCCATATATCATTAGAAGATGAGAGCCAACATTAGTCTCTTTTCCCGTACGGTAACATTACTTAGGATACATTCAGGGATAAAAGTCATTTCGTGGTATAAATACGCTGATCAAAGTCATTTCATGGTATAATTGCGGTATGCGGTATGATCAGAAAAAAGTGTGGTATTTCTCTCGAAATTGTCGTATTATACCGCAATATGTGGTATAAGTGGCAACACAGGCCCAGGGGGTATTAGAGGTTTTTATGGAAGGGGTGGCTGTTTAACTTCAGAAGAGGCTCACTCTTTCTCCCTGAAAAAGACTATGTCAATATAAAACAACCAGAAATTAATCGAAAAAACTTGTTGCACAAAATAAGTTTTTCAAAAAAAAGTAAAGAACTCCATTAAACCAAAAATGAACAAAAATAAAATCAAGTAATCTACCAAGCATACAACTACCACAAATCGGTACAATCCCTTTATATGGGCCTCTCTAAAAAGTAAGTTTGGTTGATGCTAATGAAATAAAATAAAATAGGATGGCTTTATAATAGTTTAGAAACAAATTTGGGCTATATATTTGCACATTAGGGGGGGGGGCAAAGCATTGCGTATATTAAATACGTAACCTAACCTAGGTACCTAACCATGTTTTCACTTTTATAACTTTAAGAAATCAAAAATTAATTAAGGTTTGAAGGAATTAATATCAGCTTATGTATATTAAACTGACAATGCACATTTTTTTCAGTAAATTCATTTGTATTTTTTTCAGTAAAGTACAAATTATATTCTGGTTCTTAGAATTCATAGGGTTTAGAATCCTACTAAGATTAATTTCTGCTCGTTTTGAGTTCGACTTATTTTAATTTCTGTTTGTTTTGGGTTTCTTTTATTTATTGATACTGATTTGTGATAGTTGTATGCTTGGTAGATTATTTGATTTTATTTTTGTTCATTTTTGGTTTAATGGAGTTCTTAGCTTCTTTTTGAAAAAACTTATTTTGTGCAAAAAGTTTTTTTTTGATTAGTTCCAGGTAGGAACTTGAGACTTAAGGACCTCTCTATTTCAAGATACCTTGGTATAACAAAGAATCAATGTCTCTTAAGTCCTTGCCATAGGCCGGTGTTTATAAATACTGAGGTTTTGATTCCATGACATAGCAGCGTTACTTGAAACTGTAGGCTCTGAAATTTCTCAAGTTCCTAATTGTTAAATTCTGAATTTAAAATCAAGGACTATTAATGTGTTTTCTTGTTTGTTATGAAACCACTGGAGGTGTCTAATTACAGGACTGGGACTTATTTCAGACATCAAACGAAATGAATGGGAAGGAAACTGCAAATGCACGTCTCCCTAATCACCATTTCAGTAGTTATATCTATTATACAACCTGGAAAATTAATTTTTCTCTACTAAAATCTGTCTAAAAATTCTTAATAAGTCTTTTATCTGTTTGAATATTTCACCCATATACAATAGCAACTATTTCAAATGCACAGATAGTTAGTAGTAGAGACCTAATTGTAATTGCAAATTTTTAGCTTGAGCCTAATCTTGGAAAATAGGCTATTGCCCAATCTTGAATAAAGGATCTTGAAATTGAAGTATCTCAATCATGGACAGATTCAATCACTGACATATGGTGTGAAAAAGAGTAATCATATTTAAATAGGCTTGGCTATAAGATTGTAGTCAGCAAATCCCAACTATCTGCACTAGGTCCAAGATTAGGAACCCGCTGTCCTTGCTTAGGGAAGATATATGTTATCAGTGGGACAGCTGTTGGTACAGTTATATTTTGGGCCAACGCTGGCACCACTGCTCGTACTGAATGCCTGGGGCTACCAGCTCTTTGATATCTCTGACGCTACACCAGGGCCGCTGGCGGTTTTAGGATATGGTAACGTCATTAAATAATCAAACGGGTCAAACTCTGGGCCATGGTTGCCACAACCTGTGTCACCATTAATATCTCTAGCTATCTCTTCGAAGGGTAAACAGACCCCCCTGTTGATGTATTAATGACGGTATTTCTCGCCAACTCTTTTCCTACCCTGCTTGGGTTTTGGGAAAATAATCTTACACGGTTGTAGAAAATAGCTCATTTGTATTTTCCCAAAGGCCACTCCACCGAAACACATTATCTGTAAATTCTAAAAACACAGTTTGCAGTCTAGGAACAAACTATACAAACTCTGAAAACGGACTAAAACCAAAATCACTTCTGCACAAAGAACTTTGTGTAGGGGTGGACCCTAGCTTGACCCTGGCAAATCCTATAAATGAGAGCTTCAAAATCAAACTTTTTGAATACCATTAACTATAATGACTAAGTTCAGAAAGACAAAAATAGATATTATCCTGGAAGTTTACTTATTGTAAAACCACTGTCTTAGCAACGGGACTTTGACTTGTACTTGAAAATTATATTATAGGTAAATCTAAGAAAATTGCATTACGAAAAGGAAAACAGGTCATTTTTCTGAAAAAAGAAAGAAAATGAGCAGGAAGCCCCAACAATATATTTTTTCAAAAAATTTGTCCAAGATCACGCACAGTCTAAGTGCTGGACGTTTTTACCCTAAATCCTCTTTCATGTAGTAGATATGAACTGGCTGTTCTAGCCACTTTCACACATTATCTCTTTCACCACTCATAGTTTTCACACTGACCTCTGCAGTAGGTTCTACCTTCTCCTTAATGGCCCTCTTAGATGACTTTTACAAAGTTGCCAACTGCAACCCAAATTAAACTAAGTTCACAAACCTTCTCACTATCTTACCCAAGAGAACTGTCTGAGCTGTCATCAAAAGTAACTGTCTGAACCTTTTCAGTTTCATTTTCACCCTCAGTGCTGTATTCTCACCAAATCTTCATAGCCTGTTTCTTTTTTTCTTGCTTTTGTTACTTCAATTTTTTTTCCACCTCTTCTTTGCCTTCCTTGTAGCAAAGACAGATTCAATCTTGGCCTTTACTGATATATCAGTAAGCACTTTTGTTCTGCCCTCCTTCCTTCCTTGACGCATTTTGTTTTCTTGGTGGTGCTGGGATGTGGTTGTACTTGTTCAGGTGTGACTGTCCTATTTCACAGTGGCTGCAAAATCATTGGGCTTACTGAAAGCATTGGGTGAGAGGATGGCAGTGCAGGTAGGGATGGGGCTGGAGTTAGAATCTCTGATGAGCTTGGTAATTTACCACCAGCTTTATGGGTTAAAAAAATTTAGTTGGTCTGTAGCACAGTTTATATAATTAGCAGTATGATCATTCTCTATCTCACCCATTATAAAAACCAGGACCGGGGTTAGCTTGTTTCTGCATTAGCTTTATTTCCGTTTTGGGAGATATAAACATAGGCGAAGTCAGATTAGCGGGAATGCAGGTTAGTCTGTTTACGACTGTTTCCATCAAAGTGCATTGAAACAAACGGAAATAAAGCTAATGCAGAAACAAGCTAATGCAGAAATAAGGCAGAAATATGTGGGAGGAGCTTTTTGTTCACGAAGACCAGAAATGATCTGCGATAAGCTTACTGGTATATTCTGTCTACTGTGGTCTGTAGTTAAGAGCACAGACCTTCATTATGAAAATAATCTGGATTGAAAGGGGATATACCTTCCAAATCCCTTCTGGATGTTTGATTGTATGAAAGTTAAGTGGAAAGATTTTTCTACCAATCCGCTGTGATACAGATGATTACTTTTCTTATCAATAGTATCGGTTGCTCAATGAAAAAAAATACTGCTAATTATGATGATTAATTCAGTTAGTAACACCTAGCTGTTGGATATTTCAATTACTCAGTAAGAGTTCTGAAATCCCACAGGCATTTCGTTTCTTCTGGATTTCTACTTCTCTTGATGAATAACGAAGAAGACCAGTGTCAAGCCAGTGACTCGCGAAGTTTCTAAGTCATGAATAGGCCCAAATCTGATATAAATTAAAGCTGGGATTTGAGAAAGACTGATAAAAACATAAATATTTGCGGTCAACAATGATCGCACCAGTGGCACGCTGCTACTTCTATTTTTGTCCCCGGCGCCGCCAACCTTCCCTTATCGGCGCGGTGCCGGGGTCTAGTTGTAGAATAGAAATCTAAAAAATGAAATCTAAAAATAAAGCATTATTCAGCCGGGGAGGAGGGATGGCGCCCCCCCCCAGGTCAGGTTACGTATTTAATATCTGCTATGCTTTACCCCCCGCCCCCCATAATGTGCAAATATATAGCCCAAATTTGTTCATAAACTATTATATTTTCATCCTATTTTGTTTTATTTCATTAGCATTAATGAAACTTCACTTATCGCGTCACTGCTGAATTCTAGACAAGTACATATTAAAATTTTTTCAAGTAGTTTTTTTTTTATTTTTTAAACCATTTATTACCAGGGGCGAATCTCCAGCATTTTATTGGGGGGGGGGGGGCAAGAGGGGTTTATATCTGGATAGTAAAAGGGCATGGGATATATGATACTTTTTAGTACTTTTACCCACACGAGAAGTCATGTTTGGTTAATGCTAATGAAATAAAACAAAATATGATGAAAATATAATACTTTATGAACAAATTTGGGCTATATGTTTGCACATTAGGGGGTGAGGGGTAAAGTATAGTATGTATTAAATACCTAACCTGATCTAACCTAGGTACCTTTCCCCCCCTAATCCCCCCAAAACAATGGTTTAAATATTATAAACGCAATGACAAACTACGCTTTTGCGGTGCATTTCTCTATTGACAGATACCTGTGTGACTAGTTTCCTTTAGCACAATATATCACGTGGGTACCAGCTAATACATAATTACCTAATTCTTTCGCCACATTGTTTGAACCCCCCCCCCCCCCCCCCAAAAAAAAAAACGACGCCCTTGTCTACTACTGGCCGGTAATAAAGAGCTGGGTATCACTTTATAAGTCCATATAAATGCTGAATTTGACCTAGGAAGCGATTAGAACATTTGAATAGAACTTCAAAACATTCAATCGGGTTATGTCAAATGCTTTATCATATTTTGTGTAAATAATTTATCTTTCCAAGCGATGGTGGTATAGCGGTTAGCATAGCTGCCTTCCAAGCAGTTGACCCGGGTTCGACTCCCGGCCATCGCATTTTTTTAACAGCCAATATGGATGTCAGTAAATTACGATCATTGAGAAGAAAATCTATTGTAGTCAGTTTAAGGTAGCTGTTCCTGTTGTCACTTCTTTAAATATTCTGTATCATTTATATTGCTGTTAAATAACCCTTTTTTTAGATTTTGAAATTATCTTCTAACAAACGGAAATTAAAACAATAATACATTTCTTACTAGCTCTATAAATATTCCCTTTACAAAGATTTGACTTACAAAAAATATAAAGTTGATGTTTAGTTATAAACATCAAATAAACACACGTAAACTGGATGATGACAATATTGTGTTCTAATCCCATCAGGTTTGTCAGTTAAGTATTATCTTTAATCTTTTTCAGCTGATAATGACTGTCAGAGGGCTGCCCCTTCCCCAACCTTCGTTCTATATGCCAAAGTCTTACAGTTCTTAAGAAATGCTTTTCATTAAAATTCAGCGGCCCTTGTGTTTGAGCAGTCTTTCTTAAATAATTGTGACAAAAAGTCAAACTTTACTGTAAAGAGCGAGAGCTGACGAAGGGCCAGTCCCCTTCATATACGGTATAGTTCCAGTTTGTTTTAAGTTTTAATGGTGCTTCTTACTTTCAGTTGGAAGAATTACTTTTCTATTTCATTTCTCACCATTTTTCAAATCTGAACAGGTAATTAATCCCCCCCCCCCACCGTGTAAAATTTACCCTCAATAATTCTCCAAAGAAACTTACCTCTCCACGGAAAATCCTCCCCATGAAAAATAACCCCTCCCCCCAAAAAGTGTATATTAACAATGTTGTAATGAACAATGGACAAATTATGTAATTCACTGCTCTTTTCTCAGGGGCAATGGGGGGGGGGGGGATCATGTCATCCCCAAAGGCATAGTTATTGGACCTTTCAACTATGCTAATGGCTATCTCTAAATTTTGATCGGGTGTGGTAGTTTTAACTACTTGTTTGAATCAACATATGTTAAACAATACATATGCCAACAATATACATGGTAGTTTTAACTACTCGTTTGAATCAACATATGTCAAACAATACATATGCCAACAATATACATGGTAGTTTTAACTACTCGTTTGAATCAACATATGTCAAACAATACATATGGTAGTTTTAACTACTTGTTTGAATGAACATATGTCAAACAATACATATGCCAACAATATACATGGTAGTTTTAACTACTCGTTTGAATCAACATATGTCAAACAATACATATGGTAGTTTTAACTACTTGTTTGAATGAACACATGTCAAACAAAACATATGTCATGATGTACAAGAAGTGTTTGATTTCGCCTTCTCAGGCTATAATGATAGAATATTAAGATTGCTAGATCACATTTTACGGATTAAGGCTGATAAACTACCAAACACTATTTCTGTTCATCATCTGTGGTCAAACGAAAATTAGCTCGCCCCCCGAATAGGGTGGACGAGGTCATAAGAAAGGATTGAAAGGAAGTTGGAACTTCATGGGAGTGAAGCTGTGAGTAGACTGGGATAGAGGGGAAGCCATTGCAGCGCGGTTGGTCTTAGGCTGCTTGGTGATGCCCTAAATTGTTAGCATTGTAGCAGAAGTATATCTATGTTTCCTCTATGCTATATTTGTTTCTTTTCTTTATGAAACCTCGTGAACGTCTATTAGTTATTTTAACAGCGACGTCATAATATTTAATTAAGTTGTTTATTATATTTAGGAAAGTCAGCCCTCAAAGTCTCTTGACGATGACGAGGACAAGAAAAACCCTCAGTATATTCCGAAGAGAGGAGGCTTTTATGAACACGACGATCGTCTAGAACCAGGGTAAATCTTTCTTTGCTTTATGAACAAAGGCTCTTTTATGAACAAAGGCTCTTATGAAAACGACGATCGTCTAGTACCAGGGTAAATATTTCTTTGCTTTATGAACAAAGGTTCTTTTATGAACAAAGGCTTTTATGAACACGACGATCGTCTAGAACCAGGGTAAATCTTTCTTTGCTTTATGAACAAATGCTCTTTAATGAACAAAGTCTTTTATGAACACGACGATCGTCTAGAACTAGGGTAAATCTTTCTTTGCTTTATGAACAAAGGCTCTTTTATGAACAAAGGCTTTTATGAACACGACGATCGTCTAGAACCAGGGTAAATCTTTCTTTGCTTTATGAACAAAGGCTCTTTTATGAACAAAGGCTTTTATACGTCTAGAACCAGGGTAAATATTTCTTTGCTTTATGAACAAAGACTTTTATGAACAAAGGCTTTTATGAACACAACGATTGTCTAGAACCAGGGTAAATGTTTCTTTGCTTTATGAACAAAGGCTTTTATGAACGCCACGATCGTCCAGAACCAGGGTAAATCTTTCTTTGCCTTATGAACAAAGACTTTTATGAACACGACGATCCTCTAGAACCAGGGTAAATCTTTCTTTGCTTTATGACCAAAGGCTCTTTTATGAACAAAGGCTTTTATGAACACGACGATCGTCTAGAACCAGAGTAAATCTTTCTTTGCTTTATGAACAAAGACTTTTATGAACACGACGATCCTCTAGAACCAGGCTAAATCTTTCTTTGCTTTTTCCTTTGCCCGTTGTCTTTGATAACTCGTGCCACCAAGGGGTAACTTTGTCTCTGCCTTTTCTTTCCCCCTATTTCTAACCTGAACTGCAAAGGGGTGACTTTGCCTTTGTTTTTCTTTCGCCCAGTTTGTGACGTAACCCACCTGACTAAGTGTTTGGTGACGTTGTCAGTACAGCGCCCCTGTAGAGCTTCTTATGGACATAGGCACTCATATGGCTGATACTTAAGAAGGGAGGTGAATGGTGTTTTTTGGGAGGACGGGTCCGAACACGGGAAATCGCATTTCTTTGCGATTAATTTTCTGGGAGGGGGGTTCCCACCATGTTCTCTTAATTTTGGTTGGTAAAATTCTCAAGTTCATAAAGTAAATCCAACATTTAATATGTTCTATTTAGTACGATTACTAAGAGTCAGCTTAGACATGTAAATGAGGTTAACAATTCACAACAAGATGCAATTGAACACAGTCAGTAACTTAAGTAAAACGTAATATCTACCTATGTTGAAAGACAATGAGTGTCTAAAGTAATTCAAAGACACATCTACCCTGAGAACGGCATACAAAATAGAAAGCGAAAGGGTATCTAAGATAAGATAGTGCATTTTCTCTGGCCAGATTTCACAAGCAGAATTGACCAACTTGCGATTTATATAACGTTTAACCTCGTTTTCCCCGGTCAAATATCACTGGTGATGTACAGGTAAGTACAAAAGAGTTCCTGGGGCAAAAATATGCCATAAAACGGGTCGTATGGGTCATATAATAAATTGTGTAAAAGATTGTAAAAATTCCACGAACTCGAGAGGGAGGAAAAATGAAATGAAAATATAGTATCGGGTAAAACTTTCTAGGAAGACTTTAGAAGCGTTTTAAACGCTTACTGTTTAAATTAAAAGTTTATCCCGTTATTATATTTAGTTTTATTTAATAATTATATTAAAAAAAGAGTTTGGTTTACGAGATTATTCTTTTCGAGATTTGTAATAAGGTGGAAGTCTCTTCTCCCCTTTCCCTTGAGAAGAAGAACAACTTTAATTTCATTTTATTTGCTTTAGAAAGTGAAACCAGTAATTAAGGTGTTGAACGTCTGAGAAATTGTGACGTTGTTCACGTGAAAAATGCTTTCCCAAAATAAATTTGGACCCTAAAAGAATTTTCGCTAACTCGTGACCTATCTAGATAATTTTTCACACTGGAAAACGAACCATTATCCTATTTGTTCTGTCGCAGAGCAGCAGAATAATTGTTAATTGTTGAAAATGTTTTCTTGTTCTGGGTATATAAGGCATAGAATTCGAAGCTATGAACAGTTTATAATTGGTTTTGGAGGTTTATAATTGGGTTTTGGAGGTCGCACCATTAAATGAGCGGCCACTCTACTAATTTGATATTAACACATAAACAATCAGCTCGTTTGAAGTCAATACAGCATTTCACCAGCTCAAGAATAGTAAAGATGATGATGTTCACAGTCAAAGTTATGAACCGTTTATAATTGGGTTTCGGAGGTTGCACCATTAAATGAACGGTCACTCTATTAACTTGATATTAAAACATAGACAATCAGCTCGTTTGAAGTTAATACAGTATTTCACCAGCTCAAGAATAGTAAAGATGATGATGATCACAGTCGAAGTTATTAACCGTTTATAATTGAGCTTTGGAGGTTGCACCATTAAATGAACGGCCACTCTACTAACTTGATATTAACACATAAACAATCACCTCGTTTGAAGTCAATACAACATTTCACCAGCTCAAGAATAGTAAAGATGATGATGTTCACAGTCTTTTTGCTACCTCGACAGGCACGTGCAAAATGGTTGGATTTTCTGCAGTTACTGCTGATCTTCCCTTTTGCAAGGCACTGGTGATTCTGTGAATACTCTCCGCCATAGTAGTAACATTCATTAATTCTTGTGTTGTGTTTTTAAATGGAAAAATTTGCTTAGCTTTGTCAGGGTGCACCGATATTATTTGCCAATATCTTTTGCTGTTTATTCGCCAAGTTTAAATTTCTTCTTATCTTGTCTTACTCTGAAAGTTCTTGTAAGAACCTGTTACATTTGGAAGTTCAAAAAGAAGATTTATTTGAAATTACGCTGGGAAATCCAACTTTAAAACAGTAAAACTTTGGAATAGCTGTAAAATAGTTAGATGGTTTTGATGATTAAACTAAATGCAAACATGTCCTTTGTATTTATATTTATTTGTTTATATGTATTTATATTGTGTCTAGACCCCGACGCAGCGCCGATGAGGGAAGACCAGCGGTGGCGGGGCAAAAAACAGCACGCCGCGCCGCTAGTAAGACTGCTGGCGGCGCGCTGCCTGTAAGATTTAGGTGGCGCGCCACTGGCGCGATCAAGGTTGTCCGAGAACAGCCATATTGACGTATGTTTGTTTCCAATAAACGCTTAAATTTATAAAAGATTCGAGCCTAGTCATGAGCTAAGAAATTCACAAGTCGCCGGCTGGAAACTAGTCTTCTTCGTTATTTATTTAGAGAAGTAGGAATATGTTAGCAACGAAATGGCTTTGGCGTTTCAAAAACCTTGCATAATACGAGTAGTTGAAGTATCTATTAGCTATGTATTCTTAACATAAATAATTATCAAAATTAGTAGTTTTTTTCATCAAGCATTACTGCAGTTCAGTTCAGTTCAGTTCAGTTCAATATGGGTTTTAATTCAAAAAAATATATATAAAAATACACTTAACTTAGTTCCTTGTGCATTGATGCACGTTTGGGCCCGTAATAATTGCTCACTCTAAATACAGCGTGGCCTCCTGTCCTCTTCAATTTCCACCCCGAACCGCCATCAAATAACAATAAATTTAACACAACCTCTCCTCCACTCACACCCCTTGAAGTATTAAACTAAAATATGATAATTAATAATAATATCGAAAAATTCTAAACATAATAATAATAAAATAAATCTAGTAAAAAAATATTTAATCTTTTAGATATTTTTTCACATTCTTTTTAAAGGAGCCGAGAGACCTATATGACCTCAGCTCTTGCGGAAGTGCATTCCACTCTCTAGCACACGCAATTCTAGGAGAAAATTCCGACCTAGCTGTCGGTGTCGGGGGTATGTAAATATCTGATGAAGATCGTGTATTTAAACTATGGATTTGTGATGCTAGTGTGAATAAGCCTCTAAAGGGTGATGGGAGTGTTCCTGAAAAATATTTAAAACAAAAAACGGTGCAAGATAGTCTGTAAAGGGATGTCATTGATAGTCTGTTCGGTGCTGGGCCTAAAATTTGAAGTGCTTTATTGTGAACTGAGTTTAGTCTCTGTAAATGTGTCTTGAAATTAGATTTCCAAACCGTAGAACGATATTGAATGTGAGGCTTGATAACTGCATTGTAAATCAGGATCAGTATTTTTTTTAGGGAAATGGTGACTGAGTTTTCTCAAGATCCTAAGGTTCCTTGAAAGCTTCGTCTCGACACTTGCTATGTGGGGTCTGAACGAGAGGTTTTCGTCGATTAAAACCCCCTAGGTATCGAACTTGTCCTTTTTCTGGTCTTTTGATAAGTCCACGAGAGGTTTCAATACCAATCACATCAGGAGCCAGCGAACCTATACGTGAAAAAAATAAAACACTCGATTTGTCAATGTTGATGACTAGACGATTTGCGTCCATCCACAGGTACGTTTCTTCAAGAATGTCTTGTAGCTTCGTTTTGAGAGACTTGATGTTCCATTCTGAGCTTGCCATAAGTGAATCATCCGCAAATGCCGTTAGTTCGTCCTCGGCTTCTACCATAGACCCTGGCGTCGTTTGTGGGTGACATAGTTTGCAGCAATAAGGGCTACGACTTGCAGGAGTCAGTACTTGCTGAAGATCATTTACGTGAACAAGAAACAATACCGGTCCCAATTTAGAGCCCTGTGGCACCCCGCAATTAACTACGAAATCATTTGTATGGTCATTTCCTGTGTAAATTCGACGATTTTCCAGGTAAGACTTAAACCAATCTAGGACTTAGCCACGAACTCCAATATGATCCAGCTTTCCTAGTAATATTTCGTGGTGCATGCTATCAAACGCTTTCTTAATGTCTAGAAGTACTGCTGCAGGTAAAGCACCCGAATTTAGGATTCTGTTTACTAATAAATTTAGTGAAGTAAGGGCGTCTTCGGTTGAATGGCCAGCCCTAAACCCGAATTGGCGGCTGTTAAAAAAGCCTTTGGCCTCTAAATATTGGTAAAGCTGGTTTTTCATTGGCGTTTCAAAGACTTTCGAGAAAACTGATAAGATTGAGATTGGTCTATAATTTTCTGTGTCTGTATGACTTCCACCTTTGTGAAGAGGTATTATCTTTGCCTTTTTTAACATTTCAGGAAAAAGCCCTTTATCTAATGAAAGATTTATAATGTAAGTTAGCGGCTCAGCAATGGTCTTCACTACAGCTTTAAGTGCCTTTGTGTGGACCAGGTTGAAACCTAAAGCAGAAGAGCCCTTCAAATTTTTTATGAGTAATTTAAGCTCACCTGGTGTTACAGGACTCACTGCCATTGATTTCATACACTTCGGACCAAGGTATTTTTTGTATGACTTAGATGGTATCCCGACGGAATTTGCTGTGGTATCGCCAATATTTGCGAGAAATGTACTCAGCGATGCGGGAACCTGTGTAGGTTCTGTAATTTCTTCATTATTCACGACCAATTTCGCTGGTAATGTGGAAGACTTAGTGGTTGGCCGTAGAACCGAGTTGATAATTTGCCAAACTTTTCGGCTATTCTTTCCACAGCCAGTCAGCTTTTGGTGCAAGTAGCCACACTGAGCTCTTTGTACTACATTCTGAAGGCCTTTGTTGCCTTTCTAATACTCCTGTATCAGCGCTTAGCCAGGCAAGCATCTAAACTCTTCCTACATCTGGTTTTTCTTATTCACACAGACCAGAAGACCATCCGTCATCCAGGGGCTCGTTGGCTGGTCTTTCTTTCGTTTATTAGTTCTCGGGTTTCTCACGCAACATCTACTGTATACATCCATGAACGTCGAGTGAAATGACCCAAATGCTTCGTTTACATCTTGAATCTCCATTACGTTATCCCAGTTTAATTGCTCTAGTTCCTGTTTTAAATTCTTCAAGTTTTCCTCTGTTAAACATATAATCGATAACATTGGGTTGATTCGGGACCTTATCTTAGCTGGTTCTGAAAGGCCGAGTGTTGCATGAATGGGGAAGTGGTCTGATGTGTCGCTGACAAGGACTGCCACCGACTCTGGGAGCAAGGAGCTGAATATGTTGTCGATAAGTGAATGCGTACTCTCTGTAACCCGTGTCGGAATAGTAACAGCAGGATATAGGCCTGAACCTGCCATATTATTTAGCAAATTTGCTGCTTCGGCCGTTAGCGGAATACTGAGGTTAATGTTGAAATCTCCCATGAGAATAAGCTCATTTTTTTTACACTGGGCTAGCTCCAGAACTTGAGCCATATGTTCCATAAACTGAGACGTTGACCCTGAGGGAGAACGATAAATTTCACCCACAATAATTTTTTTATTTGGGGACAGCCATACTTCTAAGAACAACGACTCGAAAATTCCTTCAGTATTTGGTGTAAGGTCTTGCCTAATTTGAACCGTGTGTGTGTCGCGGATATAAATTGCTATACCACCCCTTTTCATCTGTTTTCTGTGGAGAAAATGGCTAGTGTAACCTGGAATATCCAAAAGGCTTTCAGTTTGTTGTGTAATAAATGTTTCACATAGACCTATACAATCTGGTCTAAGCTCTCGACATGACGACTTTAGATCAGAAAATGAGGAATACAGTCCTTGGCAATTCAAATGAAATACCGAAAGCGGAGAATCAGAAGACCTCCCAGTAATTAAATTAGAAATTACATATTTACTTTTAGGAAAATTTTTATCATCAAACAAATGGAAATCATTTTCTTGACCAATTTCTTGATCAAAAATAAGCTTGAGATTTAAATAAGACTCTTCTAAATTTTTTAATCTATCTATATCAAAATCTCTGATACCTCTCGGGGATGAAGCTGAAGAAAGTCATCACTTACCAACTGCAATCGGCGGTCCGTCATGAAAATTACAGAAGAGCAAGGAGTAAAAAACAATAAACATACCCGATTGAACTTCTTTATGGAAAACTGAAAGAAAACAAAAACAAACTAGATACCTTGAATTTTGGGAACATGAAAAAAGAGAAAATAAAGTTGAACAAATATGAAAAAAAAAAGAAAAAAAATTTTCGATTTACAACCTTAACTGCCATAAAACTTAAAACATATTTACTTTGCGGCTTAAAAAATAATTCAAAAAAATTCTCACAATATCACGTACATAAAAATTAAATATCGGAGAAAAAAAAAAAATGACAAAACTACTGGTCGGAAACAACCTCCTCTGGGTCATTTTTTGGCAAACAGTTAGCGGATCGAAACAGTCATCATCGTATTTAACCCACTGCTGTGAGCTTTTTGGCCTTATTGTCTCCAGTCAGAGTTTCACATTACGCTGGACCACACGAGTCTCACTGACCTTCTCTGCCCCCATTGTATCTTTTAGCTTCTAACCGAGAGCCAATAATTCATTATAAAATTCATACAAAACTTCAAATACCATATCATAAAATTCGTCAGCTATCTGGGTAAAAACTTTGCATATAACTTTGAACTTAGAAGCTTATTTTTTTCATAATGCCCTTGGCCTATATCTGTTTTGTCACATTTAAAACATTGGAAATGGGCGATTTTGATATTTATTGGTTGTTGTTCTTTTTTTGCTCTTTTGGATTACTAAGAAGCCTTCTTGTATTAAAAACTGGTTTTTCATTATAATTTAAAAAAAATGCATTTTAAAGTTTTTTGGCTTTTTTTTCTCCGGGGATTCATTCCAAATTATAAACTGATAAATGCCTAATATCAGTCAAATTATAAACTGTATCTAAAAGGAGTAAATTTATCAAATTGAAAATACATGATGAACACTTCACATGAGAACACTTAAATTACAATGACACAAAAAACATTTAATAGTTTATTCCCTATGAAGAAAAATGAAGTGCCAGCTATTTTCTTAGGTAAAAAATGAAAAGCTAATTCGTTTTAAGTGTAATTAAATGAAATAACATGCAGACTGAAGTATCTCCAGGAAGATGTTGAAATGTTCATCCTAGTTCGTCACTTTTAATCCAAGCAAAATGTTGGGACACCTAGTATCAGTTATTGAGTTTAAGCTTTGATTTCCAAATGCTCACAAGAATTAACAAATTAACAAAAGTTCCAGAAATAAGTTACTTGAGTTCAAAAGGCATATACATTTCTTCGGTCACCATTCAGACTTATAGCTTCTGCTACCGTTATTTGCGTAGGAATCTCCTAAAAGTGTCTTTTTAAAATAGATTTCAAGTGGAATGAGGGATCTTAAAAATTCATTGATTTTCTTCAAAGCGTTGAAAAAAGCGCTAATATTCCAAATGTTACATTTGTGCATATTTTTGATAATCATTTGTGGGGTGATCAAATTTTCTAAACCACTGTAGATAAGTAGGAACGTTGCAACATCTAGTACCCTGAGGTCATAAGACTGTCAAAGATTCCTCCTTGAACCTCCCAAATTGAAAGCTTTTATTATGACCTGGCCTTTTAATGTAACTTGGGCACTGGACCAAGGGCGCCATTGTTACTCGTGCGCAACGTTAGGTGGGGTTGTCGATTTCACTTTTGTCACACCAATTCGTTTTAGTGTGAATCTGCCTGATACATATGAATGAATGTTTTCAAAGTAAACCCGTTTCATCATTAGGAAAAATAAACAGGATTGGACGCATATGTCCCTTTCTCTTTGGACGATAAAACCATGCAATTATAACTCACGAAAATCTTGTTAATTTTGTCAACTTTTCAACTTTTTGGCATCCCTGCTTTCAATAAAAAAAAAAATCAAGGTGCTATCACTTAAATATAATAAATCCCTATGCCCTCCTTCTGGCTACCACCTTGATAGGATCCCGTCTCTGCTTTAAAGGAAAAAAAAAATTAACTTATTGGCACCCCTGCTGTAAAAAAAATCGCGGTATTTTCATTTAAATATGATTGCTCAATACCCCCCTCCCCCCTCTGGATACCACCTTGATAGGATGCTGTTCCTGCTTTAAATTCAAAAAAATTAACTTTTTGGGATCCCTGCTTTCAATAAATAACATTTGGAGCTATTATCATTTAAATATAATTCATTCCTACCCCCCCCCTCTGGATACCACCGTGATCGGACACCGGCTCAGCTTTCATTTGAAAAATAATTTACTGAATAATTAACAAGGTCACTATATGGTTTAAACAAACACGCAAAATAACGTTAAACAGCTTAGTGTTCCTTGAAAAAAAAAATTGAGGGTATGAGTAAAGGGGCACAAAGACAACAACAAAATTGTCAAAATTATTCAGATATACCTCAAATTATTTGAAAACTGAGTGATAGATTCGCCATGGCATTCCATAAGATCCAAAGAATCGAATTAAAAGGGAGCACACACAAAAGCCAAATAAGGCCAGTAGCCTGTGAGAAATCGCAAAATACCCAAGACAATGAACAAGTCCTAATGGGGGGCCCTGGGTCTATCAAAATATTTCAATGGTTTCCCATGGAATTTGATATCATTTTCTTCTGTCTCCACTTTAAATGAAAAAAATAATTATCTTTTTGGCATGCCTGTTTTCAATGAAAAAAATGAGGTATTATCATTTAAAAATGATAGCCCCCTAAACCCCCTCCCCCCTATAGGCAATAATTTACAATTTATTTATGAATCATATTTTTGGGGTAACTTCCGGTTCAATCTTTAATTCCCCAACCTTGTACATAGCTTAGTCTATAGATAAATTTTGTCTCAGCCGAAGGCTGTTTTTTTTGGGGGGTGGGGGGGATGGGGGGGGGGTTAAAATGTTCAAGAAAAGAGATCGTTTTTTTTATCAAGCTTTTAATAATTGAGTCTTAAACACTAAGAAAATCATATCTAAAAGCAGCAAAAAAAAAAAAAAATCTGCAAACTTAAAATTCAGCGGTTTAAACAAAATTTCAGCTGTAAATTTAAAAATACAACTAAAGGCTGAAGCTGTATAGTAGTGAATGCGTTCTATAATTCTATTCAACTTGACTTGACTACGAATGATGTAAGAAATAGCGATTGGGAAACTGGATTCGAAATGATTTAAACTCATTTCATAAAGACGATACTTTTTTTTGTCAACATATGAAGAACTGTGTATATTGCAATATTTGCAATAGCATATTGCATCTGTCTGGTTTTTATGCAAAGTAACAAAAGAAACGAAAATTAATGAACAAGAGAGCAGTGAAGAATTATGGTATACAAATTAATATAAGGCAGGTAAAGTCACTGGTGATAAATCACTAGGGGTGGCACCGTGATTGCGTGATTTTCGGAGATTCTGGGAACCAAATTTTTTTTCGGCGTGACGCATAGATTTTCGGGGAAATACCCGAAAATTTGGGGATAGTGCAAGGTCTGCTTGATTTCTAATCAGGAAAATCGAAATACTAAACCACACGAGAAGGAAAAGCGCCGACTTTGCGGTTGACGCAATAAAGAATTGCCGAAAAATAATTTAAAGTCGACCGAACGCCGCCATCTCTGCTGGCGGCGGCGTGCTTGCGGCGCGCCGGCGGCGTTACGACACTTCGGCGGCGTTCGCCCGGGCCTCTCGTCGGCGGCGTTCGGTCGATCCGCCGGCGCGGCGCCGGGGTCTAATTGTGTTTATTGTCTCCTCAAATTTTAAGATATTTGTGATTTTGCCCACAAATACTGAATTAATCCTACTTAAGAAAAAAAGTTCTACGAAAGTAAGATCCTATTTAGATCTTTGACAACCAATCAAATTGAAAAAAAAAAAAATACGGAAAGATTAAATGTAAAACCCACTGAACACTAAGTTCAGCTGCCCCAACGAAGGATACCCCTCAATAGGATATTCAGAGTAAGGTTTTTATCCTCTCCCCTTATTTTTTTATCCCCCCCTTCGAAAAAAGTTTCTGCGTAAATGCATGTTTTGGAGTATGCCTAGATATGGAATCGGTTCCAGGTATGAGATGATAAAAATTTGGATGAGAAAATCTACATTCCTTGAGCCTTTTGGGATGTCTTTTCCTAACGTTGTTTCGTAATCGAATATATATATATATATATATATATATATATATATATATATATATATATATATATATATATATATATATATATATATATATATATACATATATATATATATATTTAAAGAACCACCAGTTTCTTTTGTAAAATAGAAATAAAAAATTTTTAGGACTACCCCTGGGACCCATTTCCAATGATAAAACGAAAAAAAAAACTGAAAAAAGAATATTATTAAAAAAAATGAATTCTCCAAACCACTCTCACGCTATTTATTTCTAAGGATAATTCACTCTATGCCCTTTAACACTCCATATCAGTATCAGGTCAAGGATAGGATTACCCCCTCCTTCTTAGCTTGAGCGCAGTTCAATATTGTGTATTTTATACTTACATTTACACAAATCTTGGCCGCCAAAGTGGTAACCCCCTCAGAATTGGGTGTAGTATTTACATACGTGTAAGAATCTATAGAATAAAAAAGAAAAAATATATTAAAATTCCAGCTACCACTTAGATAGATAAGATAAGATGTATTTTAAAGCAAAAAATACGGTCATGTATCTTATGTATTGTCTAACATTTCCATATCTATTTTGTGGCACTAGTCAATTTGCATTTTTTAGATGTGACGTAGTCAATATCTACAAAAATGTTGATTTTTACTTGTATGTAATCAGATTCTAACAGCCAGTCAGATTTTAACAGTCAGATTCTAACAACCTCTGTATAATAGTTCCTTTCATTCTTAAATTTCATCTATCTTTAATATTCTCGACAAATAGTGGAAAGAAAAGAATTTGGAAGCATTTTTAATGAAAATATTTTTCAGTTTGCTAAATCATCACTTCTTTTTCTTGTCCTTAGGGAAGAAATACCTGTTGTCAAAGAACAAGAAGAAAGACCAAAAAAACCACCACGAGTAGTTGCTGATAGATGGCTTCACGATCGATATGATGAGAGACAACAAGGACCAAAGTCTGAGGAAGAATTAGTCGCCATGTATGGCTATAACATCCGAAAGGGAGAAACTGCGCCGCGCGCTAGGAGAAGAAGAAGATATGGGTAATTTTAATTTGGCTGTGATTGTACATTCCTTCCAGTAGCTTATTAATTTTTCATTGATTTCAGAAATGTGTTTCTCTCATATTATATTCTCTAAATACGCTTTATATCTTCTGAACGAAGTGATTGAGAGAAGAAAATGGAGAAGAAGTAGTTAAGGGAAATAAGGAATTCACAATATGAAGAAAGTTAGTAAAGAGTAGTTGGATGTAGACGATTTAGTGTAGGGTAGTTAATTCGGCAAAAAATATGTCACAGCTTTAGGCCATGTCAGGCTGTGTGAAATGATGATCAATCCTCCTTCATCCTACTCTGTTCAAATCCTCCGGTGTGACCACTTTTCCAGAAATCGGTTCTAGTTCATGTTTACAAATTTTGCCCAATCTGATCTTTGGCATTTATTCTAGAAATAGGATATTTAGCTCAAATGGGGCGATAGATTATTTTTATCATTAGTGATTAGTTTTATTTAGCATGGACATGTTTTGATTCAGTAGACAGATAGGACCTGCTCAAAGTCCCTTCTCCTGGTGGATTCCCAGAATGGTATGTTAACGTAATTGGTCACATCAAAATAATACAGCTTTTGCAAAGGTAGATAACAAGTGACAGTGCTTGTTCTCGATTGTATACTACTACTACTGACATCTCACCGCAGCACCAAGCCGTCTGAGGCCAACGCAGCTACGCACGCTCCTCCTCCATCCCAATTTATTCAAAGCCTCCCTTTTTACACCCTCCCAGGAAGTTCCCATTTCCTTTAAATCTTTCTCTATGACGTCCTCCCACCCCAGACGAGGACGACCTGTTTTCCGTTTAGCCCTAGACGGTTGGCCGAATAGAACGATCTTCGGCAATCTGTCATTCTTCATCCGCACAGCGAGCCCTAGCCATCTCAACCTTTCTTTCATTATAGCCCTAAAAAGCGATATTGAACCACATTTTTCGTACAGCCTATTGTTTGGAATACAGTCAGTCAGCCGGGTACCCAGAACAATCCTTAAGCAATTTCTCTGGAAAACATCTAGCAAATCTTCATCTGCTTTTTGAAACGCCCATACTTCAGAGCCATATTTGACCACTGTCATCACTGTAGCTTCTAATATTCTAATCTTGGTTTGCAGACTTATATTCCTATTCTTCCAAACTTTTTTTAACTGTGAAAAAACACCCTGAGCCTTGGCTGTTCTATTAATAACATCTTCACTACTCCCACCATATTTACTAATAATACTACCAAGGTTGCACCCTAGTGTTAAACAAGGTTGTATCCTTTCCTCTTTCATTTAAATTATTCTGGTAGATATTGTTTTGCGTAAAACCTTAGAGGAATATATCGATGAGCGATTGTACTGTGATGGTAAGATGGTTGTGAACTTAGACAATGTAGACAATCTGGAATTGCTTGAGAACAATGTAGAGGGGTGTTAACATATTCCCTGTGTTTTATCCTAGATGCGGAAAGGTTGACTTGACAGGCTTGCTACTTGTCTCTGTAAAAAAGACCCGGCAACTGAAACTTTGACTTTTATCGGTGACGTGTTGGGCTGAGATGCCTGTACCTCGTCTCAAAAAATACAGCATATTTCTTTGCCATAAGATAAGATATATTTAGTTTGAAAAGTTTCTATCACAAGCCCCGAAGGGCCGAATTCACCTCTCAGAGTCATAAAAAAAAACAAAATAATACAAAAAATTATAAGAAACAAGAAAACTGAAAAACTGGCAAACATTGCCAAAGCAACAATAACAGAACGAAAATCATTTCTTAGTCAAAGTAATTAAAATAAGTGTTAGATTAAGTTAAAAAGGTAAAAAAAAACTGGTAAAGCTAAAAAAACAATTAGATAATATATATAATTTAAAAAAAAAAATGAAAGTGACATATAAAAAACTTATCCACGCGCTTTACTGTCTTCTCGTATGGCATGATTTTCAACCTCAAATTTTGCCAAGCTGTCATCCCAAGTCTTGACCTATTCTAGTCCTGTTACTTTCCCATATGCTCCATAAGATGACTGATTTTTTTAAATATTTATTTTTATATATTTATTTTAATAGCTAGTTTGATACTGAAGGAGGAGATAGAACATCATAGGGGCAGATTATGCAAATCATATTTAACCAAAATAGTATCAAAAAGTAGTATTACTAACGATCAGTGAAGTGTTTCAGTGCTTCCAGAGGGTGTTAAATGTTTTACCTTTAATGACAAAGTAAAGCTACAGTGGAAAAGTTTCAAACATTGGGTAGACCTCCAGTTACTTATATATGTGGACTCGCCGTTTTACTATGGTTTACGCGCGTTGACAAAGAAAATTTACAATGGTAAAGCTCCAAATATTGGGAAGAGCTCCAGTAATTGTGAAGTTGCCATTTTACAATGTTGAATCTCCACTAATAAAATGGAGCTACACGTATAAAGCGCCAAATATTGGGCTGAGCTCTGGGGTAAGGCAAACCAAAAATAAATTAAATTGTAATAACTAGTAACTGAAATGTGACGAAAAACGAGTCTTGTCTGATTATTATTACTTATTTTTCAGTGGTGGTCCGAAAAAGTACACAAGGTCATGGGAAGACGAAGAGGCGTATAGGCGAAGTTCCTTGGCAGCTTCTGGAGGTAGTAGAAAATCCAGCACAGCTGAAAGACGACCCATTGACAATGAGGTTGCCCCACCCATTACCGACAATACTCAAGAATTTCCTTCATTAGAAACAAAGGAGGAAAAACCTCAGAGAATAGGTTTGCTAGAGATACTTTTCAGTTTAACTATTAATTTTTAAAAAACAGATACTAACATGAAGCCTTTTTTAGGTTAAAACCAGGGGTAGCAAGTTTTTGGTATTTTAGGGTCGCTTTTTCTCCTCTTCTGGGACAAAATATTTGTCTTAATTTTACTCCTGCCTAGATAATTCTTAAAACCAACTTAACCAGTCATGGTCACCAAGAAGAAATAAACGTTCAAATGGGGATAAGTCGATTTATTAGACAGTGAAAACAGATACAAAAGTCTGAGTATTTCGACCACACATACCGCGATCGTAATCAGCCGAAACACTGAAGCATTAAAGTTAGAACTAACATATTTGTACAGCACAAAATAATTACTGCCGGTTCATTCACTAGATTTGTTTGAGAGAGTTGAATAACTGTATTTTAGGTATTACGTCGAAAATATGTCGCGTAGATGGGGAGTGTGACCAATCCATGGGCGTAGGGAGGGGGGCAGCTGCCCCCCCCCCCCTAGACCTTCAAATTTACATTAAATATGGCTGAAAAAGCATATGGTTTGGAAAAAGCAGTTGATAAAACTCCATCACACTATCGACTGCCCCCCCCCCCCTAGACAATATGCTGCCTAATGCTGCCTACGCCCATGGACCAATCTAGTATATACCTATAAATTCAACAATATTTATTTTGCAATTTGAAGAAGAGAAAGATTTTGCCATCTTCATTAGAATTTCAACTTACATTTAGGCAATACTAAAGAAGAAAATTTACCACTCAAGACTGAATGAACGGAGTTATTGAACTCTCAAACAAATCTAGTGAATAAACTGGAAGTAATTATTTTATATTGTATAAATATGTTAGTTTTAATTTTAATGCTTTTGTATTTCTGGAGATGACGATCGCTGTATCTGTGGTCGAAATGTCCAGACTTTTGCATCTGTTTTCATTGTCTAATAGATGGATTTATCCCCATTCGAATGTTTATTTGTTCGTCAAAGAAAGGCAGTGTGATCTTGGAAAAAAACATAACTTAAGGTATTACGTCGAAAATCTAATCACCAAGAAGACTAATCCATGGAATTAATGTACAATTTATGGTAATTTTCCCGGTTTGTGCCATACTTGTTCCTTAAGATACGCTTATGGGACGGATTTATCAAAATCTGGTATTTTTTTCTTATGGTACTTTTTGGAGCTTGGTTGGAAATCTCGTATGAGTGAATAAGGGACATAACTGAATCCTCATTGTCACAGCATTAGCCTGTTTTGTACTCATCCATCATGGCAAAGACCTTGATGGCTTCATGCTCAAACTCAAACGATTTTATTTGCAAACGCCTTACACGGTCATGCCGATGAGTGGCAGTTCTTGTTATAATAAAATATAAGGCACTAAACATGTAAAAATCCCAGCCATAGCCTTCGTCGTACAAATTTATATATTGAATTGAAATATCACAAACAGATTCAAATTAAAACCTAAGACGTTAAAATATCAAGCATATAGCAGAGCATATACGGCCGTATATAGCATAACACAGTATATACACGGCCATAGCAGGCCGTATAGCATAAAACTACTGTGAATATCAACCAAAGAAGCAAATTGTTTAAAAAAGAACCTTGCTTCTTTCTATAATCAAATCCACTCAATCAATTGGCATCTTTAATTCATCTTAGAATGCAAGTCGGTTTCATTTTCAAGAAAATTATTCATTCCATGAAAATTTTCAATCAACAAACTGAATTTTGTCAATTAGTCAGTTAATCATTCAGGGGGAGGGGGGGGGGGTCAGATATACAAAAAACAACAATTGCAAAAGGGTTTTGTAATTTCTTCTTCTCTACTCTGCGTGGGTGTGAGTCACCCTAATGGCACATTTTATTGTATTTTTTAAACTAACGGTTTACCAGGGCTTTGGGAGGGTAAACTTAAGTTAGTTAGTTTAGTTTAATGAAATGTTGACTGCATAAATTAAATATAAAAATTTAATAAATAATCATTACATAATAAATTGTAAAGAGGGAGTGGAAGATCCACTTATTTAACATTTCATTTATTAAGAAAATCTAATTTTATGTTTGGAATTGTATTACTATATATACAAAGAAGTTATTGGGTTTTGCAAAGTTCATTGTTTTATTAAATCTTTCTCACTTTTTATGTATTTTCATTTTATTTAAGTGGTAAAGGGAAAGGCGGTATGGTCTACTTATCCTAAGTCCAAATGAAATTAATTTTCTGAATCTAATCAACACTTTTTTCAAAAGAAGCTATAAAACAAGCTTTTTCTTCCTTTTCTATTTCTGCGATGCCTATGTTTTTATAGTCTAAAAATCTTGAAAAAATAACACTTCTTCGAGTGGCACCAAAAGAGATTGTTGACTAAAAAAAGACAATGAACCACAAGAAAGTAAAACCTCCTTTGCTTTCCAAAAGGACCTTTGCTTTCTACTATAGTTGCTTGATATCCTACAACTTTTTATTTTAGATGAGAAAAATGTAGAGAATCAAGAAACAATGTAATCAAGACGAATCTTGGAAATTAAAAACTATATTGGTGGTTTTGTCAATAAATTAACAACCGTTAGTTGACAGGAGTTATTCACCCCTGCATAGTCTATTGTTAATGCTACTAAAAACTTACTGGAGGACCAAGCCGCCTGAGGCCGCCTCAGGCAGCGCCTAAGGGCTTATGGGCTTTAGTGATTTTAGGTTTGGAAAAGTTGTAAAGAAAGAGATTTTCCTCTCAAAGAAGATTTCCGTGTTTACCCATGTCTTATAATATAAAAATATCAAATTGTTTTCTAATAATAGGCGCATGAAGAAAATCTGTTTTATTTATTCATTTTTTTTTTTCTGAACAAATCTAATAAACAGTTAATGATATTGAGCTGTTGACTCTCCTGGACCATATATATGCCTTACGAGCTCCAAGGGCAAAAGTTGTACGAGCCCAGTAACTCCAGAATAAGTGACTTGGAGCGTCTCTAGAATCTCGGTTGAGAATATCGCAGAAGAATTTGAGCAGGTCTTCGCAAAACTTGTGTTTCTTAGAGGTACAAAACGGCCAGTAGTGAATATAAAGGGAAAAAGAAGCTGGCTTGGAGGGCCGTATAGGATAAAACTGTCGGGAATATCAACTGGAAAGGTGAATTGTCTACAAATTACACTGTTTTTATTGCTTATAATCAACTCAACATAATAAATTGACATCAGTAATTCTGCTTGGAATAAGAATCTTTTGTATGTACATTAATTTAATGAAATTATTTATTTATAGTATGAGAAAGTAAACACGTGTAATTTTGACAATTAGCCAACTAATCAATAAATCCTAAAAAGCTCAGCACAAATTTCTGGAGTGTATTTTGACTGATGGATTGAATCTCAGCTATAGGAAAACTGTGGCATAAAAAACATTAAAACCCTATGACTTCAGAAAAGCAATATACTTAAAACTTGGAATGGCAACATGAATCTTCAGTGGTACACAACAAGAATAGACAAAATAAACCTTTTATAAAAATTAAGTTTCAAGTTATTTTATAGTTTTTATGTTTGACAGGTTTAACTGAATCATAAAGCAGCTCAATGCCCACATGTCGAAATTAATATCAAAAACCACAGATATACTTTGTTGTATCCTCAAAAATCCCATTCATAAGTGCCATCTATGTTATTAAAATATTATTTGAAATTTAGAATAGGTTGTGGTTGGCAACATTGACTGAGCGTGTTTCTTTCAAAACGTTGGCTTAAAGGGCCGGAAACCCCTCTCCTCCACCCCCAAATGAAAGATATGACATATTCGAATTAGATACTGCGGTATGTTCTAATAGGCTAATTGTGGTTGAAAAAGAATGCCCAAGAATGTCCTACAGAATGGATTGCATACATTATTCTTTAGACTAGGCTTAGTCTAATTAAGTTTTAAGTTGTTTTCATATTTATTTGATGTAATTTGATTAATTATTTGTTTTTAAATTGTTCAATATTTGAAGGAAGACGGTGTTCAATCCTTTTTGTTTTTCGAGAATGTTATTATGGTTGTATAAAGTTTTGACACTCATGTACTTAGAAACGTATAGCTAAAAATAATATAAAGTAAATATGTATAAAATAATAGTAAATGTAAAGAGAAAAAAATATGCTAAAATAAATTGAAAATTTAAATGTAGACTTTGTCCGACTTCAATGCCGACTTCTGAAAGGCCTGACAAAGCTAACTCGTTCTGAAAATCAACTCAGTAGCTTTTTGTTCCAACTTTTATGTTTTTTACAGAAAGACAGGATAAGAGAGAATACATTCAGCCACAAACAGTTCGAAAAGAAAAGGAAGAATTTCGAAAGAAAAGTATAGAAAATGTAGAAGTTTATCGAGAAAATACTCAACAGAAAACTGGACGTCCGCTTCGTGGCAGATCGTCTAGGATTGAAGCGGAAGCTGGTAGTGACACAGAGGAAGTCTTGCAAAAAGGTGTACAATCTCTTACTGTTTCTGACCATGGTAAGTACTACAAACAACCCTCTTGACCACCAAGCTGCCTGAGGCCAAACACACGACTGCACCCCCCTATTCCATGCTAATATATTCAAAGTCACTCTTTACGTAATGAGTGAATTACTTTCAAGTAACTCCTTACCTCCTCTTCATAAAGTTTCGACTTTCATTTAAATCCTTTCTTATGACCTCTTCCCTCCCTATTTGGAGACGAATCTTAACTTTTCTTTCATTATAACCCATTGTTATATTTCATTATAGCCCATTATATATATCATTATAGCCCATTATGACCCTAATACTTCATCCTTCATCCGTAAAAAGCAGCCTTGACATCTTAAACTCTTTTCATTATAGTCTATTGTTATATCTAATTGTAGCCCATTATGTATTTCTATTATGTATTTCATTATAGCCCATTTTAACCCTAATACTGCATCCTTCATCCGTAAAAAGCAGCCTTGGCATCTTAACCTTTTTTCATTATAGTCCATTGTTATATCTGATTATAGCCCACTATATATTTCATTGTAGCCCATTTTACCCCTAAAACTGCATCCTTCATCCGTAAAAAGCAGCCTTGGCATCTTAACCTTTTTTTCATTATAGTCCATTGTTATATCTAATTATAGCCCATTATTTATTTCATTATAGCCCATTTTAACCCTAAAACTGCATCCTTCATCCGTAAAAAGCAGCCTTGGCATCTTAACATCTCTTTCGTTATAGCACTAGAAAGTGGAATAGGACTGCTTTTTTTCACAGAGCTTATTGTTTGGTATACAGTCAGGGAAACGAGTACCCAAGACGGTCCTTAGACCATTCCTCTGGGAAAAAATATAACAAATCTTTCTGAAGCCTATACAATACAGTGTTGTCAATTATGTGACTATTGCCATTTTTTTAGTGTCAAAGAGCTGGTAAAACTTTTCCTTCCGATAGTGTAAATGCTACTGTACATAACGTTTCCTTTGGAGTGTATAGATAAAATTTCTTTTGAATTTTGTGAAAACCTCTTTTACTTTGTGGTAGCGTATATAATAATAATAATGATTTATTGTTACCCTCTGTACACGACAAAAATGCACTAAAAAGGAGTATAAGAAAATGAAAAGAACTCATTCAGCATCCAATTTCTTTTCCAAAATTTGTGTAAGGGTATATCGACAACATAATTAGTCCATTCACCCATTTGACTCCACAAAAATATCTTCAAATAAAAATAAAAATACCCTCCAATCAGCTAACAACGGGTTCTCCTTATAAAATTACTTAATTCTAATGATGTGTTGTGGGAAGTGCGGGTACTTGAGCTGCCTGACCCCAGCAGTTTAAGGCCTTTAGGCCGGCCGGTTACCTATATGGCTCTTCTGACTCACTGCCACTCTCTTCTGCACATTCTATACCTATCACTGAATCAACCCCTCTTCCATTGGAAAATCGATATTCTGTTGCAGCGGTCAGCAAATTTACGTGACAGTTCGTCCATTTTCTAACAATATCCTCCAATCAGCTAACAATGGGTTCTCCTTGTAAAATTACTCAATTCTAATGATGTGTTGTAGGAAGTACGGGTACTTGGCTCTTCTCACTCACTCCCTTCCCCTCCCTCTCCTGTTTTGCACATTCCATAGCTATCACTGAATCAACCCCTCTTCCATTGTCTTCCTCATGCTTTAGTACATGGGGCAAACATTAGAAGATTTCACAAGTATTGGCGCTAGGCACTTAATAGAAGGCAAACCAGTGGAAAGTCGACAATTCTGTTCCAGCGGTCAGCAAACCTACGTGACAGTTCGTCCATTTTCTGACAATATCCTCCAATCAGCTAACAACGGGTTCTCCTTGTAAAATTACTTAATTCTAATGATGTGTTGTAGGAAGTACGGGTACTTGGCTCTTCCCACCCACACCCATCCCCACCCTCGCCTTTTCTGCACATTCCATAGCTATCACTGAATCAACCCCTCTTCCATTGTCTTCCTCATGCTTTAGCACATGGGGCAAACATTAGAAGATTTCACAACTATTGGCGCTAGGCACTTAACAGAAAGCAAATCAGTAGAAAGTCGACAATCCTGTTCCAGCGGTCAGCAAACCTACGTGGTAGTTCGTCCATTTTCTGACAAATCTCAAAAACACCGTACCATCGTGAAATGTTACTATTACGGGAATGCTAGAGAGTCCAAATGGGGATACTAAGAAAATACTTGCAGAACCTAAAGAAAAGCGATCGGATTTGGTTTTTATCGGATGCAAAGAAAAATTTCAAAAAAGGTGTAAACAACAACACATATGGTACATAAAACGCATTATATAGCCGACCAAGGGTTCTCTTATCAAATTGGCTCTTTACCCTGATGAGAAGACCTAAGATTTTCTCCGTTATTCTTTCAAAGAATCAATTATAAGCTGCCTAGTGGATCCAACTGAAGTTCCAAATTAAAGGCAAAAATACATAGGTGAATTGGAAGATGAGATTGTGGAAGGCCCAACTTCGATTGTATCATTGGAGGCAATCTCCGGTCCAAAGCCAAGAAACTCTGTTTTGAAAGTAGCGACTGAAAGACCGATTTCTTTCAGTCCAGAGCAAACAACATCAACAGTGTTCTGGAGTGCCCCAAGATTATCAGCCAAGAGAAGAATGTCATCGGCATATGACAAGTGCCTTGCGTCGATATATGGCTTAATTAAGTTTGGTGGAATTTGTCGAGTGACTACCCTAATAGAGTTATTAAATATTGCCGGACTAAGAACAGAACCTTGCTTAACACCACGGAGCACACGAATATGATTACTAACAGTACCTTGCAAACGTATCCGGATTGAGGAGTTCTGATACCACTGCCTTAGGTAGGTACAAACAAATGGATTATCTCCCACTTCTAAAGAGAGACAGAATTACTTGGGAGTTAAGAACGGAGTAAAAAGCCTTTGAAATGGTAAAAACGTAAAAAAGTAAAATGGCATAAAGTAAAAATTAAAATGGCACAAACGTAGAGGTTACGTTTTTCCTTTTTATCTTTTATATCTTACATTAAAAGAGGTGTGCAGCCTTTAGGTCTCTTTGTTTATCCAGTCGCTCTCAGCAAATTCTGCCTTGTGACCACGCTAGGAGATATCTGAAAAAGGGGTATTCCTCCCCAATAAGGTTTCGATTGAACTGGAAAAGCCTCAAGTAAAGCGTCTTTTTCACTGCAAATTTTATAATTTCTTCTTTGTTTCTAATTATTTTTGTAAATACTCTCTTTGCTCACGCTGCTTTTCACTGCCTTACAATGATAATATGGAAATTTGTCGCATTGGTAAAACTTTTAATTTAGACATTCAAAGATAAGAAAGATAGTTTCATAAACCATATAATCCTGCCAAAAAAAAAATAATACAAAAGAGAAGAAAACTGAGAAACTGTTTTATAAGGCTAACGAAAACACTGGATTAAACAAAACAGATATTTTGGGAAGACAACTGCTTCCTTTCTTCAGCAATATTAAAGAAAGTCTCAAGGAATCAAGCTCACATTTTCTTAGCGAAAATACGAACGATACAGAACAGATAAAAAGACAAAAACAAAGTGGGGACCAAATAAACAAAAACTAAAATTGGAGGATTTTAAAAGCTAACAACCCGGTAGAAAGTAATAAATACAATCAAAATTAAAACAGTTAAAGACAATAAAAACCAAAAGAAAAATCCCATTAAAAAAGCTCACCCAAAATCCAGCGACTAACAATAAGTCGTCATTAAGTCAATGAAACCCAGAAGTAAACTGAAACTAAACTTCAAAGAAGACAGAGAGCTGGGATGATTCATTGAGTGAGTCAGCCTCAGCAGCTAACGACCAGGGCTTTATCCAGAATTTACTTTTTTTTGGGGGGGGGGGTACAAAAAGCTTAAAAAACGCATCAAAAATGTTTTATATTTATATTTGTAACGTTTTTATGAGTCGAGAAAACATTTGGGGGGGGGGTCAAACCCCCTAAGAATCCCCTCCCCCCTGGATACGGCCTTGCTGACGACTAAAATATCAAAATATTTACGCAAACAGTAAATAATAAATAAATACACTACAGAACTGATAGTCGTAATGAAAGGGATAAAGATTAGAAATTTGTTTACGTGCTTCACAGAGGATCACTTTCTTATTTGGAAATTATCTTGATATTTGACTTATTATCAAAGATATTATTTAGGACAGGAAGAATGAACTTCAGCAACTTCTAATTTTCTGAATTTTATTTGTTTCGGAGAAAACGTAGTTTTGGCTCTTCTAGTTTTTCCTCTTTAAGAATTTGAGGTCATTTTTGAAAAAAATGTAATTTTGACTCCTAGCATTTTTCCTTTGAGAATTCGAGGCCTTTTTTGAGAAAAACGTCGTTTTGACTGCTCTAGCGTTTTTCCTTAGAGAATTCAAGGTCTTTTTCGAAAAAAATTTCTTCTGACTCTTCTAGCTTTTTTTTCTTTGAGAAATCAAAGAATTCTTATTGAGAATTTATTCATAAAGATAACGCAGATTTATTCGGAAAGATAACGTAGATTTATTCCTAATCATAATTTTGACTTTTTCATATTTTTATTTGTTTTGTTTTCGCCGACCAGCCATTTTTTGTTTGCTTGTTGTTTGTTTTGTTTCTTTTTTGTTTATCATATATTAAATTATATTATCATTATATTATATTATATTATATTAATTATATATAATATTAAATTATATTATATTAAATTATATTAAATGTAATAAATTATATTAATTATATTATATTATATTAAAGTGCGAATTCGGCCCATTTGGACTTTAATTGCCGTTTTTCAGTAACAAATCTTATCTTATTAAAATTCAAAATAAGCATATCCTCATATTTATATTTTCTTCAAAATAACGTAAGTGTGATCCCATTTTTGTGGCCTCCGTATTCTCACATGTTTTTTTTTTTAAATCAATATTTCTCCCGAAATGATCCTCACTGAATCTACCAACGTTAGTAATACAATCACTGATGCATAGACTCCGTTACCAAGGCTACCAGCCTCTCATCTGGCAGTTCTTGGTTTAAGAAAACCAAAAAAAAAGAAAGAAAACCAGTCGATTTTGTGATTTTTTAAGTGTCTTTTGATTTTAAAAATGGTATAATACTTTTCAGATAACCCTTTTAAAATGTTTATTTAATTTTGATTTGTATATATAGTGTTAATAATTATTGTAATATTTTTATATGACTTTTTAGGTATCTTTTGTCAAAAGAATAAACTGCCTCCTAGCCACAAGAAATAAAAACGTATATAAAGAATATCTATAATAACTTACAAAAAAACAAACAAATAAAAAACGAATTGATTTTGTGATTTTTTTATTTAATTCAGATTTTATAAATAGTATAATACTTTTCAAATTTTATGTCGTGTATTTAATTTTATTTATGTATGTTTAGTGTTAACACTTTTTATTATATTTTTTATAACATTTTTTAGGTAATACTTATCAAAAAACAGAATTGCCTCCTAGGCTTCAAGAAGGTGCTAATCGGCCTAAGAGATATTCAACGCAGAGAATGCAAACGAATTCACCGGCACCATCTTTGGTTACTGTTATGCCACAACATTCGCCACCAGTTTTTGCCCCAGCTTACAGCTCTTCGGCCCCTGTTAGGGTCCAAGCTCCGGCATTTTTTGAACAAAGTAAGTTGTCAAATATTGTCTATTTACCAAGATGTAAATAATTTAGGTCAATGTAGGTCTGATTGTTCAAGGCAAAGAGTATGGGTGACTTATAAAAGAGGAACCTGGCGCTAGTGCCGACAGAAAACATCAGCGCCATCTAACATTTGGCATCTTTATGTGTAACAATAAAAATAATTTATTTAATTGGTGTGATGATAAAATTAGAGTAATAATAAGTACCTGATCTCAGTTCCTGAGAGAAAAACGATTGCAAAGCTTGAGAAAATAGCAAGAGACGCCAGACGTAGATGGTGTTGATGTTTTTCGTTGGTACTTACGCCAGTTTCTACTTTTATGAGTTACATACGGATTCATATGTTTGAATAACCATTCAATGTTAGGTTTTTGTTCAGTCCACCGTTGCTTTGAAAGGGCCTTTTTCGATTTTGTTTTAAGGTTTGCCTTCATTTATTTTTTACTGTGTACCTTCATTTGTACATTTTTATTTATAAATTTGCACTGAGAACGATTGATTGGAGATTGCGACCAAGATATTTTCTTGCTATATTCTCCCAGTTCTCCACAAACCCCAATTGTAGACGCACTCTTAGACAGGAAATGTATGAGCTAGCTTTTTATCCAATTATTGTAGTTGACCCTAGGAGTGTGTTCCTTGTGGAAAATTTAATTTATTTTGAATTTTCTTCAAATTTAATCATCCCCCCCCACAGTTCTTGGGACGATAGCTTTAAGTTATACAATTAGTCTATCTTTAAATATAGTATTAGTTATCCAGAAAGGAGGGTATGTTTGACCTTTTTGTGACCGATAAGGCCAAGGGCGTTCATGGGAAAGGGCAAGGGCCAGGGAATGTTGAGGGGTGAGTTGAACTAAATATAAACACACCATGTACATGCGGGTTTCAAAAGGGCGTATCTCTGAAATGGCTTAGGGCATTAAGTTGGAACTTTCAGTGAATGATGGGCGGGAGGAACAACTGATAAAAAGGCACTTTACCTCTGTGCGGTACTACTATGTGCACGTGACTAGTAATAGAACTACTTCTACTACTGTGACTACTACTTCTATTGCGACTACTACTAAGGCTGAGAATAGTAAGGTGAAAATTTCAGGAAATGCTGAGGAAGAAGTTGAATTGAATCAAAACACTATGTGTATGCCGGCTGTCAAAAGTGCTCATCAGCAATATCTTAAAAAAACGTTTTAGTGTCGAAACTTGAACTTGGAACGGCTTGAGCGGTAAAATTTGAAATTTCCAGGGTATAATGAGGGAGATTTTCAACTGACTAAAAGGCAATTTGTGCTTACCACCGCTGACATTATTACTGCTGCTACTAGTGTTACTATTACTACTAATACAACTGCTACTACTACTACTACCACTACTACTATTGCTGCTGCTTATACTTCTTTTGTGAATACTGTCAAGGTTGAGGGTATTAAGTTCAAAATTTCAGGGAATTTTGAGGGGAAAGTTGGACTAAATCAAGACACACTCTGTGCATGCAGGTTGTCAAAAGGGCGTATCGAAGGAATGGCTTAAGATATTAAGTTGGAACTTATAGGGAATAATCAAGGAGATGATCAATTGACCAAAAGGCAATATGTACATGCTTTTACTACTGCAACCACTATTACTGGAAATAATATTGTTCCGACCACTACTACTCCTGTGACTTACTGATATAAACTAAGGCTATGAAGGTGAAAATCTCAGGCAATACTGGGGCTGAAATTGAACTTAATCAAAGCACACTGTATGCATGTAGGTTGTCAAAAGGGCGTATCAGCAATAACTTAGGAACAGCTTGGAGAATCAAATTGAAGCATGTTAGGATGTTGAATAACCAAAGGCGATATTTGCATGCTGTTGCTACTACTTCTACTACTGCTATTACTGCCACTATTATTGCTAAATTTAAGGGTATTATGATGAAACTTTCAGAGAATGCTAAGAGGATGCTGAACTAAATCGAAACACGTTATGTTAATGCAGGCTATTTTTTTTTTCTTTTTTTTTTATCAAAAATTGACAACAATTCTTAAAATGTACAAAATTATTTTCTAAGTAGTGGTTCAAATTCTTCTTCTTTTCTTTCTTTTATCAAGCAGTATTTCGTCCTCCTTTCTGCATTTCCTCTTCTTTTTTGTTTTCTCAATAATAAGTGGTGATACATCACGTAATGGATAGAATCAAACCGGTTATTGTTTCCTTTTCGTACTCCTGAACTCTTTGCTCCTTGCTTTTTTGTAATCTAATTCGCCCGTATTTCTCTATTATTCCTTCACTTTACTACCAATCTATCTTACTTTAAATTCGATATTGTATATCTTTCAACTGTTAAATTACCTCACATGTATAATGTTTTCGATTCTGATACATTGTTTCCACCGCTCTACTTAAAACTTTTTTTTTAATTCATACGATTCTTCATTCATTAATTTAGCATACAACAATTTCAAAATTTTCACTCGAGCTACCCACGGCGGCAAGGGGCTGCTCCCATTCATTAGGCCTATAATATATAACATTAAAATACAAATTTACAATGCATATGCGTTTTTGTACTTTAAAATATATTCACCTTTCTTATAACACTTTAAAACACTTTTCACCATATTTACATAAATAAAAGAAAAAATTAAAAATATAACACCATTTTGCACCAATGCAGGCTATTAAAAAGGCATAGCAGCAATATCTGAGGAACAGCTTAGAGTATATTGAGTTTAAACTTTAAGTGTATGCTGAGGGATATTTTCAATCAACCAATAGGTAGGCCTTTATTTATGCTACTGCTAGTACTTTTAATGCTACTACTATTACTACTACTAAGGCTGAGGGCATTAAGGAGAAATTCTTAGAAAATATTGAAGAGGATGTTGAATTAAAATAAATTCGCTATGTGCATGTAGGCTTTCGAAGTTTTGAATTAGTAGTATTTTAAGAAGGTCTTAGAGTATTAGGTTGAAACTTTCAGGACGTGAGGGTGTGTTTGAATAGACCAAAAAGTCACGATGTGGATGCTATTGTTGCAACTGCTAGTAATACTACTACTACTGCTATCACTAATATTGCTCCCATTGCTCCTGCTATTACTTCTACTACTACTATTTTCAATGCTGTACGTGTGAGTCATCAAAGTGTTTTATTAGCAATATCCCAGCAATGCCATAGGACATTAAGCTGAGACTTCCAGGGCTACCGATAATACTACCACTTTTGCTACTAGTTCTACTACTACTGTTGCTACTGTTACTGCTACTATTGAACTAATCCAAATTTAAGTACAGTGTTATTAAAGAAGATTAGGTTGGGCATCTTAGGACTGAAATACTATTGAATACATGGTAGGACTGGGCTATGCCCATTTTAGAACTGGGCTATACAACTTAGGACTATGAATACATCTTTGGACTGGCTACTATTGAACTAATGCAAATTTAAGTGCATCCATGTTGTTAAAGTAGACCAGGTGGGGCATCTTAGGACTGGGATACTATTGAATACATCTTAGGACTGGGCTATGCCTAATATGGACTATGCCCATCTTAGGACTGGGCTATACAGCTTAGGACTATGAATACATCTTAGGACTGGTTACTATTGAACTAACCCAAATCTAAGTGCATCCATGATGTTACAGTAGACCAGGTGGGGCGTCTTAGGACTGAAATACTATTGAATACATCTTAGAACTGGGCTATACAGCTTAGGACTATGAATACATCTTAGGACTGGTTACTATTGAACTAATCCAAATTTAAGTGCATCCATTTTGTTAAAGTAGACCAGGTGGGGCATCCTAGGACTGGAATGCTATTGAATACATCTTAGGACTGGAATACTATTGAATACATCTTAGGACTGGCCACTATTGAACTAATCCAAATTTAAGTGCATCCATGTTTTTAAAGTAGACCAAGTGCATCTTAGGACTGGAATGCTATTGAATACATCTTAGGACTGGAATACTATTGAATACATCTTAGGACTGGGCTGTGTCTAATATGGGCTATTCCCATCTTAGGACTGGGTTGTACAACTTAGGACTGTGTTAACATCTTAGGACTGGCTACTATTGAACTAATCCAAATGTAAGTGCATCCATGATGTTAAAGTAGACCAGATGGGGCATCTTAGGACTAGAATAGGGCATAAAGTGGATACTTTTCACTGAAATTTTGTGTTGCTTTAAAACTAAATCAAAAGGCTTTATGTCCATGCTAGTTGTCAATAATACGTCGCAATATATTAAAAATGACAGAGGCTGTGAAGTTGAAACATTCATGTCTACTACTATTACTACTTCTGCTCTTCTAACTGGACTAAATCAAAAGTGTGCAAATACATTCATGTTTTCGAAATAGCATAGATACAATATCCTGGGAATAGAAGAGGGTGTTAAGCTTTATTTTTCATGGCAAACTGACGAGGTGTACAATTAAATCAAAATATACTATATGTATCCACATTTCAAAAGGACGTATATTAGTAAATATTCTAGGAAAACTTTGTCTAGCATATAAACAGTAAGCCAAAATCTGGATTCTTATAGAAAAAAAACTGGAAATATTTAAAATATTCTTTCCTTAACCAATGAAAAAGACTATGTCAATTAAAAAGCAAACAGAATTTAATTTTAAAAACTTTTTTCGCAAAGTAGGTTTTTCAAAGTAAAGTTAAAGAGTTACATCAAACCAAAGATGGGCAGAAATAAATCAAAAATTATTAAGACTTTTAGGACTGAAATTCGGCGTCAATACGAGTCAATTTAACTTTCTAGTATTAAACTGTTAATCCACATTCATTTATTTTTTCAGTAGTCTTGGTTATGATGATTTTAATTACTTTTCTTTCGATTATGAGAAATAAAAACACATTGCTCGAAATAAGAATTGTTTTTAATAAAGTGCAAATTAAGTGGATTTTTTTTTTTTCAAATGTAAAAAAAATGAAACTGGTATTTTCTTCTTTTTTGTTCAGAAATTTTATGAAAAAGTAAAGACCAAAATCAGAGATCAAAAATTGAAAACTATTTGCAAAATTATTCTTCAAGTTTTGGGTCATCCCTGCCCCCTCCTTCTAGGGGCTTCCTTCCGCTTCCTACCTGGGGCACGCCATCTTTGCGCTTATATACAGTAGGGAAATATAAATTTGGAGGCCATTGATAATGTTTGGCTTCGGCCTATGGGTTGGCAGAAGCGTCAATTCATGAGAGAACTGCAGAGATGGAGATAGAGGGAGGGAGGCAAGGATTTTCTTACCTTTTTTATGAAGATACAAAAGAGGTATTATTCTCTATCTAAGGGTGGTGGCTTTTTTGTTAATGAGAATACCAAAGAAGAACATTATTTTCAATTTAGGAGGGTAATTGCCCCCTTTCTGCCCTCCTCCTCCAAATGTTGTCCTTGTAGGTAGGTGAATCTGGTTTTGGGGACTTGTGCACCAAGGGTTTAGTTCTTGGGTTTGTATTTCATATTGGGTGCGTCAAAAGACAACAGTGCTTTCTTTTCTTTAATCAACAAGCAACATGGTGAAATCTTAAGCGCGCGATAATAATAACCGTGCAATAATACCAAATAAATAAAATAAGACTGCTCAGAAGATGAAGTGTTTGTTATTTTATCTTTTGAAATGAGAAATAAAAGTGTACTTGTATGATATACCCCCTACCGCTTAAGAAGTAAAGTTAGGTTAATCCTAATAGAATATAACTAAGTATGATAAAAATTATGATTTGTATATTAGAAGGTGGGAGTAGAGTGTAGCGGGTTTGCATACAAAATGTGTTAGCTACAATTATTCTGATATTATGAAGAAAGAATTGTTTTCTGACTTCACACTCTCCAAATACTTTACCCCCGCCCCTAATGTGCGAATATATAGCTCAAAGTATATATTTCCCATCTATTCTGTTACTTCTCTTTGTCTTTTCTCACACTAAGTTGAAAGAATCTAGCAAAAGAAACCGGTTTGCAGTGCGTCAATGCTTGAACAACTTGAGCGGCAGGGGGTATATCATACAAGTACCGATGAAAGATTCAATACGGTGAAATTCATAAAAATAAAGTAGTAGGTTCCATTAAATACGTGGTTTAATGTTCTTTTAATGTTCTCACTGAGTTGTCGGTTTTTTTCCACACTAGGCTGCACTTGCAGGCTGTTGTCAAATGCAGGCATTGCTTGTTTAAATTTTCTGTTTTCTTTCTTTTTGTTTTATGACCCTTCCTTTTAATGTTTTTGTGGATGAATTTTCAAATTAATAAATAAATCAGTTAATTGATTATCCTGTACAAGGCCGTATCCAGGGGAGTTAGGGGGTTTGACCCCCCCCCCTGAAATTTTGTCTGGCTAGCAAAAACGTAACAAAAATGGATATATACAAATTTTTTATGCTTTTTTAAGTTTTTTTTGTGTAACCCCCTCCCCCCGAAAAATCCTTGTGTAAAACACCCCCCCCCCCCCGAAAAAAAATCCTGGATACGGTAAAGCCCTGATTCTGTAAAGCTTAGCTATTTTTTATGTACTATATTTAAACGTAATTTGCACTTTACTATAAAAAAAAAAAAAAAAAAAAAAAAAAAAAATTGGATTCACTGTTTAATATACATATACTGATTAATTATGCTGTTAAGCTTAGACATTTTTTTTTTCTGTCGGCTACATGAAAATATTTCTATTCACACGAAACACGTCATACGCAAAAATTTATTTGTAACCACTTATGGAATTTGTCCCTAAAATTAATTTGAAACACCACATGGACTAAAAAAGTGCTACCTAAAAATCTATTATTTTTTTTCTGGCCACTTCCTGCCTATCTTTTAAGGTAATTTTAGAAAAGATTCCTGTTTATTTTCTTTTGTGAAGTTTGTTATTGTGTTTAAAAATTTGTTATTTTGTTAATCTTTCTTCCTGGTTTTAATTATTCCCCTTTTTTGTTTGCAGCGCCGTTTCAACAGCCTCAACAAGCAACTGGTGTTCCAACATTTGCCCCTACTTTTCCATCTGCTACAGCATTTCACATGACGTATCCCAGTGGCCCACCTCCAGTCCCAATGTATCCGCCAAATGATTTTGTGGCGTCAACACCAGGGGCCGCACCTCAGCAAATGACTTTCCCTGGTGTCACTCAGGAACAAATTGCTTTTCAACAGGGAGTTTACAACTCTCAGCAAGGCTTAACGGTTAGTCTTTCTATCTGATTTTTTTCTGTTACGCCCCATCCTTATTGATGTAATTAAATAAAAAAAAACAAGTTTTTTTTAACTGAAAGTAGGGAACGACGTTAAAACTTAAAACGAACAGAAATTATTCCGTATATGAAAGGGGCTGACCCCTCCTCAACGCCTCGCTCTTTACGCTAAAGTTTTTTATTTTTTAAAAAAAATAGAGTTGTGAAAAAGAAAAACTTTAGCGTAAAGAGCGAGGCATTGAGAAGGGGACAGCCCCCTTCATGTAAGAAATAATTTCTGTTCATTTTAAGTTTTAACATCGTTCCTTACTTTTAGTAAAAAAAAACTTGTTTTTTTTTATTTAATTTTTGAATGTTTTTGAATTAATACAGTTTTTGATTTTGTCTCACCGTACATGAATAATTAAAACAAAATTTGCATATTAATTTTACTTTTATTTGGTTGAATGGTTTTCTCGGAACTTGTTTAATTTTATTTAGGAACGTTTTTATTAGTAATAAATATACGTAACTTACGAATTAACTTACGTAACGAACTTCTATATTCATATGTTTTTAGAAACGTATATTAGGGGGTTTGCTCCCTAGTCAATACCTTGCTCTTTGTGCTAAAGTTCGAATTTTGTTCAAATTCTTTAAAAATGACCCCTTAATCACAAAGGCCGTTAATTAGAATAAATAGCTCTTATGAAAGTACTAAAAAGTCTTTGGCTTAAAGAGCGAGGTATTGACTAGGGGTGAAGACAATCATATACGTAATATTTTCTGGTTGTGTTAAGTTTTGACGTTGCTCCATACTTTCAGTTGAAAAACTGTTTTTTTTTAAATTTAATTTCTGATCGTTTATTTAAATAACGCTGGGAAATCCGGCACCCCCTTCATAGCAATATCCGTTCTCCCCTGAAAACTTCCTTCATGGAAAGATCCTCCCAAATAACCCCAGACCCCCCCCCCCCACTACCAGAAAAAATTCCCCCTGAAAACGTCTGTTTACTTCCTAATAACCAATACTATAGGTTACTGTTGGGTAAAGTTCATAACTTTCAGCCCTCCCCCCGGGGACTTTGGGGGATTAAGTCATCCTAAAAGACGTAGTTTTTTGCTGAACAAAATGGCTATCTGAAATTTTGATCGGGTGACTTTGGGAAAAAATGAGTGTGGGAGGGGGCCTAGTTGCCCTCCATTTTTTTTTGGTCACTTAAAAAGGGCACTAGAACTTTTAATTTCCGGTCCAATGAGCCCTCCCACGATATTCTAGGACCACTGATTCGATACGATCACCCTGGGAAAAAAAAACAACAAAAAAAACAAATAAACACGCATCCGTGACTTTTCTTCTGGCAAAAAATGCAAAATTCCACATTTTTGTAGATAGGAGCTTGAAACCTCTACAGTAGGGTTCTCTAATACGCTGAATATGATGGTCTGATTTTCATTAAGGTTTTATAACTTTTAGGGGGTCTTTCCCCCTTTTTTCGAAAATCAGCCAAATTTTCTCAAATTTTCACTAAACTTGATGAAACTTATATATTTGAAATCAACATTAAAATCTGATTCTTTTGATGTATCTATTGGTATCAAAATCCCGTTTTCTAGAGTTTCGGTTACCCTTGAGCCGGGTTTGATAAGGGTTGTAAAGATTTTACACTTTAGGAAGCTTATACATATATTTTGGAAAGCAAAGTCTGCCCCATTGTGTAATAAGGGTTGTAAAGATTCTACACTTTAGGAAGCTTATACATATATCTTGGAAAGCAAAGTCTACCCCATTGTGTAATAAGGGTTGTAAAGATTATACACTTTAGGAAGCTTATACATATATTTTGAAAAGCAAAGTCTGCCCCATTGTGTAATAAGGGTTGTAAAGATTCTACACTTTAGGAAGCTTATACATACATTTTGGAAAGCTAATTCTGCCTTTCTTAATTCACACACAAGACGATTTGAAGGGCCCATTTTTTTATCCTTTATTCGTTTATGTAAGAAGATTAGAGAAGGCCACACCCTGCTCTCCCTTAAACCAATAGCAGTTCTAAACCTTTTGTAACGTTTGCTTCAATACTAAGTTGAATAAGAAAAATAGAATGATACAGCGTTGCCACCGCTTTTAAATAATGTGTACCGGTTTTTTGACCGAATTATACCCAAAATATTTAATTGTAGCATAATTACAGCATTTTGGTCAGTTGATAGACAAAATACTCGAATGAATTAAAAGGCGAACACTTTTTTGCCTAATATCTTAGTCCTTTTTCAGAAACCAACTTTTAGAACTGTTTTTTGTGAAGTGATTCGTTTGAAATTTGCGGAGATTTCTTTTTGTGTCACGTCTACGAAGATAACTTTTTTTGGTTAAATCCCCAAGAGGTGAGAAGTTTCAAAAACTTGCAAAAAATAAAACTCGACCCTGAAATACAATCCAATGTACTAAAATTTACAGGAAAATTTTAAATTGTGCCATAAAATGTCAAAATGTACTGCACTGTACCAGGACCTCTAAGTTGTAACAAAAACGGTGTAATTGGATAATTTTGGCAACGCTGGATCGGTATTCAATTTTACCGGTATCAGCATTGTTAACCTTACTCATGCTACTATCCAACAATGAAGGACCCTTATTAAATTTATTCGCCTATGAAGAGAAGCCATAACACCAGTTAATACTTTATATCATGAATGCTAGTTATTGATTTATTTGGAAATAGCCTGTTTGTATAAATAAAATTTGTATAAAATAAAATTAGGTACATTGCATGTAAGATAAATTTAATAACAAAGCAGCGCTAATATCATCCTTCAATAATCACCAGGGAAAAACCACTGGATCGATTAAAAAAAAAGCCTAGTAAAACAACTCAAAGTACATTTTCAAATCGCAAATGATGCCACACAACACGAACAACCTTATTTTGTAAGATCTGATCTCTTTTAAAGCTTGACAAAAAACAACTTATCCAGAGCATAAGAGCCATAAGACAGCCATAGACAGTCTTAAGGAGCCATAAGACAAATAGGGGCTAACAAAAGAATAGTATAAGACGATTCTTGGTGAAATTCCATTATGATTGTTGAAGGAAGCTCATTCTCTAACCTTCTTACAAGACTCAAACATCTCGACTCTTTCTGCTACCGCACGACAACATAGCTTCTACCTTAACTTTACCTCAACTTAATAGCTTTTACCTCAACTTAATAGCTCAACATAGCTTTTACCTCAACTTAATATCCAGATGAAATACTAAATATTTATAACACTAAAAACTGGTTGTTGACCGTTAGTGGATGTTGAAGAGCTTTATATTCTTTTCTATTATACCCTTTATTCCCCTATTATATCCCTATTATACCCTTTCCTAAGTATCCTTCACCTTTTTCAGCTCCATGGTGATTTTCCTCAATCTCTTATATTTACCTCATCTTTTGTATCTGATCACTCAAATTATCAGCTCCTTAGCCCTCAGAATATTCCGTAGCTATTGTTCAAACTCCAGAAACTCCAACAGCGAGATCTGATTACAATCCCTTAATTGGATGCATATTATCTGGAATACTCTTCCTGATTCTGCCGAAGAATGTCACTTGTTTTCACCTTCAAAAGATTTGTTTTGCTGACTGACCAGAAAAAATCCTTGTAAACTTCTGAAATCTTCCCATCTGTCTTCATCTCTCTCTCTCTCTCTCTCTCTCTCTCTCTCTCTCTCTCTCTCTCTCTCTCTCTCTCTCTCTCTCTCTCACTCTCTCTCTCTCTCCCTCTCTCTCTCACTCTCTCTTTTTTTTGTTCTCTCACTCTCCTTCTGTATCCCTCACACACTCTCTCTATTCCTTGCTCTGTATTTTTTATATTGATTTATTTATCTTTTTCATTTATTGTTTATGAGTTAGTGTTTGAACAGAATTTGTAATCCTCCCTCCCCTCCTACAGGGTTTACAGATTTTGTGCGTTATGTTTTTTTTTTTAATATGTCTTATTTTATTCCATTCAGATGAATTTTCTTTCTTAAAACATAACGAGCGTCTTTCTAAAATTCCGTCTCAGAGACATTGACAAGTAGAAAGCTGAACGTCCTACAAATTGCCAATCACCTAGGGCTTTTTCAATCAAGAAGTGGCTATTTCAATCAGGGCTTTTTCTTTCTTACAACATAACGAGTGTCTTTCTAAAATTCCGTCTCAGGGACATTAGTAAGTAGAAAGCTAAACGTCATAAAAATGACGAATTAAACCAGGGCTTTGTTAGCTTTTTCACTCAAGGGAATCACTCAAAGTTATATTTTTTGTGAACGCGGTGTTATCAGCAGTGGCGTAATTTCGTCAAAATTCTGGGGGGGGGGGTAAAGTTGGAGCCAATTTTCCCAAATCATGTGAAAATGAGCAGTGAAAATGAAAAATTAGCCATATAGTACCGTAAATGTATACTAAAGTTAACTGACCTGTTTCTCTGGATGCTTGAATAATGCAGGTTTATCTTAGTTTTCACAAGATTTTTTTTTGCAGGAACTGAATTCCAGATGGAGAGTGGTAGGGTGGGGGAGGATAAAGCTGGGTCAGGGGTGGGCAAATTAGGTTCTGGAAGGGACAGCAGCCCCCCCCCCTGTCTCATAGCAAATTACGCCCCTGGTCATGAGCAATGCCCCAGGGATATAAAAACGAATGATTTCTACATAAATTTAGGTACAGGAAAGACCTTAGTTCTGAACCTTGTTGTACTCCACACCGGATATTAAACCTTCTTGAAGTTCAACCGTCAAAATACACTCTAGGCATTCTCTCAATAAGATACGATTTTAACCACTGCAAGGATACCTTCTGAATCACTAAGCAACTTGTCTATTCAATGAAATCTTAAAAATAACCATATTAAAAGTTTTATTACAATTGAAAGTATTAGTTCACCGCGTTCAAAGACCAAGGTAATAGAATTACAGTAAAATTACAGGTGTTGAGCTGATAAACTAGCAATGTTGCCAAGTCTTGCAGTTACATCCAAACCTTTGCTTGGGACTGAGTGATTCAACTCAAGGAGCAGCTCAACGCGCTATTTGATCTTTTTTAAATCAGTTAAAAATAACGGCAATCTTTTTTTTGAAAACTTATTTAAAAGAAATAAAGGCCTTATTATAAAATATGTAAATTTAAAGCACTAATTCTCCACGTTCAAGCGCATGTGTTAATAAAATTACACTGAAACTACAAGCGCACAATTAATGAGCTTACAAGCACTGCAGTTTAATCAAGACATTACTTCGGGCCCAGTGACTTAGTTCAAGAAGCAGGAGCACCAATTGATGAAAATTTTGAGGGGGGGGGCAAGGATTTGTCTTTATTATCATTTTTTAATTTAGATACAGACAAGTTAAATCTACCTGGGAGGAGGGGGGGGCAATTTTTTTTTTAAACGCACTAAAAAAAAATTATTTTTCAAAAATTTAGGAGAGATGACTCCACCCTCTCCCCCTCCCTTACCCTACTCCCCATTTGTTCCTCTGACAAGAAAGCTATAATTATATTTGCTGGTAGTCCTCTATATTTTTTGTTATATAAGATCTGAGGAAGAAATAGCTGGAACGGCGGTAAAAACAAAAGTATGGTATCCGTTTGAATGCTGAGGGAGAGGCTTTGAGACAGTGAGTACGGTTTAAATTATTAGCAATCTTGTTTAGGGTCTTTAGGAGGCACAAATCAATGCTGAAAAGGTTTTTGAGCAATTAATGCCATTGATGGGACTTACTGTAGGTCTTTACAGGATGCCCACAAGAGTGTTAAGAGCCTTCAGCCCTGCCCCAGAAAACAAAAATAAACAAAAAAAGAAAGTTTGTATCTGTTTCAAAAACTATGGTGGATTTTATGGGGGGGGGGGGAGGGTGGAAATCAGCTTCTTTTCAAAAATAGCCCTCTCCTATGAATTGTTTTGATATTATTTATCCCACCCAAAAAATTCTGAGGTACTTGTAGCCGACTCTTATCAAAACGTATGCTTCTCTTGGCCCAGAAAACGATTCTTGAAGAGCCCAACTACAATCTTTAACAGCCTAATATACAGATAAATTTGAATTTCCATTGATCTCCAAAAAACATTTGATTTCATTAACTACAATATACTAATGGAAAATTTGTTACTGAATTCAGTATTAATCCTTCCCCGGTGAAATTCGTTGCCTCCTTATCAAACAACTGCAAGCAGTAAATTACAAAAATCATTATTCTAATCCTCTCTCTGTCCACAATGGAGTACCTCAAGGTACTCCCTCAGGCACCCTCCTGTTTTCAGTTATGATTAAAAGCCTGGCTTAGGAATTTCCTGGCAGATGTGAATTTATCGATGACTTTACGCCCGGCGAATTTAATTTAACGCCCGGGCGAATTACGCCTGGCTATAGGAATTTAATGAACGGCCCTATGAGCATCCTCATTGACATTGCCGAAGATGCCTAGTATTTGGACATGAGAGTAAACCCTTCTAAATCATGATAGTTCTAATTTGTTCCTTTAAATCCCCGCCTCAATCCTACCCTTTCCGAAATTTATGTTTCCTCCTTCAAATTACTGGGTGTCGCAATATCTTCTAATTTAAAGTGGGCTATCCATGTGAAAAATTTCATTCGTAAAACTAATGCATCAATCTCCCTCCTTATGCTCCTAAATAAATTCACCCTTATCCCGAATATGCTTGTCTAGTTTGGCACCCTGGCGCCCCCCAGGAAAAGCCAGCTAAAATTAAATCTATCCGAAAAAAGAGCCCTGCGAATAACTTTTAAAGAAGTTAAAGATCCATACTCTCTTCTAAAAATAAAAAGCTGAGTTAGTAAGGCTTGAGGGAGAGGCTTGTTGTGCCTCTGTCTTTCAAAAAATTCCCTGACAAACCCACGTACGGAAATTTTTTTTCGCCAAAGACACTCCCCATCCAGGTTCCTCCCTCCTCTGGCTGTTCTCAGCCTGTTATCACCTAGTTGGCTGCTGCACCTCCAGGTGTGAAGAAATGGGATCTAGATGTCAATCCCTAATTTAGATCCAGGGGTCCAGATGTGATCCTTACGTTAAGAGCAAATTTACGAAGCATTTGGCTAGTTTATCTCTTTTATTATTAAAGAAGTGTTGCCTTTGTTTTGAATATGTTTGCACGTTTACTTTCCCTTCTTTGTTCTTAATGTCCCTTTTAATTTGTATATATTTATATATTCTATTGAGTTTTACTTGATTTTTTATGTTTTTACCTGTTTTTATGTTTTTTTGACGAGCAGATTAAACAATATTTTTAAATAATGGTTACGAAATTGATTTATTATTTCTGGTAATATTGATTTTGTTTTTTTTTGTTTTTTTGCCAGTTTTTGGCGTGTAATTGTTTTTTTAACCTTTGTTGTGATGTTTCTTGTCCCGTTTTTTTTTTTTTTTTTCATTGAATCTTAAATCTGAATTTGGCCCTTCAGGGTATTTAATAGCGATTTTTAGAATAATTATCTTATGTTGAAAGTTTCAAGTCAATCGGAAAATAGGTTTTTTGAATAGTTTTTGACACCCTTATTCGGGATAGCCCGTACCCCATCTAAAAAGATTTCTGGCCCTTTTCAGGTTCCGTTTTTGGGGGAACGAAAGCTTATTTTATTTATTTTTTGTACTTTGGGGCCCCCATGATCCAAGGTGTTAAGGGTACTTTTATAACGATAGGGAAAGCCGTACAATTTTAAGTTTTTTTTTTGGGGGGTAGGGGACCCTTAGTAATTTTTTTTTCCTGAAAAACTGTCCTTTGAAACAAAAAAGTCATCTCCTACTTTCAGGGAACCGGTTTTTTACATTTTGCCTTTAGTATTAGGGCCCTTTAGCCGAAGGACTTAGGGATATAAAGTTTAGTGCCGATAAAAATAGTTACGGCCCTAATTTGGGCCGTATTTCTGGTAGACTCCTGTCGCCAAAAAAAGCTTTTTTGTTGTACCCTAAGATTTGCTTAACCTAGGACAGGATCGTTGAAAGTTTCGATCCAATTGGACATTAAATATAAAACACCCCTCCTCTTTTTTCCACTGTAAAACCTGTCTGTAAAAAATTGGCTAATTGCACAATTCGCGGCTCTTACCCCAGGAGGGTTCAAGTCATCTCTATAGGTATATGATTAGACCTTTCGACTAATTTGTGAAAAATGACCATCTGGAAATTATGATGATTTTCTGGGGGGGGGGGTGTAGCAGAAAAGGGCACAGGAACTTCCAATCGTATGAAACTCCTCTCGAGCTTCTACGACCACCTCTTCCATACGAAGTGGCCAGGGGCAGCACAGAAAAAGAAAAGTAACACCATGATCTTTACCAAGGCAAAGCTAGAATGATGCCTCTGAATAAAGTACTTCACAAACACAATTTTAGATTAGCCGAAGCACGCCTTTTTTGGGAAAATTCATGCCTATTTGGCTTTAAGGTAAACTGTATAAATAATTACAGAAATATTCTCTGGTCTGGAATATGATTGCTTGAAAAAAAAAAATACTAGAAAAGAACCTGAAACACTATCGAACATATTATTTTTACAATATTTGATTATGGTTTATTCATTATCTACTGCACGAAGGCAAATGAAAAATTTATTTTATTTCAGTCTGCACAAGAAGTTTATCAAGGTGGAATGGCTTTTTACGCCCCACACGGACAAATGGGTGTCCACCAGTTTGTCGCAAAAAGGCCGAATGCGGCAATACCGATAATACCACCTCCGGACTTGGATGCACCCCACAATGCGGGAAAAGCCATTCGGGATTCGGAAAATGTGGAAGCAGAAGTGGAAACAACTAAATCAGAAGAAAAGGATTGTGAATAATAGTCTGCTCTTAAAGAAGTATTTTTTTTCTTTTCTTTTTATAAATTTTGTTGGCAAGGAAATTATAATAGGAGATAGTACGGAAATGTTTTTCTTCGTATTGGGGGGGGGGAGGGGCTTGGAATAATTTTCAAGAATAGCAGAATGGCAACTCATGGCTACACGACAAATAATTCCTTTCATTTCTAGGAAAGTCTCTGAAAACTCAAATATAGGGGAAAATTTACCTGAAACTCTCAAAATAGCTCTGCTAGTCTACTTGGGTATAAAGGTTCTTATAATAGGACTAATAAATTATATAGCCGAGTACTTCATAAATCCGGAAAGCTACCACTGGTACCGTTGTTGTTCCAGTGATGCTATCAATGCTCTACTATTTTCGGACTCGCTGCCGCTATGCATAGTTAAATCGTCCACTTTAACCTGATAACCCTTGTATACTCAGTTTGGATTGTTTTGCTTACTATTGAACAATGGATAAGATATATGCTAAAAATGAATGCTATAGGAATATTTAGTAATCAAATTTTGTATTCTAGTGTGGCAGATGCACAGATAGTGGCGACACTCGGCTGTCCTCTGACAAAACCTAGTATCTACAAAAGTTAGAATTTTAGTTAAGATTGGATCCCGCCTAATTAGACCACGAGGAATCCAATGGTGCAAGCGAAATTATTCTCCGATGCTTGGTTCCGTTGATATTACCTAGTATCTGCACAGGAGCTCAACATTGTTTTCGTGTCGTACCTAGCATGTACATACTAGAAATCGACACTAACGCCAAAATCTATCATCTGAGATATTACATTTTATCAGTGAAAACAATCAGCAGCACCATACAATGAGCATCATCACTTCATTGTTTAAATAAACACGGTAAAAATGCATAGAGCAAAAGAACGTTTCTGCGTTTTTCTCGGAACTTACTCAGACGTAGATACTAGGTTTTGTCGGAGGACAGCCGCACTCAAAATTTAGACCAAGAAACGACAAAGCGCCGTTGTTGCGTAAAATCTGACTGGTGTTTCTGATTAATGGTGATTTCGCAAATCACCTGGTATGGTGATTCCGGTGTGATATGGTGAAATCTGGCTGGTATGGTCTGATTTCGCAAGAAATATTTCAGATAGGTGTTTCAAAAACCTATCAGAAAAGTAGTTCCAGCAGTAGGGTTTACCGGTGCATAAACATGAGGCAATCATTTATTTTAAACATACCTTCACTAGCCAAAGACAGAAACAGAAACGATCTAAATTTGCCTTCGAATTTACTCCTAATGTTTATAGTCAGCGGTTGGGTTAAGCTCTTTATCTTTCGACTATGTTTTTCTAAAATGACTTTATGTAAAAAAAAAACTTTAAGAAACGCAACAAATATTTCTTTATATGCATTTTTGTTACATTCTTACGAGTCGAACACCCCCCCCCCCCGGATACTGCCTTGGTATGGGGGATTTCATTTCCGTGGGAGAATTTTCAACTACGGAGGGAATATGCCAGACATCCTTTTTATGTCTGAGCGAAGCTCAGACATAAAATATACGCAAAACGTGACATAAAATATACGCATAAAAATATACGCAAAACGTGGGCAACACCCTTCAAATAACAAATAAAAAGAGAAAGTATTGGAGTGTCTTGTTTCGCTTTCGGTCATGACTTCGCTTTTCGGTCATGTGCAGCGACGTAATCAAAATTCAACTGCGCCCTGAATAAATATTCAAATTCTGGGGGAATAAGCATATTCTATTGCAACTGCAAGTGAGGAATGAATTTCTATGAATGATACATATAAGGTTGTAATAATAACCAATCACAACAACACAACGTCAGTCTTTAATAAGTTCAAAAAAGTCAACCCCTTCGAAACACAATATGAGATTAGCTGCGTCAAGAGCAAAAAAAAAAAAAAGTTTTTATAATTTAAAATTTCAAGGCGACTACTAATAAAAGCCAATTCTTAAATTGGTCAAGTGAAAAGTGAAAACTTTCACAATCATATACGTTTTAAAAAATTAGGAAAAACTGGGAATTTAATATTTAATGAAAAAGATCTTCTATTTTTAATTCAATTATTTACACTCGTGGGCGTCAAGTTAAAAATTAAGAACGTGCAAAAAAAAATCACCAGAAAATAAGCAAAAAGAATGTATGATCAGCAGTACGGATCCTACTGATGTTGCATTACTCGACGATTAGCTGCAGATAAATTGGATAAATTGGGCGTAACAAATATTGGTAGGAATTGTTTGTATAGAGTAGTTTCGGTTCGCCTCTTTCAAGATCTAATTGTGGCAACAAGGGGGAGGAGTTACAGAACAAAAATAATCTTCATAGGTGTATAACAATCAAACACAAAATCGCCTCTTTCAAGATCTAATTGTGGCAACAAGGGGGAGGAGTTACAGAACAAAAATATCTTCATAGGTGTATAACAATCAAACACAAAATCGCCTCTTTCAAGATCTAACACTGGTTCAGAAGCTGCATTTGTCCTTAATCCCCCGAATGAAAGTATTTCCACCATAAACGAAATTGCTTTAAAAAGATTAGGGAAGCATACAGGCATTATCGCAAATATTATAGAGGATTTCATTTCTTTTTTTCCTATTATTATGGGTAATTTTATTGATCATGTCTATTGTCACTTACCACTTAGCAGTACAACCTTAACAAATTGCACCGAGTTTTTGTTGAAAAAATTGATTCTATTGATAGCCATTCTGCGTCCCAAATCAAAAAGAAACATAGCTACGTGGCAAAAGATTTTGACAAAGAGCACAGAAATTACATGGCAAAAAATCGCCAAATCCTCAGACTAATTACCCAGGGTAAGACTAAAAACTATGCTCTGCCAAATGAGGACAATATTACAGTTAGAGAAGAACAACGGCGCCTGCAGAAAATTTTCCGGGGGGGGGGGGAGGGCCAGATAACAGAATAGCGGAGATTGGAGGAGAAATAAATTTTCTGGTAAAAAAAATTCAAAGAAGTATTTTTGGGGGGGGGGGCTATTTTCCGCGGGGGAGGGTATTTTCCATGGGGGGGGGGGCTATTCCCGGGGGGGTAATCGCTGGGGGGGGGGCGTTAACGCCTGCCACCAGACTCATATGTGGGACGTACTAACCAGAGTTTGGAAATGAGATTATTACAACATAAAGATTCTATTTCTTCGGTTTTAAAGCAAGATTCTAAGTCTGAAGATTTTACTTCAGCCCTTTCAGAACATATATTCAATTTTCCACACCTTTTTATTTTGTTCGAGAATGTCTCTTTGATTTCTAGGGATCGGGGTTTAAAGCAAAAATTTCGTGAAACTTGAAATAAAGAAAATCTTATTCAAGAATATTGCTTTGAAACGGGATACAGGTGAATATGGGCTGAACTCTATCTATGATAATTTATTAAAATCTGACAAAGTTCAATTCAACCAGTGTAGTTGACCTTTGTCCAAATTTTATATCATTGAACGCTAATTAACCGAATCCAAGAAGGTCAAAGAGGCTAGCTTCCGCCTTTGCTTTGAAAAGAATTAGAGAATTAAACAATATGTAGTTTTATTCGTTTTCGTATATAAACTTCTGTTTTAAATTGTTTTTGCTTAGCTTTACTACTCATGACGGTCACTGTATATGCGACCGAAATATCTGGTATTTTTGTGAATTTCTATACACTGTCTATTAAAAAGGATTTTATCCCTATTTTGAACTTTTATTTTATCTGTTCATGATACCTTTAGACTGATCATATTTTAAACAGTGAGGGGTACAAAAATGTGATTCTATACCGGTATAGAAAAACCAAGAGTTTTACTATAAAAAAAAGAATGTTTACTATTTTACTAATATTTTACTAATTACTACTGATTTTACTATTCAGTTTAAGCCATTTATTTCTGTTTTATTTAGACTTATTTTCTGATTAATTATTAATTGTTTATTGATTTATTAAACGATTAATATTTTAATTCACAAATTCTGGTAACTCGACTAAATTCCCGTTCGGGTTTAAGCTAAAAGTTAAGTTTCATTATTATGAAAGAAAAGCAAGCAAAATTCTTAATAGAATAAGACCTTTTAGGATACAAGCAATGGAATAGACACAGGATGATCATTATAGACTTAAGCAAAATTAGAATCTTACCCCTTTAGACTTACGTTATTAGCTTGACAAAATATGAGCAAAAACCAAGACCAAACTAACTCCTGGTAGGGCACGACGCTGTATATATATAAAACTTTCTTTGTTTATTAATTCCAAAATGCGGTAAGCTTTATCAAGCTTGTCGCACTATTGCTAGGGCATAAGAATGCCCTCGAGAGTTTCTACTCTACACCCTAAATCGGATTCAAGTTTCGGTCTCCTTTAGATAGATAAAAAATTATTAGATAGATATAATAATTATGTTACTGGAGAAGATCTTTTCCCAGGTACTGCTAAACGTATTATCAAAAGCTTAAAAGATAAGGTTCCTAAGTCAGTGGAAGTCTGTGTTACTGTGTTATCTGAAGAAAGTGGGCTAATAGAAAACGAACAAAATTCAATTGAGAGGAAAAAGAAAAACGTTGCCCCAACTTTTGTAGAAAAATCAAAATGTTGTTTAGAAAACCCTTAAGCTTTATTTAAAAGTCAGAAAAACAAAACAAGTCTTTCAAATGGAAGAAAAACAACACTGAAAAAGCCTGAAAAGTTGGAAAATAAAAACAAAGATATGAAAACTGATCAAATAAAGAATAAAAAACAAAAGGACAAGGAAAACGCTACCCCAACTTTTGTACAAAATAAAAAAAAATTGGTTTAAAAATCATATAGCTTTGTTTAAAAGCCGAAAAAAACTAGTCTCAAATGGAAAAGATCTCACAATGAAAAAGCCAGAAAAATTGGAAAAGAAAGACACAAAAATAGAAAACTTATCAAATTAAGAGGAAAAAGCCAAAGGACAAGGAACTTAGTTGTAGGCTACCTGCAGCTGTAGGCTTTATTGTGCACATATCAGCAATAGTATTGAACTCTATAGGTGGATCAACCAGTGCTCAGTTTTGTATGTAATTGTACCAGTGTCCAGGTCAAGTTGTGAAAGTACCAGTGTTCAGTTTCATCTTTGAATGTACCAGTATTCATTTCTAAATGTAAATGTACCAGTGCTCAGTTGTGCAAATGTAAGACTGTTCAGTTTTTTTTTTAGTTTGACAGTTTTCACTTCTATATGTAAATGTACCAGCGTTTAGGTCAAGAAACAAATATATAAGAATTAAGTTCTATACGTAAATATTCGAGTGTTCAGCTCTTCATGTAAATGTACCATTTTACAGTTTTCTAAGCGAATCTACCAGTGTTCCGTTCTATCTGTGAATGAACCATTATTCAGTTCTAAATTTAAATGTACAAGTGTTCAGTTGTGCAAATGTAAGACTGTTCAATTTTTTTTAGTTTAACAGTTTTCACTTCTATATGTAAATATACTAGAGTTTAGGTCTAGAAACAAATGTACAAGTATTAAATTCTATACGTAAATATTCGAGTGTTCAGCTCTTCATGTAAATGTACCATTTTACAGTTTTCTAAGCGAATCTACCAGTGTTCCGTTCTATCTGTGAAGAACCATTATTCAGTTCTAAATTTAAATGCACCAGTGTTCAGTTGTGCAAATGTAAGACTGTTCAGTTTTTTTTAGTTTAACAGTTTTCACTTCTATATGTAAATATACAATAGTTTAGGTCTAGAAACAAATGTACAAGTATTAAGTTCTATACGTAAATATTCGAGTGTTCAGCTCTTCGTGTAAATGTACCATTTTACAGTTTTCTAAGCGAATCTACCAGTGTTCCGTTCTATCTGTGAAGAACCATTATTCAGTTCTAAATTTAAATTCACCAGTGTTCAGTTGTGCAAATGTAAGACTGTTCAGTTTTTTTTAGTTTAACAGTTTTCACTTCTATATGTAAATATACTAGAGTTTAGGTCTAGAAACAAATGTACAAGTATTAAGTTCTATACGTAAATATTCGAGTGTTCAGCTCTTCATGTAAATGTACCATTTTACAGTTTTCTAAGCGAATCTACCAGTGTTCCGTTCTATCTGTGAATGAACCATTATTCAGTTCTTATATTTAATAGTACCAGTGTTCAGTTGTGCAAATGTAAGACTGTTCAGTTTTTTTTAGTTTAACAGTTTTCACTTCTATATGTAAATGTACCAGCGTTTAGGTCAAGAAACAAATATATAAGAATTAAGTTCTATACGTAAATATTCGAGTGTTCAGCTCTTCATGTAAATGTACCATTTTACAGTTTTCTAAGCGAATCTACCAGTGTTCCGTTCTATCTGTGAATGAACCATTATTCAGTTCTAAATTTAAATGTACCAGTGTTCAGTTGTGCAAATGTAAGACTGTTCAGTTTTTTTTAGTTTAACAGTTTTCACTTCTATATGTAAATATACTAGAGTTTAGGTCTAGAAACAAATGTACAAGTATTAAGTTCTATACGTAAATATTCGAGTGTTCAGCTCTTCATGTAAATGTACCATTTTACAGTTTTCTAAGTGAATCTACCAGTGTTCCGTTCTATCTGTGAAGAACCATTATTCTGTTCTAAATTTAAATGCACCAGTGTTCAGTTGTGCAAATGTAAGACTGTTCAGTTTTTTTTAGTTTAACAGTTTTCACTTCTATATGTAAATATACTAGAGTTTAGGTCTAGAAACAAATGTACAAGTATTAAGTTCTATACGTAAATATTCGAGTGTTCAGCTCTTCGTGTAAATGTACCATTTTACAGTTTTCTAAGCGAATCTACCAGTGTTCCGTTCTATCTGTGAAGAACCAATATTCAGTTCTAAATTTAAATGCACCAGTGTTCAGTTGTGCAAATGTAAGACTGTTCAGTTTTTTTTAGTTTAACAGTTTTCACTTCTATATGTAAATATACTAGAGTTTAGGTCTAGAAACAAATGTACAAGTATTAAGTTCTATACGTAAATATTCGAGTGTTCAGCTCTTCTTGTAAATGTACCATTTTACAGTTTTCTAAGCGAATCTACCAGTTTTCCGTTCTATCTGTGAATGAACCATTATTCAGTTCTAAATTTAAATGTACCAGTGTTCAGTTGTGCAAATGTAACACTGTTCAGTTTTTTTAGTTTAACAGTTTTCACTTCTATATGTAAATATACTAGAGTTTAGGTCTAGAAACAAATGTACAAGTATTAAGTTCTATACGTTAATATTCGAGTGTTCAGCTCTTCATGTAAATGTACCATTTTACAGTTTTCTAAGCGAATCTACCAGTGTTCCGTTCTATCTGTGAATGAACCATTATTCAGTTCTAAATTTAAATGTACCAGTGTTCGGTTGTGCAAATGTAAGACTGTTCTGTTTTTTTTAGTTTAACAGTTTTCACTTCTATATGTAAATATACTAGAGTTTAGGTCTAGAAACAAATGTACAAGTATTAAGTTCTATACGTTAATATTCGAGTGTTCAGCTCTTCATGTAAATGTACCATTTTACAGTTTTCCAAGCGAATCTACCAGTGTTCCGTTCTATCTGTGAATGAACCATTATTCAGTTCTAAATTTAAATGTACCAGTGTTCGGTTGTGCAAATGTAACACTGTTCAGTTTTTTTTAGTTTAAAAGTTTTCACTTCTATATGTAAATGTACTAGAGTTTAGGTCTAGAAACAAATGTACAAGTATTAAGTTCTATACGTTAATATTCGAGTGTTCAGCTCTTCATGTAAATGTACCATTTTACAGTTTTCTAAGCGAATCTACCTGTGTTCCGTTCTATCTGTGAATGAACCATTATTCAGTTCTAAATTTAAATGTACCAGTGTTCAGTTGTGCAAATGTAACACTGTTCAGTTTTTTTAGTTTAACAGTTTTCACTTCTATATGTAAATATACTAGAGTTTAGGTCTAGAAACAAATGTACAAGTATTAAGTTCTATACGTAAATATTCGAGTGTTCAGCTCTTCATGTAAATGTACCATTTTACAGTTTTCTAAGCGAATCTACCAGTGTTCCGTTCTATCTGTGAATTAACCATTATTCAGTTCTAAATTTAACTGTACCAGTGTTCCGTTGTGCAAATGTAACACTGTTCAGTTTGTTTAGTTTAACAGTTTTAACTTCTATATGTAAATATAATAGAGTTTAGGTCTAGAAACAAATGTACAAGTATTAAGTTCTATACGTTAATATTCGAGTGTTCAGCTCTTCATGTAAATGTACCATTTTACAGTTTTCCAAGCGAATCTACCAGTGTTCCGTTCTATCTGTGAATGAACCATTATTCATTTCTAAATTTAAATGTACCAGTGTTCGGTTGTTAAAATGTAAGACTGTTCAGTTTTTTTTTAGTTTAAAAGTTTTCACTTCTATATTTAAATGTACTATAGTTTAGGTATAGAAAAAAATGTACAATTATTAAGTTCTATACGTTAATATTCGAGTGTTAAGCTCTTCATGTAAATGTACCATTTTACAGTTTTCTAAGCGAATCTACCAGTGTTCCGTTCTATCTGTGAATGAACCATTATTCAGTTCTAAATTTAAATGTACTAGTGTTCAGTTGTTCAAATGTAAGACTGTTCAGTTTTTTTTAGTTTAACAGTTTTCACTTCTATATGTAAATGTACTAGAGTTTAGGTCTAGAAACAAATGTACAAGTATTAAGTTCTATACGTTAATATTCGAGTGTTCAGCTCTTCATGTAAATGTACCATTTTACAGTTTTCTAAGCGAATCTACCAGTGTTCCGTTCTATCTGTGAATGAACCATTATTCAGTTCTAAATTTAAATGTACCAGTGTTCAGTTGTGCAAATGTAACACTGTTCAGTTTTTTTAGTTTAACAGTTTTCACTTCTATATGTAAATATACTAGAGTTTAGGTCTAGAAACAAATGTACAAGTATTAAGTTCTATACGTAAATATTTGAGTGTTCAGCTCTTCATGTAAATGTACCATTTTACAGTTTTCTAAGCGAATCTACCAGTGTTCCGTTCTATCTGTGAATGAACCATTATTCAGTTCTAAATTTAAATGTACCAGTGTTCAGTTGTGCAAATGTAACACTGTTAATTTTGTTTATTTTAACAGTTTTCACTTCTATATGTAAATATACTAGAGTTTAGGTCTAGAAACAAATGTACAAGTATTAAGTTCTATACGTAAATATTTGAGTGTTCAGCTCTTCATGTAAATGTACCATTTTACAGTTTTCTAAGCGAATCTACCAGTGTTCCGTTCTATCTGTGAATGAACCATTATTCAGTTCTAAATTTAAATGTACCAGTGTTCAGTTGTGCAAATGTAACACTGTTCAATTTTTTTTAGTTTAACAGTTTTCACTTCTATATGTAAATATACTAGAGTTTAGGTCTAGAAACAAATGTACAAGTATTAAGTTCTATACGTTAATATTCAAGTGTTCAGCTCTTCATGTAAATGTACCATTTTACAGTTTTCTAAGCGAATCTACCAGTGTTCCGTTCTATCTGTGAATGAACCATTATTCAGTTCTAAATTTAAATGTACCAGTGTTCGGTTGTGCAAATGTAAGACTGTTCAGTTTTTTTTAGTTTAACAGTTTTCACTTCTATATGTAAATGTAATAGAGTTTAGGTATAGAAACAAATGTACAAGTATTAAGTTCTATACGTTAATATTCGAGTGTTCAGCTCTTCATGTAAATGTACCATTTTACAGTTTTCTAAGCGAATCTACCAGTGTTCCGTTCTATCTGTGAATGAACCATTATTCAGTTCTAAATTTAAATGTACTAGTGTTCAGTTGTGCAAATGTAAGACTGTTCAGTTTTGTTAGTTTAACAGTTTTCACTTCTATATGTAAATGTACTAGAGTTTAGGTCTAGAAGCAAATGTACAAGTATTAAGTTCTATACGTTAATATTCGAGTGTTAAGCTCTTCATGTAAATGTACCATTTTACAGTTTTCTAAGCGAATCTACCAGTGTTCCGTTCTATCTGTGAATGAACCATTATTCAGTTCTAAATTTAAATGTACCAGTGTTCAGTTGTGCAAATGTAAGACTGTTCAGTTTTTTAGTTTAACAGTTTTCACTTCTATATGTAAATGTACTAGAGTTTAGGTCTAGAAACAAATGTACAAGTCTGAAGTTCTATACGTTAATATTCGAGTGTTCAGCTCTTCATGTAAATGTACAATTTTACAGTTTTCCAAGCGAATCTACCAGTGTTCCGTTCTATCTGTGAATGAACCATTATTCAGTTCTAAATTTAAATGTACTAGTGTTCAGTTGTGCAAATGTAACACTGTTCAGTTTTTTAGTTTAACAGTTTTCACTTCTATATGTAAATATACTAGAGTTTAGGTCTAGAAACAAATGTACAAGTATTAAGTTCTATACGTAAATATTTGAGTGTTCAGCTCTTCATGTAAATGTACCATTTTACAGTTTTCTAAGCGAATCTACCAGTGTTCCGTTCTATCTGTGAATGAACCATTATTCAGTTCTAAATTTAAATGTACCAGTGTTCAGTTGTGCAAATGTAACACTGTTCAGTTTTTTAGTTTAACAGTTTTCACTTCTATATGTAAATATACTAGAGTTTAGGTCTAGAAACAAATGTACAAGCATTAAGTTCTATACGTTAATATTCGAGTGTTCAGCTCTTCATGTAAATGTACCATTTTACAGTTTTCTAAGCGAATCTACCAGTGTTCCGTTCTATCTGTGAATGAACCATTATTCAGTTCTAAATTTAAATGTACCAGTGTTCAGTTGTGCAAATGTAAGACTGTTCAGTTTTTTTTAGTTTAACAGTTTTCACTTCTATATGTAAATGTACTAGAGTTTAGGTCTAGAAATAAATGTACAAGCATTAAGTTCTATGCGTAAATGTTTGAGTGTTCAATTCTTCAAGTAAATGTACCAGTTTACAGTTTTCTAAGCAAATGTATCAGTGTTCCGTTCTGTATACAAATATACCAGAGTTTAATTCTATGTGTAAATGAACCAGTGTTTTCCTTTCTATATGTCAGTTTACCAGTGTTTAGTTCTATATATAAATGTACCAGTGCTAAGTTCTCTATTTATATGTACCATTGATCACTTCTTTCTGTAAGCGTACCCACTTTCAGCCCTATATATAAATGCACCATTGTTAAGTTTTATAGGCTCGATTAAGTTAGGTTAGGATAGGTTAGGTAGTACTATAAGTTAGTTGGGTGTGATTTGGTTGACGGATTTGTGGGGTTGGCTGGATAGGTTGGTTAGTTTAAGTTAGGATACATTAGATAGTAGTAATATTAGTAGTAACAGCAGTAGTTGTTGTTGTTGTTAGGTTAGGCAGTAGAATTATTAGTATTAGTGGTTTTTAGGGTAAATTAGGCTAGGTCGGCTAAGATGGGTAGGTTGGGTGAATAGGGATGATGTATATATGGTTCAGTGATTGTGGTTTGATAGGTAGGTTGGTGTGGTTGGTCATTGGATGTGTGTGGGCTGCTGTTCAGCGTGTGGGTAGGTTAGGCTTGGTTAAGTTAGCATAAATTAGGTAGTAGTAGTTGTTGTTGTTTTTGATAGGTTAGGCTAGGATGGCGAGGCTAAGTTAGGATAGGTTAGGTAGTAGCATTCAAATTTAGGCTAGGTTAGGATTGGATGGCGTGGGTAGTAATAACAGTAGTGGTTGTTGTGGTTGTTAGGTTAGGATAGGCTAGGTGAAATAGGTTGAGCGGTTGGGTGGGTGTGATTTGGTTGACGGATTTTGGGGTTGGCTTGATGGGTTTGTTAGGTTTAAGTTTGGTAAGGTTAGCTAAGGGTATGCTAGGATAGGTTAAGCTAGGTTAAGATAAGATAGCTAGTAGTGGTAGTCGTAGTAGTAGTTGTTGGTAGGTTAGGATGGGGTTGGGCAGGTCATTAGGCTACGCTAGGTTTAGTTAGGCTATGTTAAGTTAAGTTAACTAGTAGTACTTGTTAGGTTCGAGTTGATTAGGCTAGGTTAAGCTAGTTTAACTAGTAGTAATTGTTAGGTTCGAGTTGATTAGGCTATGTTAAGTTAGGACGGGGCTGGGTGAGTGGTATGGCTATGATTGGATTTGACGGGTGGATGGGTTAGGCTTCGCAAGGTTAAGTTAAGTTAGGATGAGGTTGGGTGGTCAGATACGGTAGGTAAGGTAGGGTAGGTTAGGTTTTTATTAGGCTAGGTTAAGTTAGAATAAGTTAGGTGGTTGTAATTGTAGTTGTTATTGTCGTTAGGTTAGGCTAGGATCTGTTAAGTTAGGCTAGGATCTGTTAAGTTAGGTTAGGATAGGTTAGGTAGTAGTATTAGAAGTTAGGCTAGTTTAGGATGGGGCGGCGTGGGTGATTAAGGTTAGGTTAGGATAGGTAGTAATAACAGTAGTAATTGTTACAGTTCTTAGGTTAGGATTGGCTAGGCCAAATGAGGTTGGTTGGGTGGGTGTGATTTGGCTGATGGATTTGTGGGGTTGGCTTGATGCGTTGGTTTGGTTAAGTTAGGATAGGTAGTAGTAATAGTTGTAGTACCAGCAGTAGTTTTTGTTTTTGTTAGGTAGTAGTATTAGTAGCATTAGTTGTCTTTAGGCTAGGTTGGGTGGGTGTGATTTGGTTGACAGATTTGTTGGGTTTTCTGGACGGGTTGGCTAGGTTAAGTTAGGATAAGTTAGGTAGTAGTAATAGAAGTAGTAACAGCAATAGTAGTAGCTTTTGTTGTTGGGTTGGGCAGCATTACTAGTGTTTTAGGCTATATTGGGCTAGTTTCTGCTAAGAGGCGTAGGTTGGGTGTGTGTGGGTGGGTGAGTGGGGTGTGGTATATGTTGTTTGGTGGTTGTGGTTGGATGGGTTGGCTTGTGTGGTTGGTCATTAGATGTGTATGGGTTACTTAGATCTTTAGCTAGGTAGTAGTAGTAGTTGTTTTTGTTGTTAGGTTAGACTCGGCTAGGCAAGTTAGGATAGGTTAGGTAGTAGTATTTGAAGATAGGCTGGATTAGGTTAGGATTAGGTGGCATGGGTAGTAATAGCAGTAGTAGTTGTTGCGGTTGTTAGGCTAGGAGAAGCTAGGAAAGGTGAGGTACGTTGGGTAGGTGTGAGTTTTTGACAGATTTGTGGGGTTTGCTTGATGGGTTTGGGAGGTTCAGTTAGGATAGCTTAGGTAGCAGTAACAGTAATAGGCTAGGTTAGGGTGTGTTTGGCTGGGATAAGTTAGGTTAGGTAAAAGCATTAGAAGTTTGGCTACTAGGATGGGGTGGGTCATTAAGGTTGGCTTGGTTAGGATAGGTTTGGTTTGGTTAGGGTAAGTTAGTTAGGAAAAGGTAGTAATAGTAGTTGTTGTTAGGTTTGGTAAGGTTACGCTAGGATAGGTCTAGACTATGTTAAGATAGGATAGGTAATAGTAGTAATTGTTGTTGTTGTTAGGTTAGGATGGGGTTGGGCTGGTGGTTAGGCTAGGCTTAAGTAGGCTAGGTTTAGTTAGAATAGGTTAAGTTAGGTTAGGTTAACTAGTATAGGATAGGTAGTATTGGTAGTAGTAGTAGTAGTTTTTGTTAGGATGGTGTTGGGTGGGTGGGTAGGCAAGGCTAGATTTAGTTAGGGTAGGTTAGGCTAGGTTAAGTTAGGACAGGGTTGGGTAGGGGGATTGATTTGGATTGGGTTTTAAGGGTGGGCGGGCTAGGCTTGGAGATGTTAAGTTGGGTTAGGATAGGGGTTTGTGGTCAAGTAAGGTAGGTCAGGTAGGGTAGGTTAGATTTGGCTAGTTTAAGTTCTGATAAGTTAAATGGTAGTAGTAGTTTTTGTTGTTGTTAGGTTTGGTTAGTATGGGTTAGACTAGGCTAGGTTGCGTTAAATTAGGTTAGGTAGTAGTATTAGAAGTTAGGCTAGGTTATGTAGGATGGGGTGGCGTGGGTGATTAAGGTTAGGATAGGTAGTAATACCAGTAGTTGTTTTTGCGGATGTTAGATTAGGATATGCAAGGCTAGCTGAGATAGGTTGGGCGGTTGATTGGGTGTGATTTGGATGACGGATTTGTGGGGTTGGTGAGATAGGTTGGGCGGTTGATTGGGTGTGATTTGGATGACTGATTTGTGGGGTTGGCTTGATAGGTTAGCTAGGTTAAATTAGGATAGTTTAGGTAGTAGTAATAGTAGTAGTAACAGCAGTAGTAGTTGCTGCTGTTAGGTAATACTCGTTAAAAGTTCAGGGGAGTTAATATAAGTCAGGTGGGTATTTTTAAGAGACTTAACATATATGATGTTTCACCTCAAATAGTAATGTATCATGAGATTGTCAGCGATAGTAATAGATGTATCTAACGTATCTAGCCAGTTCTGGTAACCCAAGTTAGAGATCTAGAAATATTAATTAATTAGTTAAATTTATTGTTTATCTTGATTAATTTTTAAATTGGTACTCAAGTTTTAATTAGCCTTTCATTTCATTAGCAAATCTAAAAGTGTCGCCGTATATCATAAAGGCCAAATGTATCGCCACCGTTCAACAAAATCAAATTGATTAATAAAAATTAAATAAAAAACAACTATTTTCAAACTGAAGTAAAATTTGTTAATTATAAAGTCAAAAGACAGAATTGCAGGGTTTAAAATAAAGATTACTCGTGCTCTCCTTTCTCTACGTTTGATTTCCTTTTAGTTTGGTATGGTAATGGAAGCTAATTCTTAATAGTCCTCTTGACTATTATGAACCACACATTTAACTGACCACATTCAGGACCGGACTTAAATCTTTGGCGTCCTAGGAGAGACACGAAGATTCACAGGGCAATTCCCGAAAATTGAGGATAGTGGAAGCTCTTAAAAAATCATATAGAAAAAAATCGCTGTTTTTTGTGCCCATCGGCAGCATGCGCCTAGGGCCGGGCTTATTTGGCGTATGTGTAAATCCTGGCCTGGTCACACATCTTTTAAGATTGATACATTTGGCAAAAGGCAGATTTGACTCGTAGAATAAATTTCTTGAAAAACAAATTTTCTACGCGTACTCCTAAATACTTGAATAGACAGCCAAAAATAGATAAAATTAAATTAATAATAATTTTGCAGCAGTGTAACATAAAACCAAGTATAGTTATACGAAAAAATTGATCGACTCTCTTACTGTTCAGAAGTGTCATGCAGATTAATATCTATTAGTCTAGTTAACATTTTCCTCAACTAGATCAATGGTTGCTGTACTTTTTATGACGGATGTAAGTGAATGCTGAAACGTAATGTAAAATTAATTTTTATCAGCGCTATCTAGCTTCCACCAAAACTTATTAAAAAAGAATTTGATATTGGCTGATGAATTCGAAAATACACCTTGCTTGTTTTTTATTCCAGAAATGCAAGAAGAATTAATAGAACTAATTAATTCCAGTTTTGCGTCGGGATTTAACGATGGACAAAAATATATTTTTAGTAGAAAGGCAGTTTCAAAAACCCATGACAGGCCTAATGATTACCACAAGAATACACACAGTGGAATAGCCTTAAATGAACATTTAATCCCATTGACAAATGTTGAGAATTGCCAGAGTCTTGTAGAAAAATCGTATTCTGAAACAGATCAATCTCCAGTGAGGTTAAAAAGAGAGCGTGTAAGTATGAGTAATTCACAAAGGTCTAGTTCTTTTAAAAGGATCAAAGAATCAGTTTCTCAAAGAGAAATCTTAGAAAACACAGAAACTGAGGATGTTCATTTAACAGTAGATGAGGATTTTATACAATTTCTGAAGATAAGCATGGATCATAAGAAAGAAAGAGGTAATTATCTTTTTTTCTAAGAGCCATTATCCTAGCCTACTAGCCTAATGCTTGTTTATAACCTAATTATTAGGTCATAGGCTATCCAAAAGTTTGCTTTTCTAAATTGGATATAGGTCTAGATTAGGGTCTATTAGGCAGGGAACATGTTAAAGAAACAATTCTTTCTTCAAAATATGCAAAATAAATATAGCTAACACATTTTGTATCCAGCTTGGTCAATATCTACCAAATCATATTAGGCTATTGAGTTAGGAATAAAGTGAATACACTATTCGATGCCTTTTTTTTATGCTGATTAAGAATATAATAAGCATTTCTATCGTAAATGAATTTCAGCCCCCCCCCCTCTATATCGGCTATACCTAAACTAACCCTGAATTAGCATATATAGGGGGGGGGCTGAAATTAATTTTTTTTATAAATGATTATTAAATTCATAATAAGCATAAAAAAAGGCATTGAATGGTGTATTCACTTTATTCCTAACTCAATAATATGATTTGGGATTCAATTTACAGGTACACAAGTTTAAACAAGAGAGATGCATTGGTAGAATGCATACGAAATTGGGTAAAGATTTCTTTTTAGGAAAGACCTAGTTACAAGAGCCCCATCTTATTGGTGAAATTTTCAACAGTAATTTGTCATCATTAATTCAAAATATGGTTTCTTTTGTGACAAGCAATTTAAAAGAAAAGAAAACATGCTTAATATTTGTGATTTATAGAATAAATATATAGCACTAAAAGTTATATTTTTAGATTCAGAAGATAATAATCTTTCTATTTGCTTCAGGAAATAATCTTTTTCCTTCAGGGAATTGAGTATGTATACTTTATTTTTAAATAAACCCAGTGTGGCTGTTACTGTTAATATGTGAATAAAACTGAAACACTTAAAGGATATATACATCAAAATAGGATAATTGGTATTTCCTAAAAGAGGTCCTTCTAGTTAAGTCAATAAACTAATAATTTCAAGTGTTTGATCTTAAATACTTTTAATAATAACCATATTGATGCATAGCTTTGATTTTTTGCTATTCATAAAATATATACAATTCTTCTCAATTCCTATTTGGTAACAGGATGTGAGGGTTTGAGTTTTACATAATTCTGCTCAATTCTATACTAGTTTTTTACCTTATATAATTTGGCTATATATTTGCAGATTAGGCGAGGGGGGTTGGGGGTAAAGTATAGCAGAGCTGGATACAAAATGTGTTAACTACAGTTATTCTGCATATTATGATGTAATAATTGTTTGCTTACCATCTCTCCTTCTCAATAGCCTCTAATCTAGACTTGTACTCAAATTTTCACTATGAACCAACTGGGCTAGGCCTGTTGATGTAATAAGAGTATGAAAAGGTAAGTATAGAATATTTTCATTGCTTTTCTAGGTAGGAGATAAATTACTACTACAACTAACAACTCATTACAGCACCAAGCTGCCTGAGGACAACACAGCTATGCAAACTCCCCTCCATCCCAGTCTGTTTAAAGCCTTCCTCTTTATACCCTCTTAAGAAATTCCCATTCCCATTAAATATTTCCTTGCAACATCCTCTCACCTCATATGGGGTTAACCTTCTTTTTGTTTTGTCCTAGATGGTTTTGCAACAAGCATGATATTAGGCAATCTGTCACTCTTCTTATGCAGAATGTGTCCTAGCCATCTCAAGCTATCTCTCATTACAGCCTTAGAAAGCATGATGCAATTTTTTTGTACATCTTACTGTTTGAGATGCAGTCAGTCAGTCAGATACCCCAAAAAATCCATAGGCAATTTCTTTGGAAAACATCCAGAATTATCAACCTATTAGCCTAACTTCAGCTGTTGTTAAGATACTTGAATGCATAGTCAATGATTCAATCCTCAAACATTTAACCACAAACAAGATCTTGTTGCCCAAGGAGCATGGATTCCAGTCAGTAAAATCAATCAAAACAAACCTATTGGAATCATCCAGTCAACCTACTGCTGCTGGACTTTGCCAAGGCTTTTGACAAGGTACCACACATTTTATTGCACTCCAAATTATCTGCCTCCAGCATCAATTCAGCTGTGATAGACTGGCTAATGAATTTCCTCACCAACCACAAGCAGAAAGTCCACTTATTCAAGATGGGTGGCCAGCCAATCAACTCCCATATGGCCATGGTAATGAGCAGGGTACCACAGGGAACTGTACTAGGCCCAACCCTTTTCTTGATGTACATCAACAACATTTTCATTCATGTAGATAATAGTATGCATTTGTTTGCAGATGTTGCCAAACTGTTCGGCATTGCAAATCCACAGACCATCCAACATGACATAGACAGGCTACAGGATTGGACTCAAGACTGGCTCCTTCAACTCAATACAGTCAAATGCTGTATTTTGCACCTTGGACCTGACAAACCAATTGCTACCTACTCAATTTACAATCCCATCACAAAAAACAAGGGAACATCTAGAGAATAGAGAAGAAGAAAGGGACCTTGGTGTCGTCATCAACACCAAGGAGAAGTTCCACAGCCACGTTCAGCATGTTGTTTCCTGTGCAAATTCCAGCCTTGGCCTATTAAAACAGACCATCAGTAGCCGAGAGGCAACAATATCCATAAAATTATATAAAGCTCTCTCCAAACCCCATCTCAATTTTGGCATGTGCCTTGCATGTCCTTCTTATTGGCAAGATGTAAGGCTCATTGAAAATGTTCAGAGATGAGCAACAAAGTGTGTAAAAAGCCTAAAATCAACTTCATATGAGGACCACCGCAAGCAACATAAGCTACCTACCCTTGTCTACAGATACATGATGCTACAGATACATGATATGATGCTGACTTACAAACTTTGAGAAGAAAACTCTACCATCTTTAGCAGCAGTCATAGCACAAACCATCATTACACAAGAGGACACTCCAAGAAGCTGCCATAGTTAAGCTCCCAATTGAGAACCCGTCAAATGTACTTCTCAAGAAGAGTCATAAACCATTGGAATCAATTGAAGGACTTAACTGTCAGCACTCCCTCCATCCAGTCTTTCAAATGCCACCTTGCCAAGGAGTGGGAGAAGAGGCAGTGGAGGTTCAATTGAGAGTCGTCAACTCAAGAGCACTACAGGTTCAGGCATAGGCAGCATATTGTTGATAGTGTGATGAATGTATTGTTGGCAGTTGATAGTGTGATGGAGGGCCTTTTATTAACTGCTTTTTCAGCCATATCTAATGTAAATATGAAGGTCTAGAAGGGGGGCAGCCGCCCCCCTTGCCACCCCTTCCCTACGCCCATGGGTCCAGAGGACCTTAAAGCTCTCAAATTGATTAAGGTAAGGTGATTCTCATCAACTTTCTAGCTTCTTTCAACTGTCCCAAACAGTTTCAACTTGATATCCTTAGTTGATCTTGAGTTTTTTTTTTTTGTTGTTTTGAAAGCCATGATCACTTAGTGTCCATTGATTTAGTCCAGCATTCCCAGAAAATTTCAACTTAGTATCCCTTAGCTGATCCTGAGATATTGCAAATGTGCCTTTTTTATGACCATGATCAATATAGTGTCTTTGATTCTGTTCAGCACTATCTCACCATTCCCTGAAAGTTTCAACTTAATATCCTTAGTAGTTCCTAAGATACTGCACCTATGTCCTTTTGACAACCTGGATGCATGTAGCATCTTCTAATTTAGTTCAGTATCCCTCTCAGCATTTCATAAAAGTTTCAGCTTAGTATTCTTAGCTCTGCTAGTGATAATTTAGGTACACCCTTTAGATGATGTGTGTTTGAATTTCTCTTAACATGGACTGAAGTTTCAACTTAATAGCCTTAGCCATTCTTGAAATATTGCATGTACACCATTTTAACAGCATTGATGCACATAGGATCTTTTAGTACTCATCTAGCATTTGACCTGTGAACACCTTGAGAATTATCTTTCAGGCTGTTAACATTTCGATTTAAAAAAAAAAAAAAAATTACAAGAAATGCTTAGAATTAGACAAAGACTAGGCTGTCCTGAATGAAAATGAGAGTGACTAGACTGAGTGTTTTCCAACTCAGTTAAATGCAGAGGGTGCAATTATTCAATTTATGCAGAAACTGAAAAGTGGACAAAATTGATGCAGCTAATTGGACTGATAGACGGTTGTGTCCTGATTGTTTCTCAAAGAATAATTTAATCTTACAGGTAAATTGTTCAAATTCAGCTGTTCTACCTTCCCCTTGTTCCCCCGTTTTCCCAATTCAAGAGTTAGTATGCTTACTATCCTCAAAGAACTTAATAATGAATCACCATTGCCCCTCCTGTCACAGCAGAAGATCCCGTCTTCTCAATGCCTCCATTATGAAGAGACATTCCTGTAGAATTCGTAATATTCGAGTTGATTTAGCTCTTTAATATGACCCAAGCACCTGTAAATACAACAATATAAGCACACAAGCAGAGCAAAGCAAAGCAGCACTAAATATAAGCACATAACAAAAACAACACTTAAACTAATAAGCAAGCGAGCTCAGCGGGATGCTACATCTTCCTTCTTCTGAGCATGCTGTTGTCTCTATAAGTTTAACCTGATGGGTTTGGTTATTGTTCTACCAGATCTTGTTTGCGTCACTCCGTCTCTGTCCGGGACTGATCTCGTCTGTTGTTGCGCTACAGCGCTAGTATTTCCATTGCGGTGGCACTATTTCCATTGCGTTCAGTGGGGGCTGCCAAGCTGGGTGAGGCTGGGCGGTCAACAGGGTTGACTTCGGGTACCACCTCGGACGATTCAGTGGTTTCTGTATTTTGGTAGTCTTGTTCTGAATGGATTGCTTCGTCTGATGTCCTGTGGGAAAGTCTAACCCTGTTACGTCGGAGCGTCAATCCGTCGTCGGTAGCAACTGTGTACGATCGTGGCTGCGAGCAAACTTCGACAATGGTTCCTCTCTTCCAAGGACTGCTGGGTGTCACCTGGACAGTCACTCTCAACTCTACCTGGATTTCGGGCAGGGATTTAGCAGTCCTGTTGTAGTACTCCTTCTGTCGCACTCTAGATTTCTCTCTGTGTGTCCGAAAGCTTGCTTCGGGCACAATGTTCTTCTCTAGGTGCTGCTGCGTGACAGATCGCAGCTGCCTGCTCATGAGCAGCTGGGTTGGAGCTGCCATACCATCTACGGGCGTGTTCCGGTATTCTAGGATGCCAATGTATGTGTCCTGTCCGCTGATCTTGGACTTGTTCAAGATTCTCTTGCAGGTTTGCATGCATTTTTCGACAAGCCCGTTTGCCGTGGGGTGATAAGGGCTAGACGTTTGATGTTTGATGCCCCAGTTTTTCGTGAATAGCCTGAATTTGCTGGAACTGAACTGCGGCCCGTTATCAGAAGTGAGAATGGCTGGTATTTCATGGCGAGCAAAGTGGCCTTTGAGTTTCGTGACCACTTGAGAAGTAGTGGTGGAGGCTAGGTTGTCCACCTCGAAATAGCGGCTGTAATAGTCGACCGTTATTGCATACTGCTTCCCATTCCATTCGATCAAATCGCATCCCACGTGCTGCCATGGTAGTGACGGGATCGGCATGGGAATCATTGGCTCTTTTTGATTGTTCAACATTGTGTGAGTGCAGGCATCGCATCTTCGGATAAACGTTTCAATGTCTTTTCCGATACCTGGCCAGTAAACGATCATTTGGGCTCTTTGCTTGGTTTTTTCTGTGCCCAAATGAGCGGAATGTAGTCCCTTTAAGACGTCATCTCGTAGAGTGGTAGGAATGACGATTCTCGAACCTTTGAAGATCAGATCATCGTGCGTTGAGAGATCTTGGCAAATATTCCAGTACTAGACTATAGTATTTGGGCATCGTCTCCTGTCGTCGGGCCATCCCTCCAAGATGACCAAGTCTTCAGTGCTTGGAGTTTGTGATCTGTCAAGGTCCCCTGTTTGATTTCCTCAAGTCTGCTGCCCGTGGCGGGTATGGATTTTACGAACGAATGTACGAAGATTTCGATCTCTTCGTGTAATTCTTCGTCTATGTCTGGAAGGTGTAGTCTTGAAAGTGCATCTGCGACAGGGATTTCCTTACCAGCCCGGTACTTGAAAGTCAAGTCATACGGCTGTATGTACATCATCAGGCGTTGAATCCTTGGTGGTGCTGTATGGAGGGGTTTGAGTGGTCGATGATCCGTGATGACCTGTACTTTCCTTCCGTATAGGTAGTGGTGGTAATGACGGCAGCCATAGACTATGGCAAAGAGTTCTTTCTCCAGCTGTGAGTAGTTCTGTTCGGATTTACTCAGGGATCTTGATGCGTAAGCAAAGACTTTGCCGCTCATGGATATTCGTGCTCCTAGTCCATGTGTCTAGGCTTCAACTTCGAGCTCAAGGGTTAGGCTGGAGCTGTCAAAGAAAGCCATGTTGGTTACTATGGACTCTTTGAGCTGGTTGAGACATGTGGTGTGGAGCTCTTTCCATTCGAACTCGTTAGCTTTAATCAGATTCCTTAATGGTCGGTTCTGTGTCGCTAGGTTTGGGATGTACTTCGAGAGAAAGTTCAGTATCCCAAGAAGAGTCTGCAGCTCCTCCTTCGATTTTGGGGTAGGAATCTCGTTGATAGCGCGGAGTTTCTCGGGGTCTGGTTTAATGCCAGCGTTGCTGATGATGTGACCAAAGTAGCAGACTGACTGGACTGCAATCTGGCACTTTGAACTGTTGAATTTCACACCCTTCTGTTTAGCTCTTTCAAGCACGTCTGCAAGTCTTCTGTCGTGCTCTTCTCGGGTGGCTCCGTAGATAAGTAGGTCATCAACGAGTATTTTAAGACCTTCCAAACCTTGAAATATCTCTTCCATCTTCCACTGGAACTCGTCCTGGGCAGATATCAACCCAAGGGGTTATGTCTTCCAACGGTATCTGCTGTAGTTTGTATTAAATGTTGTGAGGTCTGAAGCTGCTTTTGAGAGCACAAGCGACCAGTACCCCGAGGTGGCATCAAGCTTTGAGAAATATTTTGCACCACTCAGATACGCAATGGCGTCTTCGAAAGTCGGGATCGGGTAATGAGGGCGCTTGATGGCCTTGTTGAGGTCTACCGGATCGATACAAAGTCTCACGCCTCCATCCTTCTTTTCAACTAGCACCATCGAGTTGATCCACTCTGTAGGCTCTTCCACCTTTCCTATTATCCCCAAACTTTCCAGTCTGTCCAGCTCTTGTTTCAATTTCTGACGCTTCGCGATAGGCACTTTTCTGGCGGGATATGCTGTCGGCATAAATCCTTCCTTGAGGTGAATCTCGCACTCGCCTTGTATTTTCCCGATGCCAGAGAACAACTCTTTGTATTGTTCGAGGAGTGGCTTCAGATCTGGCGTCGACTTGCCGTCATCTGAGGCGTCTATATTAAGGACAAGTTTCACCAGGTTCATATTTTTGCTAGACTTGAATCCTAGGATAGGAACAGAATTTCCTCCGACTATGAAAAACCTATGTTTCTGTTCAGAGGTTCCATTGTAGCTGCATGATAGGAAGCAGGTTCCAACTGTTGAGATGGTTGAGCCACAGTAGCTGGTGAGTTTTTGCTTTGTTGGCTGTATAAGTGGTTTTGGGGCAAGGAGATCAAAGTAGTGTTGTGGTATGATGTTTGCCTGAGCCCCAGTCTCGATTTTGAAGCTTACAGTAGTCTGATTATTGATCTTCAGTGGAACAAACGCCCATCCTTACTCCCATCTTGCTGTACGGCGTATAGCAGTATTTCATCCTCATCAGCAGTTTCTGCTATTCGGCTCCGTTCGTCATTTTCGATGGCATTCACAACTTTGCTGCGGCATACTTTTGCTGTGGCAGGACAGCTGTGTCCGGGTCCATAGATTCCTCCACAGAAGTAGCTCTCTGTGCCTCTCGATCTTGATCTCGCGTCGGCTGGTGTTGGTTGTTTCCTGTATACTACATCCACTTCCTGTTTGATCGGGGGATGGTGGGACTTGTTGCCGAATGACTTCAGCTATGCTTAGGTCGTTTCATAGATCCTACAAACTTCTACTGCTCTCTCCAGTGTTAAGCTGTTGCCTTCAGCTAAAAGTTTCTCTCGTATTCTTGGATTTCTGATGCCACAGACGATTTTATCTCTGGTCATCTCTTTTGGATCATGGTATTCGCATGGCTTGACTAATAACTTCAGTTCTGTGATGTATTTCTCAAGTGTCTCTCCATCACGCTGGTCACGTTTCTGAAAGATATATCTGGCAAACACTTTGTTCTTCTTTAGAGCAGCATATTCACGAAATTTCAAAAGATAAGGCTCGATTTTATTTGCATCATCCGCTTCAATGTCGAAAGTTTTGAAAATGTCTCTTCCTTTTTCGCCAATCCATATGAGTAGATAGGCACACTGAATCTTCTCTGATTTACCAGAGAGAGGGCCTAGAAACATAAGTCTTGCATGTTCTTCAAACTTCGACCATTCTTCATCAAGATTTTCAGATTCCCAGTTGATTTCTGGAGGGGTTACTCCATCCTTGTTTGCTGTTCAATATCCCACTTCTGACACCATGTAGAATTCGTAATATTCGAGTTGATTTAGCTCTTTAATATGACCCAAGCACCTGTAAATACAACAATACAAGCACACAAGCAGAGCAAAGCAAAGCAGCACTATATATAAGCACATAACTAAAACAACACTTAAACTAATAAGCAAGCGAGCTCAGCGGGATGCTACAATTCCCCCCTCTGGAAGCCTCCAGTCAGACTGAGGGCAACACTACTTTTTTTTGTTGATCCTTCTTCTATTCTTTTTACCACCATTAGTAACTTGCACTCCTACTCATGTGATATATTAGTCCAGACCAAATCTTTCTCCAGTCTTCCAAGTTATGAAACCTTAGTGCCTCAAACCAGAGTTTGCATTTTGCAAGCCAGAAGAGGCTTTAAAACAAATTTTGAGAATTATTTCTCACCCCCTGTCTACAATACAATGTAATGATATTCCTCCCCAACTGGATATTCTTAACCCCCCTTTCTTTCTACTGAGCAAAATGAAGAAAAATCTAAAAAAATGATTACACCAATCAAGTAGAGGTAATAGTCTAGAATACAGTGTTAGTGACTGAATCTGTCAGGTTAAAAATACTGAAGGTTCATCAATTATTCATGAGCTGGCTAATCCCTCTGACCTTGTATCATCTCCAGACCATTATATTTCTACTAATCAGTGTAGTGGCCTTGTTAACCCTATTACATACACCCAAAAATGTTTTGAGGAGAGTGAAATGAATAATCTGACGAATAAGAAAGACCCTTTGTCTCACATACGTAAATGTGCAAATATGATTTTGCCTGGCTCTTGCAAAAAAGGAGATGACTTTAGTTTTAGACACGATCGTGCTTCAAGCAAGTTTCTACAAAAAAATAATCATGATAGCAGTGCCAAAGAAAATTGCAAGTTTTTCAAGCATAGAAATTGCAAACTTGACCAAAAGTGTTCCCATAAACATACTGCTATAACAGCTGCTCACAACTCAAGAAAAGAAGTCACTGTACAAACACTGACCTTACCAAAAGTGATATTTCTTCAAACATTCGGGAACGATTCTTAAGTGGTAATTGCAGAGTTAGTCATTGCAATTTGTTGCATTTATGTAAATTCCAACAATTAGGCATATGCAGTATGCTTGAGTGCAATTTTAAGCTTGTTAATATTTGTACTGTTTTATCCAGTGGTCATTGTTTTGGTTTCACTAAAGCCTATGTTAAGGTTCCCCCTTTCTTTTTATCTACCCATAGGAAGAAAATTGCACCAGTCTGTAAAAGATAAAAGTTGTAAGTCACTCCTCTCACTTTAGCAGTCCTTTTTTAGTGCACAGTTCCCAAGCAAAAATCACCCATCAAAGTTTGTTGAAGACGGCTCAACAATTAAGAAACCCTTCCCGATTACCACCTCCCCCTCCTTTTTTAAACAACTCCCGCCCCAAACCCCTGAACAAGAAATATCCTCCTCATTCTGATATTATACCCAGCCTCTTAAAAACACTAGTACCCATCGCTTCTTTTCCTACTTTGCCAAACAACATGCCTTTGCTACCCCCCCCCCCCACCCCCTCATACAGAAGCTGTATTCCTTCCCCACATACAGAAGCTGTATTCCCTCCGCACATACAGAAGGTGGCCTTATACCCTCCCCTCTCTCCAACAAACCCACAACTCTTTGATGGACGGGAATCACCATTCCTACCATGGCAATCACCAGGTAACATCTGTTCAGTAGATCATATCTATTCCACTGTAGTTCCGTGCGATGTTAATTAATAATATCCCTGTAAATTATCTGCTGTCCTCCTTTTCTTTCAGGCCTGCTCCAATCCCGTTTGTAACCCCGCTTCCCAAACGAACTCCAGTGTTCATCTCGAAAAAGATGGCTCTTCTCCCTCAGATCCACGTTCTTCCCACTCCCATCTGGCTCCCATAAATAACACACAAAAAACTGCTCACTTTACTACCGTAACCGTTTTACTTTCCTAAAGTACCTTGTTACAAACACCAAAAGCCTGAATTTCGACAAATTGATCCAACTAATCGCCCTCTCAAGTACACAAAATTGATGTAACTGCCATAACAGAGGTCCAAGCAAAGGACCTTGACTTACTGAAAATTAATAATCACTCCCAATTAATAAAAATTCATCCTCATGACCACCTCCTATTTAAAAAGGGAGGTGGAATTTTATTATTTGTAGGTAATTATCTTTTCCCTAAATTAATTCATTCTCCCAACCTTTCAGATTATGATGAAATCATTTGGGTAAGTGTAAGACGCAAAGTTTTACCACACTCTTTTAATTTCATTTTTTTGCTGCTTTTATTATTCTCCAAATCAAATTGCTGCTCAAAGACAGCGATTGTACCAGCAACTGCATAGTAGTGCTGACTTTCTCCTCTGCAAATTTCTGAAAGCTGGTATTTTCTTAGTAGGTGATGCTAATGATTGAAAATTCCCTTTGTAGTTCCCTCAATTTAAAACAGATAGTAAAAACACCAACAACCAAAGGGAATTCTATCCTTGATTTGATTTGCACAAATATGCACGCTTTTTATAGAACACCTGTCCCTTTGCCCCCAATAGGGGGAAGCTGCCATTTTTGTTTATTAATGAGGCCTCTTCAGCTTTAATCATACTTTTTCTGTTACTGAATTCTCTTATCGCCCAATTTCCAATGATGACCTCTTTGAATTTGGGTCTTGGATTACTAATGAAACTTTTTAAAAGTTAAAAGAGATCGAAGGGCAACCCCCCCCCCCCCCCACGACCTCTTTCCCGAACCCATCTGATAAAAAGTTTGAGATAGCCATTTTGTTAAAAATAGTTCAAACACTAGATAAGAAAATCTCCAGGGTCGACACAAATCCCAGAGTCCGGGGGAAAGTGATTTAAGTTATGCCCTGGGGGGCAGATAAGGTTTTTACATAAAGGGTTGTTGTTTAAACATCAGAGGTGGCTCATTTGATTGGAAATTGAATGTTTTAGATACCTTTTTAAAAGTCATTAAAAGTGATTTGTGGGCATATACCCCCATCCCCACACCTTCTTTTACCCAAATGTATCCGATCAAAATTCCCAGAAATTCGGGAATAGTGAAAGCCATAGGGCCTAGTGGTTCTATTGGTGAATCCTGGTCTGGTTTCACTGCAATTTTTGTTTTATTTTCAATCTTGTAATAAGTACAAAATAAAAAAATTGTAATATAATTCATTTTAGTAAATCGCCAAATACGCAGTAGGCCTTATGCTTTTATCATTAGGGAAACGGGCAAGTTGACCTCCGATTTCTTTCGACTTAAAGCGTGGACTAGAATTTTCGATCCAATCAAATGAACCCCATCTGAAGTGATTACGAGCACCCCTTCTATAAGAACCATATATGTCCCCAGGGCACAACTTAAAACGCCTGTCCCTGGGCCCTGGGGTTTTATTTCGAAAGCTAGTTGCCATTGGATCACTGTTGACTCTTAAAACGGGAACTAGAGCTTTCAGTTTTTGATCATTTGAGTCTTTTTTGAAGTTTATACGATCGCCTCTTCCATAAAGCCCTCATACGGTCAGAGTCCCGGGCATAAATTACAACTGTTCCCCCGATTTTTGGGGGAGGGAGGGGGGCATGTTGACACCGAATTTTTTGTCATCTGATCGTTTGACTATTTCAAACAAAATAGTTATCCCAAAAATCTTGCAAAAACGCTTGGGCCTGGAAGTGTCAAAGCTTTAAATCCGGCCCTGAGTTAAATAAAATCTTGAGCTAGTGAACTTTCAGCAATTAGTATCATTATATTTCGAATATTCAGTTTATATTTATTAGTTCTTTCCAAGACTGTTAATTTATTTTGGAATAAAAAATAATTTTGAAACAGGGAATTTTAAAAAACTTAAATTTTGGCAATAAGAAACGAACAGAAATTAATTTTAAAAAAATCCGAAGAATAAGTTTTTTAAAGAAAAATAAAGGCCATAGCCTATTAAACTTAAGACCAGAAGAAATTTAAACCTACAATAACTCAAACTCAAAACGACCAGAAATTTCTATTAAAGAATAAATGAAATCCAAAACGAGCAGAAATTAAATAAACAATCGTAGCAAAAAAAACGTACAATAGGTACTAATAAAAATGAATAAATGAATCTTAAAATGAGTAAAGTTTAAATTGAATATGCAAATGAAGCTTAAAACGAACAAAAATTTTTTTGCTATTGAAGTATAAATGAAACCCAAAAAGAGCAGAAATTAAATAAACAATCATAGAAAACAAACCTTCAATATTTACTAATATAAATGAATAAATAAAACTTAGAACGAGTGAAACTTAAATTTGCAAATCAAATTTGAAACGAAGAAAAATCACTAAAAACAAAAGTTTGGGTTTTGCCTCCTTCTCTCGCTGTAAAAGTCTAAAACCTACTGTATCAATGGTGCTTTACTGAAAATGAATTACTTTGCAAATATTTTCTTTTGTACTTATTACAACATTGAAAATAAACATAAAAATTACAGTAAAATTATATTTTGAACTGATGAGCTTTTAGCAATTAATATCATTATATATTAAAGATTTAGTTTCATTTTATTAGTTCTTTCCGAGACTGTTCATGACAAATATAGGTTCACTACAAACAAGAGTTGGATATTGTCCCCTTTCCTAACTGTAAAAGTCTAAAGCTTACTGTGTTATATTCGCTTCATTGAAAAAGAATTATATTACAAATGTTTTCTTTTCCAGTTATTACAGCATTGAAAATGAAATTAAAATCACAGTGAAATAAATCTTGAAATGATGATCTTTCAAAAGCTAATAGCATTATATCAAACATTCAGTTTGATTGTGTTTTACTTTCCATGACTTTTCAAGACATTTATAGATTTGAGTTATTTAATTTCTGTTCGTTTTGAGTTTCATTTATACCTCAATTCCAAAATATTTTTGTTCATTTTAAGCTTCATTTGCATACTCAAATTAAACTTTACTTGTTTTATTACTATTATTACTACTACTAACAACAACTCACCGCAACACCAAGCCGCATTAGGCCAACACAGCTATGCACGCTCCTCCTCCATCCCAATTTATTCAAAGCCTCTCTCTTTACACCTTCCCAGGAAGTTCCTGTTTCCTTAAAATCTTTCTTTATGACATCCTCCCACCTCAGACAAGGACGACCTGCTATCTGTTTAACCCTAGACGGTTGGACAAAAACGAAAATCTTCGGCCATCTGTCATCTTTCATCCGCACAACGTGCTGCCCTAGCCATCTCAACCTTTCTTTCATTATAGGCCTAGAAAGCAGGATTGAACCACATTTTTTGTACAGCTTACTGTTTGAAATACGGGCAGTCAGCCGGGTACCCAGAATAATCCGTAGGCAATTTCTCTGGAAAACATCCAGCAAATCTTCATTCGCTTTTCGGAGCGTCCATGCTTCACAACCATATTTGACCGCTCCCATCACTGTAACTTCCAATATTCCAATTTTGGTGTGCAGACTTATCTTCCTATTCTTCCAAACTTTTTTTTAACTGTGAAAAAAACACCCTGAGCCTTGGCTATTCTACAAATAACATCTTCACGGCTCCCACCGTCTTTAGTAATAATACTACCAAGGTAAGTGAAGCTGCCCATCTGATCAATCTTTTCGTTACCCAACGTCACCTTTTCATCTTCACTTATTCCTTGCCTTAGTCTTCTTAACATTAATTTTCAAACCTATTAATTTTCAAAAATATAAATGTTTTTACTTTTATAACTTTAATAAATCAAATAATATTAACATTTTGATTACTAAATATCAGTATATGTATACTAAACTGACAATGCACATTCGTTGTATTTTTTCAGTAAAGTGCAAATTTTGTTCTGGCCTTGGGAAGCCATTGGGGTTTTGCGCCCGACTTATGTTAATTTCTGCTCGTTTTGAGTTTGACTAGGTTATCTATTGTAATTTCTGTTCGTTTTGGGTTTAATTTATTTATTGATGCTGATTTGTGGTAGTTTCACGCTTAGTGGATTATTTGATTTTATTTTTTCTCTTTTTTTGTTCAATGGAGTTCTTCACTTTTCTTTGAAAAACTTATTTTGTAGAAAAAGTTTTTTTAATTAATTTCTGTTCGTTTTATATTGACATAGTCTTTTAAGGGAAAAAGAAAATGATACTTTAAATCTTTTCGTTTTTTAAGACTTTATAGTTTGGCCTGCTATTTGTATGCTGGAGAAAAATTTTCAGCAATTTTTAACAATATACACCCTTTTAAAAATCTGGACGCAAATAGTACTGTTTAATTTAGTTTCATACCTCCTATAGTTGACCTGAAATGGACAACTTGATACCATTCGCAAAAAAATCTGTTTACTTTCTTTGATAGCTTGGATACACTTACGCTATTTTGATTTGGTTAAATTATAAGAGCCGAAAGTTTGAACAAAATATCCTCATTCGTTCTTGGGATGCTGCTGAGATGCCTTACTGGGAATTAGCATTATCACAGTGCATTTTGATTTAATCTTAAGGCAACATTTAGTTATTAAATATAATGGGCAAATGGGAGGGTGGGAGTGGGAGGAGGATTAGTTGCCCTCCAATCACTTTCGACTATTAAAAAGGGCATCAGCCCTTTTCTATTTTCAATCGAATGAGCCATTTTAAGTTCCCACGACAGCTCCTTCGATACGAAGTGCCTTGGTCTAAACAACAAAAAAAAAAAGAAAAAGATAATACACTGAACCAACTTCGATCTTCACTGAAAAAACGTCACTCCTTCCAATCACTTTCGACTATTAAAAAAGGCACTAGCCGTTTCGATTTTCAATACAATGAACCCTTTTTGAATCGAAAATGCTTTTTGTAAACCCCTTGCATACCACGAGGACATAAATTACAACCCTTACCCTAAGATCATTCTCAAAGACCTAAATTCCAGAACTTTCTACTACGTTGAACAAAGTGACTATCTGAAAATTTTGATTGGATGTGTTTGGACGAATGGGGGGCATGAGAGGGAGGTTAATCACACTCCAATCGCTCTCGACTATTACAAAGGGCACTAGCTCTCTCAATTTCGAATTAAATAAGCCCTTTTTGAAGTTTTACGACAGCTCTATCTATAACATCTAATATGCCCCCAGGGCATAAACTACAACCTTTGCCCTTGGGGCTCTCGAGGGTTTGTCATCCTTAAATAATAATTTCCAGAACTTTCAACTATGTTGAAAAAAGTGGCAATCCCTAAACTTTGATTGAATGTTTTTGGGGAAATGGTGGGCGTAAGAGGGGGGTTAATTACTCTCCACTCACTTTCGACTATTAAAAAGGGAAATTTCAATTTCCAATCAAATCAGCCCTATTTGAAATTACTATAACATTTTTCGATATAAACTTTAATGCCCCCAGGGCATAACTTAAAACCTTTGCACTGAGGGTTCTGAGGGGGTAATCATCCTAAAAAACCGAATTTTCAGAACTTTCAACTACGTTGAACAAAATAGATAAATCAAAATTTGGATTGGATGTGTTTTTGAAAATGGTGGGAGTGAGAGAGACGTAATTCGCTCTCCAATCACTGTCAACTATTAAAAGGCATTAGCCCTTTCAATTTCCGATTGAATGAGCCCTTTTGAAGTTTCTGCAAAAACGCTTTCAATAAAAACTTTATATGTCCCTCAGGGCATAACTTACGACCCCTGACCTGAGGGATGTGGGGGGAGGGGTTGTCATCCTTAAAGACCTAATTTCCAAAACTTTCAACTACGTTGAATAAATTGGTTATCTAAAAATTTTGATTGGATGTGTTTGGGGAAAAGGTGGGCGTGAGAGAGGGGGGGGGGTCAGTTGCCCTCAAATCACTTTCGATTATTAAAAAGGGTACTAGCCCTTTGAATTTCAAATCGAATGAGCCCTTTTTCAAGTTTCTACGATAAAGATTTCAATAAAAACCTTATATGCCCCAAGGGCATAACTTATAATCCTTGCACTGAGGGTTGTGGGGGAGTGTCTGCGGAAAAGGTGGTTGTGAGAGGGGGGTTAGTTGCCCTAAAAATAACTTTCGACTATTAAAAGAGGTACTAGCCCTTTGAATTTCAAATTGAATGAGCCATTTTTCAAGATTCTACGACACAGACTTCAGTAGAAACCTTATTTCTAGGTGTATCTATGTATAGTATCTTTATTTAGGTCTTCTCTATGTGTGTGTCATCTCTATATGTGTGTCTTCTCAGTGTGTTTGTCCTCTCTGTGTGTGTCTCGTCTCTCTGTTTGTGTAATCTTTGTGTGTGGTCCGCCTCTGTGTGTGTGTCATCTCTTTGTGTGTGTCATCTCTGTGTTTGTGTTGTGTTTCTTCACGTGTCGTTTCTGTGTGTGTGTCGTGTGAGCGTTTCTGTTATGTCAGTGTGTATGGCGTCTCTGTGGGTTTGTCGTGTGTTTGTGTTTCTTACGTCTATGGGTGTGTTATCTGTGTGTATGTGTCGTCTCTATGTGTGTGTCGTCTCTGTGTGTGTGTGTCATCTCTGGTTTATTTTAGGTTAAGTTAGGGGGGCTAGTTGCCCTCAAATCACTTTCGATTATTAAAAAGGGTACTATCCCTTTGAATTTCAAATCGAATGAGGCATTTTTCAAGTTTCTACGACAAAGATTTCAATAAAAACTTTATGTTCCCCCAGGGCATAACTTATAATTGTTGCCCTGAGGGTTGTGGGTGAGTGTCCTCCTCAAAAATATGTTTTCTATCTGGAAATCAACCACACTCAACAAAATGGCTATTTCAAAATTTCTATTGGATGTGTTTGGGGGAAGGATGGGTCTGGGGGGGGCTAGTTGCCCTCCAATCACTTCCGACTATTAAAAAGGGCACTAGCCCTTTGAATTTCCAATCGAATAAGTTTTTTTGAACTTTCTACGATAACGCCTTCTTTAAAAACCTTACATGCCCCCAGGGCATAGCTTAAAACCCTTGCCCTGAGGGCTGTGGGGGATTGTCCTCCTCAAAAACATATTTTCTATATGGTAATCAACTACGCTGAACAAAATGGCTATCTCAAAATTTTGATTGGATGTGTTTGGGGAAATGATGGGCGTGGGGGGGGGCTAGTTGCCCTCCAATCACTTTCGAATATTAAAAAAGGCACTAGCTCTTTAAATTTCCAATCGAATGAGCGTTTTTTGAAGTGTCTACGACAACGCCTTCTATAAAAACCTTATATGCCCCCAGGGCATAACTTAAACCCTTGCCCTGAGGGTTGTGGGGGAGTGTCCTCCTCAAAAGTATATTTTCTATCTGGAAATCAACTACGCTGAACAAAATGGCTATCTCAAAATTTTGATTGGATGTGTTTGGGGGAATAATGGGTGGGGGGGGCTAGTTGCCCTCCAATCACTTTCGGATATTAAAAAGGGCACTAGCCATTCCAATTTCCAATCGAATGAGCTCTCTTCGAAGTTTTTACGACAACTCCTTCGATACGATGTGCCTGGGTATGGAGAACCAAAAAATAAATAACACATTGTGCCCACATCGTTCTTTACTTTGGCAGCGCTAGCGCGCTGCCTATGATTTCTGTTCGTTTTAAGTTTCATTTATTTATCGATTCCGATTTGTGGTAGTTTCACGCTTGGTAGATTATTTGATTTTATTTTTTTCTCATTTTTGGTTTAATTGAGTTCTTTACTTTTCTTTGAAAAACTTATTATGCGGAAAAAGTTTTTTTTTAAATTAATCTAGCAAAACAACATATTTCTACCTGGGATCCTGTCTATATGCTTCTGTAACCGTAAGTTAAATACATCTGAGTCACTAATATCTCCGTCAGTCGGTTCTATAGGGGTATATACTACTATAACTCATACCCGGAAATTACGTAGGCTAGGATACCATCTATCCCTATTTCTACCGACCTGAGCGTTAAAATCTCCTAGTAAAAACATCATATTTCTACCGGGAACCCTGTCTAATTGCTCCTGTAACTGTAAGTAAAATTCATCTGAGTCACTAGTATCTCCGTCTGTCGGTTCTACAGGGGCATATACTAGTATAACTGATACCCTGAAATTTTTAGTCATAAAATGAGCAATTACTATTCTATTATTAATACCTTCCCAGCCTAAACAAGACTTAGCAGCTTCCTTATTCATCATTAGCCCTACTCCCTGTCTATGTACCCCATCCTTCCTGCCTGAGTAAACAAATTTTATATCACCTAATTTCAGGCTTCCTACCCCTGGGATATGAGTTTCTGAAACTCCTAATAAGTCCAGTTCGAATTGTCTGAATTCGTCAGTCAAAACGTTGATACGGTAGTCAATTTTTAACGTCGTTACAGTCCAAGTTCTAATTTTCATGTTCTTTAAATCATTGAAATTATATTGGCCTCAGGAAAAGCAATGATCCCGGATACCAGTGCAGGACGGGGATTAACATATCTTCTTAAGTCTACACTGAAGCCCTAAAGCCGGCTTAGAACCTGACTACAAGAAGTCCATGGGACCACCAGAATGGATAGAGACTTTGTGCAATATAATCAAATAGTCAAATAATCAAATAGAGTATTTGATAGCTTGAAGTTAAAAAACAGTTCTTACTTCATAATATGCAGAATAATTGTAGCTAACACATTTTGCATGTAGACCCGCTATACTTCACCCCCACCCCCCTAATGTGCAAATATATAGCCCAGATTATAGTAGTCCAGTTCATTCTGTCACCCATCACTTGTCTTTGTGGCTTTGAACCCGATTTTCTCAGATCTTAAATTCAGATCTAGAACTTGAGTGTGTTCTGAATAATTAACAAGTACCTTTTATGACATGGTAAGTAAATAAACGTTTATAGAAATATACAAACTGGTGGCAAAGTAGAGGAAATACCACCATGAACTCTAGAGGTCAAGGTAATTTCTGACTATTCCCCCTCCCATTTCCCCTCAACTGTTGAGGATTATAGTGAGAAAATGTGTCAGTGGATTGGAGAAAAATATTTAAACCCACCCCCTCTGCCCCACATTGACCCCTCCTCAACAGTCTCTGAGAGTCTCAACTTGATCCCCGAAGCTATTCAAAAGATATTGCAGATACACTATTGTGATACCCTGGTCACACATTATTTACCTTGCTACTTAGCTGTAGAGAGAAAACCGAAAAAAGTTTTAGAAATATTCCTTTTATTGTCCAATAAAAAATTTTAACAATTAAAATCAAGCATAAATTAACTTAAAAACTTTTTCCACAAATGATTCGAAGAATAGTTGAGAGCTACATTAAACCCAAGACAAGCAGAAATAGTAACAATTTAAGTGTGAAAAAGCATGAATCACTACCAATAAATAAGTAAAAGCCAAACGAACAGAAATGTCAATAAATAATCCACTTAAAGCTAAAAAGAACAGGAAGTACAGCAAACATGAGTAAGGCTAACGCCCTCTATGCTATTTAAAGACCAGAACGTCATTTACCCTTTACTGTTAACAATTCTTATTTCAATGCTTTTCTTTTCATCTGTCTTCACAACACAAGACAGGAAGCCATGTTAACAAAGGTTATTTAAAAGATCTAATTGAATACATAATGACAATTTAATATAAATTGATATTCATTCTTGAAAATCTCGGCAATTTTGTATTTATTTACGTTATAAAAGAGAAAACGTTTAAAATGTATTTTGTTTTTAGAAAGTGCAATTGATGTTCTGGTCCTTAGCCCTGCTCCTATTTTCAGCAGTTAAATAGAATATAGTTGTGTTATGTTGGGCAGTGTGGTTATGTTAAATATAGGCAAATCTAAATTGACCATCACACTCAACATGGTTTAAAAGTTTCGACTTAATTCTCTTAGGCTTTCCTGAGATATTGCAGATAAATTCTTTTGTCAACCTTCAATGCAGATAGTGTCTTGTTTTTCCTCAACATTCCCCTCAATTCGCCATGGAAGTATTTACTTAATACCCTTAGCCTTCCTGAGATATTGTAGGTACGCCCTTTTGACCGTCTGGATGTACATAGTGCCTTTTGCTTTAGCTCAACATGCCTAGAAAGTTTCACCTTATACTCTTAGGTATTCCTAAAATATGGCGGATACCAGGGCCGTAGCTACAGTGTTTTCATTGAGGGGGGCGGGGGGCAACAGGGGGTGATATTCAAGTTGTAGTGAAGAAAAGTAAATATTTAAAAAACACCCTGCGTGGTGAGTTTAAAACATTACGCAATACATTAAAAAGAATAAACACGCATTAAACAACCGTGCATAGAAGTGCTGGTGCTTGGCTTTTGCTAAAATTGTCAGCAATGATCTGCTGCAGATGACAGAAGCATAGTGTAATCAAGGTTTCGAGTGGGTTAAGGTAAATGTCGAATATACCCGGCTTTTTTCAGCCAGATTCACCACTAATGCTGCTGTACATATCCCTCCTCCACTTCCCTCAACCCGCACGCCCTTCACAGGATCCTCATCTCATAATTGAACCAAGCTCTATTCTAATAGCCCGGGTATTGCGCTATTCATTTGCTCGTTATTTTGAATGGATTTCGACACTGTAAGATTTAATTTGTTGCACTAAAACTTTTAATATACGTGATTTATTGAAATATTATTTATGATTTTTACTAAAATTATTTGTTTATGGGTTGCCCGATTTATATTAATAAATAGCATTGGTATCAGTCGGCCACATAAAGCCGAAACAAAAATCATAGGCAGCGCAATAGCGCGGTCTAAGTAAAGATAAAGAATAAGTGAAAGTATTACCAAAGATTATGTAACATTTTATTTTGACATATTCCCCACATTTAAATAGTGACTTGACTTCAAATTTGAAAGAATTCAAAAAATAAAGGCAAAATTATTAACTTATCCGCTGGGCATTGCTTGCCAAAAAATATCCAGAAAATCTGAACAATTCTTGGCATTATTGCGGCAGAAACCTTAAATAAATTAAAAATTACCAAGGATGGCAATTAGAAGAGAAAATTGATTCCTATATTTTGAAAATTAGCTTTCCCTTTGTATCTTTGAATTCTATAAAAATTACGCAAAAGTTTTTCTTGTGTAAAGCAGGGTATGGGGGTATAAAATTCCAGAGGGGGGTTACACTGAATATCGCTGTAATTCCCTTCTCATGCAAAACTCGGTCTCCTAGTTTTGCATGATAAAAGTGATAACAATAGAAAAAGAGAATGTGTTGGTACCGCGCACGCAAAATTTCTAAATTGTGAGGAAAATATACATATTTGGTCAAATTCACTTTTTCCTACTTGCAGCAGACATTTCGTACAACATGCTGATGCAGAGATAAATGGCACACAAGTAGCGCTGCGACTAATAAGAGTAATAATCATCAGCACAGTTATGTAAATTTTTTTTGGAGCTAGTTAAAAAAAAAATTTGAAAAGCGAAAATAGTAAGAAGTCAGCATAGTATTGTACATATAGGCAGTTCTACATTTATGGGTTATTATGTGAATCCGGAACTTGAGGAATAGAACGTTATCAGCGCTTATTAGGCATTTTAATGACAAATAAAAGAGTCGGAGTTTCAATTAAATACTGGAAATAAAATTTCATGACCAAACTACAACCGATTTGACCTTGAATATGATCTTGAATTGGTAGATTTTAGGAAGTAAACACAGCACCTAAAATATCCGGGGAAAAAATTAACCTGATCAAATGTGATGAAACAAGATGCATAAGACATTTTTCAATTTTGCCATAAACTAGGCTCACATTTTTAGTCAATGATGAGATTTCACAATCAGTATATTTAGAAAATTAATTTTTTTCCAAGATATTGGGGGAGGGGGCAACTTCTCCCCTTGCCCCCTCTCAGCGACGCCACTGGTGGATACGCCTATTTGACAACCTGGTTGCACATAGTCTAGCTTGATTTGGTTCAGCGTCCTCCTCAAGGGATGTTATAGTCGTTTCTTAGATATCGTAGATACTCTCTTTTACAACCATGTATTGTCTCTTGATTTGGTTTAACAAGCACAAAAACATGCCCTGATAGTTCCAAAGTAAAAAACTTTGCTCTTCCTGTGGTAATATAGATTCACCCTTTTGGCAATCTGGATACACATAGTGTCTTTTGATTTAGTTTTACTTCCCCTGGACTTTGACTGATGGTTTCAATCTAATATCATATTCTTTACTGAGCTTTTGCCTCTGTGTGTCATTTTGGCAACCTGAGTGCGCTTAAATTCTTTTGACTTAGATTAATAGTTGTAGCAGTAGTCGTCGTCGTCGTAGTAATAGTAGTAGTAGTGGTTGTAGTAGTTGTGGCAGAACCAGTAATTGTTGCAGTAGTAGTTGCAAGTAGTCGCAGTCCCAAGCAATTGCACTCGCAGTTGCAAGCAGTCGCGGTCACGGCTAAAACCTAGATGTGTTTGCAGTTGTAGTAGTAGTAGTAGTAGCAGTATGCACATAATGTCTAATGGGTAGTTCAACATCCCTGATAGTTTCAACTTAATACCCTGAGCCGTTCCCGGGACATTGCTGCTACGACTTTTGACAACATGCCTGTGCATAGTCTTTTTTTATTCAGTTCAACATACCCTAAAAGTTTCAACTCAACGCTTTAAGCCGTTCCTGAGATACTGCTGATACGGCTTTTATGACAACCTGCATGCACATAGTGTGTTTTAATTTAGTTTAACACCCTCCCCCACTCAACATTCTCCGAAAGTTTCAACTGAATACTCTACACTATTCCTGAGATATCACTTAGGCGTCCTTTTGATAACCTGCATGCGCATAGTTTGTTTTGATTTAGTTCAAAATCCCCCTCAACATTCACTGAAAGTTTCACCTTAATGCCATTAGCCTCAGTAATATTAGTTCGTCCGACATCTTCCTCAACAATGCCTGAAAATTTTGACGTCATACCCTATGGAATTCTTGAGATGTCGTTGAAACACCCTTTTGACAACCTGTATGCACGTAGTGCCCTCCTTCCCTAAGAACAAATAAAATGTGTAAACTGAGGGCAAATGGCATAACTTATAGCCCTTGCCTCAAGGGCTGTAGGGGATTATTTCCTCCCTGGAGGCTTAGTTTTGCCCTTGCTCCAAGGTTTGTGGGGATCAGGTCTTTTCGGAAGACGTAGTTATTTGACGCTTCAACTATGAAGAACAAAATGACAGTATCAAAATTTTGATTGGATATCTTTGGGGGAAAGGGCAGCAAAATGGGGCATGGGAAGGACTGGTTGCCCTCCAATCACTTTTGACTCTTAAGAAGGGGTACTAGAATTTTCAGTTCTCAATCGAATGATCCCTCTGAAGTTTCTTAGGCAACTCTTTCCATATGTAGTGGCTCGGTGAAAAAAAAAAAAAAAAAAAAAAAAAAAAAAAAAAAAAAAAAAAAACATAGAGTCCACTTTGCTCTTTACTTAGGCAGCGGTAAGTTTCAGTCGTGTGATTTAAAACATATGTATTGAAGGGAAGGAACAGGTAATTGGCAGGAATACTATTCAATTAAGCTAGTTATTAATCATCTACATCCCGATGATTGGTTCCACTATTTTTAAGTTCTCTTTTATTGCTAGATGTTTTTAGTACACATTTTTATTGGTGAGAGAATTCTTATTCTGGAGTCCTTTGTCCGATTTTGTCGCCTGCCTTTGGATCACCTTTGGACCTCTAAGTCTTACTTATTTGAAGGAGTTGCGGTGTACATATCAAATTACAGGGATAAAAAATTTGTAATGGTGATATACCCTTGGACCTCTGGGTCTTTCTTATTTGAAGGAGTTGCAGTGTAAATATCAAATTACAATGATACAAAATTTATAATGGTGATATACCCTAAGCTAGGTGTTTGCAAATTTTTGCAAACACCAACATTTTTGCAAAGTCAAAATTAGCCAAAATGCGCGTATTAAAGGGAAGTTGAGTTGGTGACGTTTCGACTTTAAAAAAACATTCTAGTGAATGTAAATTCCTCAACCGCAATGCTAATTGCATCACTAGATAGCAAACAATTTTTGACCTTTTCGTCGATATTTTTGGCCATTTCTTCATCTTGACGCTGATATGGTCTAGCTGACAGGATATGTCCTTGATGTTCTCAATTATTGTTTTTTTATTTGTGAAGCCATCAAATGAGTGCTGTTGACAGTTTATGAATGTGTTTTTCAAAACTCGGCGTCTGCGAATGGTTTTCTTTTTGCGCCACTCCTAAGCGTTGTAGCCAAGCTAGTAGAGGTAGCATGATTGTAGCTAGTAATAATACTATTAAAGAGTGTATTTTTTTTTCCAAAATTGAATAAATGTTTATCAATGTACACAGATTCATCTTAAATTGTCTGTTCATACATGTTTATTCTATGGAGAAATGTACTACCCAAAAATGCAAGTCCTGTTGGTAAATACATCTACACATAAAGTACATACGAGTTTGTCGCCATTTTTTATGTGTCGATTCTTTTATGTCCAGACGTCTTGAAATAGTGCGTTTGTTCATGGTAAAATTTATTTTGTTTATAATTTAATTATTTCACTTAGAAGTTATTTCTTTCGTAACTGTTTCCTCAGTCTTCTGCTACTGAACAGGATCTACAACTGAAAGAAGAGCAGACGCCGTACGCCTAATAATCGTGAATTTTTTTTTTGGATAATGTTGCTGTTTTATGCCGAATATAGTCACATCAGCTTTGCCACGAAACTAAAATTGTTTTTTTTGTATATTTTTTTAAATTTATTTTTCATTCTTAAAGTGTTCATTTTTGTGTTTATATTTTGTAATCTGTTTTTATGTGTTACCGTGGATGTCCAAAATCTGATTACTATTGACATTCATCGGCGAATGTCCGAAATTTCTTTTTCTCTGCTTAGATTCAATTAGCTTTGCGAGTCACCTTTTTCAGTCTTATGCAAGCTATGATGGTAAAAGTTTAAGTTAGGTAAGTTTAGATTATACTAGTTTAGGTTAGATTAAATCACTTATATCAGAAATGGGTTATAAACCTAAGCTAACCCAACCTAATCTAACCTAGCCTAACCTGTCATCATCAAACCTTACATGAAATTGAAAAAGTTGACTGGCAACGCTGACTAAATCCAAGGAGAAAAAAAAAATGTATTTCGTATATTCACCGGTTAATGTCGACATTCACGAATCTCGAACATTTACAGTAACATATCTATTTATTTTGTAACCAAAGCGGGGCACTTGAAATTAGTAAATAGGTCCAGTCTGTGACTCATGTACTCATAGATCATAGGTTGCCAGTCCCTGCTCTAAGCACAATAGAAAATATAAAAGACTAAAAACGGAAGCTTATAATAGTCCAGTAAAAGTACGGTTTGACCGGGACAAAGTACGGTTTGGGTCGACCCGGACAAAATTGCAACAAAGGGTTGTTTTACACCAAAATGTTCAGAAAAAATCGCTGAACAACATATCCAAAATCCGCTAAAATCGCCCGCCTGGAAAACCTTCTGGGGGTGCTTAAAAAGGGTAGAAGGGGGCAAAAAAACAGGTTTTTTCCATTTTAGACATTTAGGAAGCTTTTTTCACATTAAAATATTCAGAAAAAATTGCTCAATAACATATCCGAAATCTGCTAAAATCACCCGTTGGAAAAATCTTCTAAGGCTGCTTAAAGGGGATGGAAGGGACAAAAAAAATCTGTTTTTTCTTTTTTGACAATTAGGAAGATTTTTTTACACTAAAATGTTCAGAAAAAATCGCTGAACAACATATCCAAAATCCGCGAAAATCGCCCGCCGGGAAAACCTTTGGGGGCTGCTTAAAGGGGGTGAAAGGGGTGAATTTTTTTCTCGTTTTTCTTTATTTCTGTATGTTCGGGGACTCGATTCTGGTATAAATCAACTCGCTGAAACCGAAAATGATCGCTGAAACCGTCTGTAATTTATTTTAAACTATAAATAAGATTTTAATAACTCCATCGCAAAAATAAAGGAAATAGCTTTTCTTCCGAAGTGTTAGAAAGATCAGATCAATGGAAGCCTAAAATACTTCAAGCAGCAACACAGGAAAATCTCGAACGGCAATGTAAAGGAGCAGAGAAGTACCCCCCTCTTTGTTGCTTCGCTAATCGTTGGAAACCTGGTTTTCTGATGAGAATCAACCGTGTGAAGACCAGACTGCAGAAAAAGGGAAACTATAGGCATAGACGCATAGAAATTTGAAAAATCATTCTTATTATCGGCTTCTTTTACAGTTGGAAAACAAAAACATTAAGATGTCTATATGTAAATCACAGTTTTGAAATCATCATTTTTAGATCACATAATATTGAGAACCATCATGTCATTAATGAGCACTACAAAAGGGCACAACCACCGTTATTGTAAAAAACTAAAATCCTTCTTCTATGATGTTGGTTCAGAATTATTATAGCTTGTTCCCATGCACTCTCCGCAAGCAAGTGTGCAGGGCATGTCATTCTTACGTCAAGCGCATCTGGCCGTATCGCAACCTGATTTGCATTTGCAGCGGATAATTTGAAGAAGACTTTGGGGAGCTGGCTTCTTCTCCGTCATTACTGGGATGTAACTATCAGCAGAGAGTCGCCATCCTCAGTTCTCCGATTTCATCGCAGCCGCCTCACTTTTCCATTCCATTACCTGGAAATACACGTGAAAAGAATGGAACTTCGCAGCTGAGGGTGTGGGAGGCATCCGATCAGGGCAGAAAAATGCGGAAGAGGAAGCGAGCTTGGCCAAGAACAGACGATGTCTCAAGGACAGGAGAGTTTCTTCAGGCTTTCCTTTTTAAATTCTCAAAAGAGCTTGTTCACCAGCTACAATGAGCTCGTCTTTCGTAGCCTTCGAGTCCATTAAGACCTTAGCGGCCTAACGGAAAGACGGATCGGACTGGTACAATGACAGTCCGACAGATTTACCAATTTCTTGTAATCTAGAAGTGGTGTCACAGCCTAGGAACGCGTGCAGAAATAGAATTGAACCACACATGTTGCTTAGTTTTTCTTTTATGGAGCAAATATTCCATAGCTTATGTTCGTTTGAAGCTTTCGTCTCGGATCTGAAATACAGGCATTTGTGGGTGGCAGTGACATGATAGAGGAGAAGGATAAGGAGGTCAGTGTCGTTGCCGATGAGACACGTCAACTGAGTTCTTGCACTACGAATGGCTGTGGTTGCAATCAGGACATCCGCGTCAGCAGAGGCATGTTGTATCGACTAACCTGCTGAGGACAATTTTTCTCCTATCGCTAGAATTATCTATTGCATTTTTGAGCAGTTTTAAAAGAACTCTTTTTTAATTCTTGGTGACTGTGTTGTATCACTGAACTCTACCAATTGACGTTTAAACCTGGAAAGATAGAAGTAAGCCATGCCTCTCGTCAAAGGACCACTGTCATATCCATCAAAAACTACTTCGAAGCTTTTTCAAATTTAGAGCTGGCATACTTGACGTAACTTTCTCGAATGAAGTCAAATGTAGAGCTGGGTTGCCAAGTCAATTTCTGGAGCAGCCAGCCGCCGTCAACGACATAGTGGCACGACTCTAAGTGCTCATCAGAATGGTCCCCTGACGCCTTTCGAATTGCGTTTGAAAAAGATGGTTTGTCGGCAGGACGCAGACCTTCATAGGATCCAAAAAGGGATGGTGGATATGTACAAAGCTCATACGACAAAAGGTCTCGAAGATCGAATTCTTCCCGGTTCGCCACCGTAGCTAAGCACTGGAACAGAAGCCCTTAATCTACATGAACCGGTTCACCATCAATATTAACGACTGATTTGGATACCATTGTAACAGCCTTGTCTTTCTTCCGGAACGAAAATAAATCAGCTGCCTTCCCAATCATTTCGTCTAGAATTCGGGATCCAACTTCTTTCGCGGTGTCCGCATCTACATTACCTGATGCAGTTACGCCGGTAACGATGTGGAGGAGCCCTCCGTGTTCTCTGAACGGAATCAGTGTCCGGAAAAAGTCTAGGACCGCCTCCTTGTCATCAGTATCTCTCTTCATGCTCCCACTGGAACGTTTCGACGTGTTGATCACTTGTTGAGTAATTCAGACTAGTCAGACCATGCATTGAGGCATTTACTTCAGCACAGATCGGCATCGAAAAAGTCCATATCAGCGCTGTGCAGCCTGCGTTTTCGAAACCTAACTGTACCTAGTCTGTAATGGGCCGTATAGACTAGAATATTCAAGTTTATATGCTTCTATGCTTAGTCTTTCTTTTTCTAACGTCTAATTTTCACAAGTTTGATTCTCATCAGATAACCAGGTTCCCGACGACTAGCGAAGCAAAAAAGAGTGAGGTACTTCTCTGCTCCTTTAAGTTCGAGATTTTCCTGTATTGCTTTTTGCAGGCTGTTCGAAGTATTTCAGGCGTCCATTGATCTGATGTTTCTGTAAAACTTCGGAAGAAAAGCTACTTCCTTTATTTTGGCAATGGAGTTATTAAAATCTTATTTTTCGTAGTTTAATATAAGCTAGAGAAGTGTTACAATAAAAGTGATATCATTTTCGGTTTCAGCGAGTTGATTTATACAGGGATCGAGTCTCCGAATGTACCGAAATAACAAAAATTTAAAAAAGGATTTTTCACCCCTTTCACCCCCTTTAAGCAGCCCCCGAAGGTTTTCCCAGTGGGCGATTTTAGTGCATTTTGGATATGTTGTTCAGCGATTTTTTTTTAACATTTTAGTGTAAAAAAGCTTCCTAAATGTCAAAACTAAAAAAAAAAAACTATTTTTTCGCCCCCTTCCACCCCCTTTAAGCAGCCCCAGAAGGTTTTCCCGGCTGCAATTTTAGTGGATTTTGGATATGTTGTTCAGCGATTTTTTCTGAACATTTTGGTGTAAAACAAACTGTTGTTGCAATTTTGTTCGGGTCGACCCACTTTTCTCCGTACATTTACTGGACTATAACGGAAGCTTGTCTACAAGAAGCGATAGATAGATAGATAGATAGATATTTATTGCAATAAAAGCCACTTTGGGCCATGGCAAAAAAAGGAAAATCACACAAAATAATAACATGATTATAACACTCATAGCAAAGTATGGTCATAGCCTACATAACAATAACAACGCAAAATTACAAAACATTACAAAAACATAATAAAGCACACGATACCATTAAACTAACATAAATAGATAGATGTATGTTACATCTATCAAGGGCCATGACTACAAAAATAACAAACAAGAAAACAACTTACACACATACAACAATACTTTCCACACTCACACCACCCCTTTTACAAAAATCTATCTCTATGTGACATACCCAATTTTATATACTTTGCTATCATTCTTATTGTCCCATAATTTTTTGATCCCATTACTGAAACCAACCACTCACTTGTCCCAACATTAACAAAAAATAATTCTTTCCTTAAATCCTGTAATTCGGGACAAAGGGCCATGAAGTGAAGCAGATCCTCACCATTTTCTCCGCACATAGGGCATGAGTAAGGACCCTCCTTTACCCTTACCCTCCCTAAATATTTTCTCCTTTCTCCAAGTGCTAGAAAATTACCCCTCCCTGATATATACCACTTAATTTCTTCACTATTTAAACCCGCTTTAAAATAATTATCATATCCCCAGACCTCCTTCCATTGCCGGTAAATGCCGAGGGACACCGAGGCTGCGACTTCACACTGCCATTTCTGAATCTCCTGATCTTCAAACACTCCCTTTACTAGTTTTGCTACATTTCCTACTTCCAGCCCTATCCCCTTCCCTTCATTCCAAACACCTGATAACCCACAACTTTTTAAAATTGATTTCACCTGGGAAGCCCATGAACTTTTCTTTCTATTCTGCAACACCTCCAGATAAGCTGCGTTTACTAACCTATTATTCTGTAAACCAATCACCTTTTCCCAGTATCCTATCATTCTAACCAATCTTTTTACCCTCAATGAAAACAGTCCTAGATCACCCTTTAACACCAGATTATTAAATTTCCCCCTTAGCCCTAAAAGTCTCCTGAAATGTCCTAAATAAATTATCTCTGTTTTTTCCCCTTTATCAAAACCCCAAACTTCCCCACCGTAACTCAATGATGGGCCTACCTTCGTCTCAAAAATTCTCTTCTGTAGCTTAATATCTGCCGGTCCTAGATCCCTAAGGGGACTCTTCAATAATGCCCATGAAGCCTTCTGACCCTTCCAACTCGCTATTTGCACCTGATCACTCCATTTCCCTGAACTTGTGAACTTACATCCCAAATAAATATAATCCTTAACTTCATTCATCTCTTTCCCTTTAAAATAAAACTTATTCTTTTCCCTTTCATCATTTCCAAAAACTAATATAACTGATTTTTCAATATTTGAAACTAATTTTTTACTCTCCAGATAACTATCCAAAATCTCTAACATCTTTAGCAAATCCGGAGCCGATTTCGCAAGCAATACTATGTCATCTGCAAATAATAAACAAAACAGCTCCAGCGACATTAATTTTAGCATGGGGACATTTCTATTTCTAAAATACTGCTCAAAATCATTAATAAAAAGAGAAAACAAACGCGGTGATAGTGTGCATCCCTGTTTGAGGCCTATATTACTTAAAACTGGCCTAGAATAAGAAATACCTACCTTCACTACTACTTTAACCATCTCCTACATTTTCATTATAACTTCTACTAACCTAATTGGCAATCCTAATTTCACCAACACCACTTTCAACAAACTCCTTGAAACTTCGTCAAATGCTCCCCTAATGTCCAAAAACGCCGTATATAGCCTATTTTTCCTATGCCTCGTATATTTACTAGCTACAGCGTGTAAACAAAATATTTGATCAATTGTACTATAGTTTTCCCTAAACCCTGCCTGACATTCAATTAATATACCTTTATAATGCAACCATTTATCCATCCTATTAGAAAGGACTCTACAAAATAGCTTACTGATAGAACTTCCTAAAGTTATCCCCCTATAGTCCTTGTGTAGGTTTCTTTCTCCTTTCTTAAATAATGGGATCATAATCGATATTTGCCAATTTTTTGGCCATAGAGGTGTACTTAGAGTTGCCGAGAATATCAATGCAAGCACTGGCAGTATCCATGCTCTTGACCATTTCAGCAGCTTAGTTGGTACTCCGTCGATGCCCGGTGCTGAATTCCCTCTCATGCTTTTCAAAGCGTGCCATATTTTCCTCCTGTCCAACCGGTTCCAGTAGTTTAGCGTCCTCTGAATCCAACTCAAAATCGGCTGTTTCTTCTAAACTATTCATCTCCTCATCAGCTCTCTCTTCGTCCTCTTCGGTGTATATCTCTTTATATTTTTGTTCTAAGTGTTCTGGCCAGGTATCGGCGTGAGGGACTGAATCAGTCAACTTTCTATTTTCTGTTGATTTCCTAATTAACTTCCAGAACTCCGTTGTATCATTCACGCTAAATTTCTCCCGTATTTTTTGGCTCTCTTCCTCTTCAGAACGTCTCTTCTTCAACTTGACTTCAGAACGTCAAGTAGCCTTTTATATCCCCTTCGCTTGTCCCTAAAAACCTGCAAATTATTTTCCAGATCAACTGTACTACTAGCCTTAAGCAATCTAAAAGCTACTAAAACCTCCTTCTTCTTTTCCTCACAATCCTTATAAAAAAAACTCATCAAACCAGTACTTCTACCATTTTTTCTTCTGCATGCCACCTTAGTTCCAATCTTATACAAAACCCCCGACAAAAAATCAACAGAACCTGCTATATCCCCTTCCCTTGCCATATCCTCACTCTTCTGAATAAATGAATCCAGCCCTCTATCTTCAACTAGTACCTTTTTCAACTTCTCCTCACTATCATTATCAAACCTTAAACCTTCCCTCCAATCAAGCTCACTACCCATCTTTCCCTTAGCCCCAAACTTCTTTTTCCGGCTCTCAGCCCCTCCTCCCCCTCCTAATTCAACCCTAATAGGCACGTGATCCGACCCAGCCAGCGCCATCACCTCAAAATCCACACAACAAGAAAGAAGCCCCAGACTAACAACCCCATAATCTATAACTTGGAGATCTACCCGAAAAACATGTAAAATCCCCCACTCCTTTATCCTTCCCTGTCCTCCCATTCAAAATAACCAAATTCTGCTTACCACAAAAATCCAATAATTTTTTCCCCCATTTATTCTTTCTCCGATGACCGTCCTTACTCGTCCTCCTCCTAACCGACGGCTCAATCATATAAACTCCCTTAGTTTTTCCTAGTTCGAGACCCACCTCCTCCTCACGGGCTCCTTCGTCCTCCCCTGTATATCCGTTAAAATCCCCTAGAAAAATAAAATAATCGAACGGAAACTGTTCTGAAAAACGATCCATATCATTTTCTAATATCTCCCAGGTATCCTCATCACTAAAAGTGCTAGGTTCCGGCGGTAAATACACTGAACAAAAGATAAACGAGTTACTACCTAAAGGTACTCGCGCCCATACTAGATGACATGAAACACTTTTCAGCCGAGATAAATTTCACTATCTATTCGTTATCAATAATGCCACTCCTCCATAAGTTCTACCATTCTGCGATAGCTTTCTTTGTGATCCAAAATAAGAAAAACCTTTTATTCTCTCCTCTTTTTCCAGCCACGTTTCTACTAATGATACAACTGAAAAATCATAACATTTAAGAAGACACTCTAATTTAAGATACGAAAAGCCCTGAACATTCCAATGCGCTAAATGACACTCGTAAATTGCGCCATGGCCCTGCTTATCCTATCCACTATTTGAGCCAATGGGTTGTGACGAGTTAAATAGCCGCCTAGGCTGCATTTTTTTAGGGTCATCAGCTCTAACCAACTTGCTCTTCTGTCTTAGGTGGTCATCTGGGCTAATAATTTGTTGGCTGTTACATCTGGGAGCCCCCACAGGCCCGACAAAAGTTGATGTGGAGCCTTTTTTAATAACGGGAGTTTCACTGTTCACCCCATTTATTTCGCTTTCACTACTAAGCTCCTCCTCTACACTAAAGAAAGATTGAATTGAGGATGAAGATCCAGAACGCGATCTTGAATTGCAAGGTTCTTCCAGGTTAAACCGATTATTTTCAGAGACCAAACTCTTTACTAAACTTTTTTGTGGCACTGATAAAGACCGAGGTTCACGGAGAAACTTTTGCCGAAAATTTTCCTTAAAATGGGTCATGGTACTCGCTGATGACTCTATATTAGGGGAATTCGTAACCTCAACTACAGACTGCTTATCAAAGCTATACGTAAAACACTGTTGACCAATATATAACTTTGTCCCTCTTAGTCTTGCTTCTCTATTTTCTCCTCTAGCCCGTTCAAGAAAAGGCTTTAGCTGGTTACGAATAGACAATTCACGCTTTGTATAATCGGGACTAACACCAAGACCCGCCCTTTTCAGGTGCACACTTGAACGCAATATAGTATCACGAATGTAACCACTTGTAAACTTAACCAGCACCGGTCGCGTGCCTTGTTTAGTGTTTAGCCGAAAAATGTCTCTAATGTCCATCATTTTCAGCCCTAAATTTGGCACATGTAAGTTGAGTGCTCTCATTACATCTTCTCGTAACGAAGAACCGTTGTTTGTAGGATCGAAATTATACAGGACCAAATTACACTTTTTAGACTCATTTTCTAGTCTTTGCAATTTTACATTAGTAGCCGACATTTCAGCTTGCAAACTTAGGTAATCTTTCTTCAATTGTGACGTATCCTCCAAGAACTTCTCTACTGTCGAATCAATTCGCGATGAAATAGCAGATAGGTAGTTTCTCAGTTCTTGAACCTGCGATGAAACTATTTCTATTCCGTTCAATTTTCGATTAATTTCTTGTAGAGTTTCAGAAAAATTAACAGAAGTCATAATTAATCCGGAAATATAGTTATAATAATTAGAAAGATTACTTATCTTTCTTTGAGGGCCGAGCCTCACAAATGCATCCGAGTGACTATTCCAGTGCCTGTAATTATTCACACAAAATTTCTACTTAACATAGTAAGTCTTATAAAGTAAGATTTCCACTTAACATGACAATTCTTGTCAATGGGAACTGGTTTTTCAAGTTATTTCACAGCCTGTGTACTTAGATGTAAGCGGAATGAATGCTGATGAAAACTGGGTCAAGTTCAAAGAAACTAGATTTCATTTTATAATCCTCTTAGCTAACTAGGTGTTATCTATTTGAACTGTGAATCAATACTGCAAATTGCAAATTGTTGGGGTGGCAGGGAGTAAGGGGGGGGTGGGAGTGGTAGGAAGGAATAGGTGGATGGGTTGGTAGGGTGAATGGAGAGGGTAAGGAGGAACGGGTGGATGGGAGTTCCTGGGGTAGGGAGGCCGGGAGGTAGAAGTTAATTTGGATTTTATAATGTGAAGGAGTTTGGTCTGCTTTTTCCCCCATTTTTTAGTTTATTTAGTTGTCGTTTGTTCGTGTGTTTTGTAAATGGCTAGCCGTTTTACTGCTCGTCTCCAAAAACTTAGGTTTTTTCATTTGTGCAGTAGTCGCAAAATTGTGAAGTGTTATAATCGTGTTTATTGATATAAAATAAAGTAAAACAAAAGTAATAAAGTAAAACAAAAGTAAAGCAAATGTAATCCACTAACTCTTACTTTGGTTGAAATACTGTCCTAAAAATGTTGTAAATACTGTAATAAAGCTTTTTTCTTGGGGAGGGGGGATAAGGTTTGTAGAAAAAGAAAGACTTTAGCCTAAAAATCTTAATCTTGTTTCTGGATAAGGCAGTCTTAATGCATTTAATAAAATATGTGTTTTTAGATGGGGAAGGGGTTAAAGGTCCCTCGTCCCCATCTTTTGTGAATCTTGATAATTCCAATGCCCTTTATTTTGATAATAAAATCTGTGGGCAGAATCGTATCCAGTATTTTTTTTGGAGAGGGGTAGGATCGGGGGGGGGGGTACCAAAAAACTTTATAAAACGCATCAAAATTTTTTTTATATTCATTTTTGTTATGTTTTTACAAGTCGGACAAACATTTCGGGGGTGAAAGGGGGTTCAAACCCCCTCCCCTGGATACGGTCTTGTCTGTAGGATACTATTTGTGGAGTCGTCTTATTTAAATGAGCAATGCGCATATAAAGCGTTACTTGTTTGTGGCAAATTGTGTTCAAAATCAGATTTACATTACTTGGTGACCACTAGTCTTTTGACCATCCTAAAAAAATGGGTTCAAGAAATTGATTTTGCTCATTGCTATTCTACTTTGAATACTAAGGAATTTAAGTTAAATTTTCAACGTTAAATTTTCTGTATTCTCTGCCCCCCCCCCAATCTATTCCTTGAAAGTATCATAATATTGTTTGCTCATGGTTTTTGGAATAATGCTTGAAGGTCTGATAGGAAACCGATTGCTTGTGTTGATATTTAAGTTAAAGACTCGCCTTTTTTTTTTGTTTTTTACCTCTTCTGTCTTGAGCATTATGCATTTATTCTTTTTGCCTGCTAATTCTTTTCTATTTTTAATTTGTGTCTTTCTTATTTTTATAGAACAACTGAAGTCTCAACGTGAAAAAGAAGAAAAGATGGTAGAATTTATAGATGTTTCTAATGGTAAGTAATGTTTCTGTGAATTTTAAGCTACAGAAAAGGGTAGGCTACTTGTATGATAAAAGCCCTACCGCTCAAGTTGTTGATTCATTTACGCATTATAGAACCGGTTTTTTTTTTCATTAGTTTCTTTCAGCTTACGTGAGACAAGACAAAGAGAAGTGACAGAATAGATGGAAAATATATAATTTGAGCTATATATTTTCACATTAGGGGGAGGGGGTAAAGTTTTTGTAAGGTGTAAAGTTAGAAATAATTATTACTACAGGATATCCAGAATAATTGTACCTATCACATTAGGCATACAGACCCGCTATACTTTACCCCCCCTAATGTGCCAATATATACAGCCTGAATTTGTTTCTAAAGTATTATATTTTTATGTTACTTTGGTATATTTCATTAGGATTGAGCATCAGAGAAACATATTAGAAGAACATTAGGTAGGGCGTATCTCATTCAAGAACCGAAAAGTTATCAGTTAAATTGTTTCAAAACACATCAGTCTTTCGTATCAGTTTTTAGGCTAGGTGGTGACAGAATACAGTAAATAATACCAAGTGGAAAAAACCAAGCATTAAGTTTTGTGAATTCTGGCCTGTTTTTCTGATGGAAAGCGAAGTTTAAAGTCTTATTAAAAAATGTGTTGAAAGTAATTCACTGTTTCTAATACCTATCTAACAAAGAATGCCTGTGTTTTTATTAGTACGCATGCAGAAAGTTTAAACGCAATTCCGACAATTACAAAAAATTAAACAAGAAAAACGCGTTTTAATTTCTATAAAGCAGTGAATACAAACACTTAATTAAACAAAAATACTCCGAATATTTCGGCCCCACATCCGGGAGCCTTTCTCAACGGAAAAAAATGAAACAAAAAAGTTCTTTTTTAAAAAACCTTAACTTACATCAACATAAAAACATACTAAACAAACAAAAGAAAAAATATAAATAAATAGGAAAACAAAACTTTTTTTTCCTATTTATTTATATTTTTTCTGGAAATATAATTAAAATGGAAATATAATACCCTTATTCCCCTCGAAAGGCTCCATGGCCAGGGATACAGGGGGGATAAAAAAAACGTAATATACGCAACAACCAAAAACCAACAACCAATTAAATAAACAAATTTCAACTGAGATCAAAAAGTTCATGACAACAATTTGTAGTTAAAGAGAATCTGTGCCAATAATGGTTAAACTTTACAAAACGACAGATTGCAAGCATTGTATGCATCAAAAGCATCTCCATTGCTAATTAAAAAAAAATTATCAGGTTTAAAGGTATCCAGCAGAAGTTCTGAGCATAAGCGAATTCACTTGATTTCGGAAAAAAAGGGAAAAAAATATAAATGTTTTTCTTTTATAACTTTAATAAATCAAATAATGTTAACATTTTGATTACTAAATATCAGTAGGCCCTATATGTATATTTAAACTGAAAATGCACATTCATTTGTATTTTTTTCAGTAAAGTGCAAATTTTGTTCCGACAAATGGGTTTTGAGCCCAACTTGTGTTAATTTCTGCTCGTTTTGGGTTTGACTCGGTTATTTATTGTAATTTCTGTTCGTTTTGGGTTTCGTTTATTTATTGATGCTGATTTGTAGTAGTTTTACGCTTGGTAGATTATTTGATTTTATTTTTGCTCATTTTTTGTTTAGTGGAGTTCTTTACTTTTCTTTGAAAAACTTATTTTGGGGAAAAAGTTTTTTTTAATTAATTTCTGTTCGTTTTATATTGACATAGTCTTTTCAGGGGAAAAGAAAATAATGCTTTAAATCTTTTCTTTTTTTAAGACATTATAGTTTGACCTGCTATTTGTATGCTGGAGAAAAATTTCAGCAATTTTTAATAACATACACCGTTTTAAAAAGCTGGATACAAATAGTAGTGTTTAATTTAGTTTCATACGGTACCTCCTCTAGTTGACCTGAAATGGAAAACTTGATACCATTCGCAAAAAAATCTGTTTACTTTCTTTGATAGCTTGGATACACTTACGCTATTTTACTTTGGTTAAATTTTAAGAGTAGGAGTAGCCCTGAAAGTCTGAACATAATACCCTCACAAGTTCTTGGGATACTGCTGAGATGCCTTATTGGGAATTAGCATTAACACAGATCATTTTTACTTAATATTAACGCAACATTTAATTTTAAACATAATGGGAAAAAGATTGAGTTGGCGGTAGAGGGGGACTTGTTGCTCTCCAACAACTTTTGACTTAAAAAGGGCATTGACCATTTTTATTTTAAATCAAATGAGCCCTTTTTGAACTTCCTACGATAAATCCCTCAATGCGAAGTGCCCTGGTCTAAACAACAACAGCAAAAAAATAATACATAATACCCACATCAATCTTTACTATAAAAATGTCAAGCCTTCCAATCACTTTCGACTATTAAAAAGGGCACTAGGCCTTTCGATTTCCAATTGAATGAGCCCTTTTTGAAACGATAACGCTTTCTATAAAACTTTATATGCCTCCAGGGCATAAATTGCAACCCTTAACCGATGGGTTGTGAGGTTGTTTGTCATCCTCAAAAACATAATTTCAAGAACTTTCAACTACGTTAGACAAAATTTTGGCTATCTTAAAATTTTGATTCGATGTATTTAGGAAAATCGTGGGGGTGAGAGGGGCGTTAATCTCACTTCAATCACTTTCAACTATTAAGAATGGCACTAGTCCTTTCAATTTCCAATCAAATGAGCCCTTTTGAAGTTTGTACGACAACACTTTCAATAAAAACTCTTATATGCCCCCAGGGCACACCTTACAACCCTTGCCCTGAGGGCTGCGGGTGGTGTCATTATGAAAGACCTAATTTCCAGAACTTCCTACTACTTTGAACAAAATGGCTATCTGCAAATTTTGATTGGATGTGTTTGGGGGAATGGTGGGCGTGAGAGGGGGGTTAGTTACCCTCCAATCACTTTTGACTATTAAAAAAGGCACTAACCCTCTCAATTTCCAATTGAATGAGCCCCTTTTGAAGTTTTACGACAGCTCAATCTGTAAAAACCTTATATGCCCTCAGGACATAACTTACAACCTTTGCCCTTGGGGCTCTGGGGGGTTTCTCATCCTTAAATACATAATTTCCAGAACTTTCATCTACGTTGATCAAAATGGCTATCTCTAAACTTTGATTGAATATGTTTGGGGAAATGGTGGGCGTGAGAGGGGGTTAACTATTCTCCACTCACTTTCGAATATTAAAAAGGGCGCCCCTTTTGGGCAATTTCCAATCAAATGCGCCCCTTTTGAAATTTCTACAATTTCTAAATTTCTACATATGAAATATGAAATGAAATTCAATAATATGAAATTCTAAATATGAAATTTCTAAAATAACTTTCTATATAAACTTTATATGCCCCCAGGGCTTAACTCACAATCCTTGAATTGAGGGTTCTGAGGGGGTTATCATCCTAAAAGATATAATTTCAAGAACTTTCAACTACGTTGAACAAAATGGATATCTCAAAATTTTGATTGGATGTGTTTGGGGAAATGGTGGGCGTGAGAGAAGCGTTAGTCGCTCTCCAATCACTTTCAACAATTAAAAAATGCACTAGCCCTTTCACTTTTCAATGGAATGAGCCCTTTTGAAGCCTTTGCGGCAATGCTTTCAATAAAAACCTTATATGCCCCAAGGGCATAACTTACAACCCTTGCCTTGAGGGCTGTGAGGGGGGGGGAGGGGTTGTCATCCTTAAAGACCTAATTTCCAAAACTTTCAACTACGTTGAACAAAACAGTTATCTAAAAATTTTGATTGGATGTGCTTAGGGAAAAGGTGGGTGTGAGAGGGGGGTCAGTTACACTCCACTCACTTTCGACTATTAAAAAGGGCAATTTCAATTTCCAAAATTTTTACAACAACTTTCTATATAAACCTTATGCCCCAGGGCATAACTTACAACCCTTGCACTGAGGGCTTTAGGGGGGTTATCATCCTAAAAGACCTAATTTCCAGAACTTTCGATTACGTTGAACAAAATGGGTATCTCAAAATTTTGCGTGGATGTGTTTGGGGAAATGGGAGGCGTGAGAGAGGGGTTAGTTGCCCTTCAATCATTTTCAAATATTGAAAGAACACTTGATCTTTAGATTTTCAATTGAATGAGCGCTTTTTGAAGTTTGTACAACATTGCTTTCTATAAAAACCTTACATGCTCCCGGGGCATAACTTACAACCCTTGCCCCAAGGGTTGTGGGAGGGATGGGTTGTCATCCTTAAAGACCTAATTTCCAAAACGTTCAACTACGTTGAATAAAACGGCTATCTAAAAATTTTGATTGGATGTGTTCGGGGAAAAGGTGGGCGTGAGAGGGGGGTCAGTTGCACGAAAATCACTTTTGGTTATTAAAAAGGACACTAGCCCTTTGAATTTCCAATCGAATGAGCCCTTTTTCAAGTTTTTACGACAAAGATTTCAATAAAAACCTTATATGCCCCTAGGGCATAACTAATAACCCTTGCCCTGAAGACTGTGGGGGGAGTGTCCTGCTCAAAGGTATAATTTCATAAACTTTAAACTGCGTTGAACAAAATGGCTATGTCAAAATTTTGATTGGATATATTTGGGGAAATGGGCGGCGTGGAAGGGGTGTTAGTTGCCCTCCAATCACTTTCGACTTTTAAAATGGGCACTGGCCATTTAAATTTACAATCGAATTAGCCCTTCTTGAAGTTTCTACGACAACGCGTTCTATAAAAACCTTATATGCCCCAGGGCATAACTTACAACCCTTGCCCTGAGGGCTGTGGGGGAGTGTCCTCCTCAAAAACATAATTTCTATCTGGAAATCAACAACGCTGAACAAAATGGCTATCTAAAAAATTTGATTAGATGTGTTTGGGGAGAAAGTGGGCGTGAGGAGGGGGTTAGTTGCCCTCAAATCACTTTCGACTATTAAAAAGGGCACTAGACCTTTGAATTTCCAATCGAATGAGCCCTTCTTCAAGTTTCTACGGCAAAGGTTTCAATAAAAACTTATATGCCCCCAGGGAGTAACTTATAACCCTTGCCCTGAAGACTGTGGGGGGAGTATCGTGCTCAAGTGTATAATTTTCTGAACTTTAAACTGCGTGTAACAAAATGGCTATATCAAATTTTCAATTAAATAGGTTTTGGGATATGGTTGGCATGGAAGGTATATTAGTAGCCCTCCAATCGCTTTCGACAAATCAAAAGAACACTATCCCTTTTAGCGTCTAATCGATTGATCCCTTTTTGAGTTTTCTTGACTACTTGTTTTATAAAAACGTAAGCGGCCCCAGAGAATAGCGTGCAGACCTTGCTCCGTGGGCTTAGGGAGGATGGTAACACCGTAAGGCCTAATTTACATAAATAAAAACTATTTTCAAAAAAATGGCTATGTTAAAACTTCGGTTGGATGTGTTTGGGGAAAAGGTGGGTGTGAGAGGGGGGTTAATTGCCCTCCAATCACTTTCAACTATTAAAAAGGGCACTAGCCCTTTGAATTTCCAATCGAATGAGCCTTTTTTGAAGTTTCTACGACAAAGCTTTCTTTAAAAACCTTATATGCCCCCAGGGTATGACTTACAACCCTTGCCGGAAAAACATAATTTCTATCTGGAAATCAACTACGCTGAACAAAATGACTAACTGAAAATTTGGATAGGATTTGTGTTTCTGGAAATGATGGGAGTGGACGGGGATTTAGCTGCCTTCAAATCACTTTCGACCATTAAAAATGGCATAAGCCACTCCAATTTCCAATTGAATGCCCTTTTCGAAGTTTCTACGACAACTTCTTCGATACGAAGTGCCATGCTCTGAAGGAAAAAATAATAAATAATACCGTGTGCCAACATCGTTCTTATATGCCCTCAGGGCATAGCTTAAAACCCTTTTCCAAGAGTTGTGGGGGAGTGTCCTCCTCAAAAACATATTTTCTATCTGGAAATCAACTACGCTGAACAAAATGGCTATCTCAAAATTTTGATTGGATGTGTTTGGGGGAATGATGGGCATTGGGAGGGGGGGGGGGGCTAGTTTCCGTCCAATCACTTTCGACTATTAAAAAGGGCATTAGCCTCTCCAATATCCAATCGAATGAGCCCCTTTCAAAGGTCTACGACAGCTCCTTCGATACGAAGTGCCCGGGTATGGAGAAAAAAAATACATTGTGCCAACATCGTTCTTTACTTAGGCGGCGCTATTGCGCTGCCTATGATAAGTTTCTGTCCGTGTTAAGTATGAATTTTAGTCTGCACTTTTATTTGAGAAATTGGTTTTGGTTGTTTAATCTTTATTAGTTACGATAGAAGGTTTCGGTAAAACGCTGTAATATAGTTTATAACAAACTGACTTTTATTTCTATTGTGCAGTTTTTTTTATTATATATGCACCGTCGTATGCGACTGGTCTTAAGAGACCTCTAATGGACAAAGTGTAGTAGCGAACTAACCTGCTCTGACCATATCATTCGTTTTTAGTTCCGTATTCTGCCGAATCGGGTAGGGGGTATTGGAGAGAAATGAAAAAGAAGAAATTAGAAGAGGAGGAACGCACAAAACACAACATTGATTGCTATGGCGAAGATCTTGCTCAAGTGATTTCTGGAATGGAGATGGCCATGCAGCTGAACTTTCAAAGAAAGTGCCACCAAACTAAACCTGCCTATTGGCCCATTGTACCATTGAATTTTGGGTAATCTTACTCCTTTTTTATTCTGTTTGTGTTATTTTATAGTTACTTGATTTTAAACTTTGTACATAATTATTATATGATTCTTATACTTCAAGGACAATTATTAAAAACGATGGCCAAGTTTCGTATTGTGATTTGTTTTTCTTTTTTTCTCTTTAGAATATTATAGTTGTAGCCACAGGGCTTTCCATGATGCATCTATCTAAAAAATTTAAGGGAATGATACAAGGATTTGATACGAAAATTGTTATTTCTTGGAGCTGAGCCAATTGACGCCACATTTCTTGCTTGTCTGAATCCTTTGGGTTTCAAGAAGGGCCTTGTCCAGGATTTTTTTTTCAGGGGGGGGGAACCAACAAACTTAAAAACATCAAAATTTTTTTAATTAATTTTTATTACGTTTTCACGAGTCGGACAAACATTTCACGGAGAGGGGGAAGGTTCAAACCCCCTACCCGTCTCCCCCCTGGATACGGCCTTGGTTTCAAGGGAAGAAAAAGTGGGCAAATATTTTCTACTTATTTCTGTGGTTGTATATTGTCTTTTAGTTACTTTTATCGTAGAAATTAAGACGTTACGTACGCGTAATGGCAGGTACCTCCAGTTTCTCCAGGTGGTAGTAATAGATATTGAGTGTATAAATGGAAACTTGGGAGGGAGCTCTTCGACGGGAACTGAAATTTGGAGAGCCTTTTTCAAGGGCAGAAAGTTATTGAAGGGAAAACAACCATCGGCTGGTTGTCGCCAGGTTCGTCTTTAACCCCTTATGGCATTGGATAAAAATTAAAAACTTGCGCTCAGAGTAATCGAAAGGATCAATGAATATCCATCGAGGATGGCGTGGCTCACGCAGCCCCAGGAGCAAGGGTCAGAATTATACAAGGTTTCCATTAGCCACGGATATGCTTACAGATAAACATACGGTAATGTTCGAAACAAATGTCGTCTTCAGTAAGGTGCAGATTACACTTGAGCATTTATGAGGTTTTAGGGGGGGGGTAAGGATAAAAAAAGGATAAAGACCGTCTAGAGCCATTTCTGATGCATTTCGAAATTCTGGTGCATTTCGATTCGACGTTTCAGCTGCTGGGTCTTTTTTACAGGGACAAGTAGTAAGCTTATCGCCCAACCTTGCTTCGGCGGGGATCGAACCTTGGGCCCCTTGTTGCCAAGCAGAGCGTCACTTAACTGTGAGGGGGGGTAGCCCTACTCTGAAGTGATTATTCATTTTTGTGTTCATAGTGATTTCTGCTCGTTTAAGGTTTGACTTATTATATGACTTTACTTCTAGTCGTTTTAGATTTTAATATTTGCTCAAAATACAAAAAATACGAACTACCATCGACGGATACTAGCGAACAACTCGCTAGTATCCGAGTTGTTCGCTAGTATCCGTCGATGGCAGTTCATATTTTCTGTATTTTGTTCAAATCGCGAATATTGGCGAATAACTTGCTTTTATGGTTGTTAGGTATTTGGTTTTAATTCTTCTAATTTTTGGCTTTTATTGAATTTTATTCATCTTTTTTAAGTTTTTGGTCTTTTATTTGGTTTTTTGGTTCTTTTCACATTGATTTTCCGCGTTTTTTTTTTCGGCACTTTCCTTGGATACATTATTTAGTTTCGCGCTGAAGAAGAGAGGCGTTTGTCCTCTCGAAATATTCGCTTTGTTTTTTCAGTATTTTCATTTGGCCTATAAAAACCCTATTTTTGCTCGTTTTCTTTCTTTATGAGAAAAGTGGTTTACGTGTGTAGATTTTTATTTCCGCGAAAAATGAAAATAAAATAAATACACCGATTCTATGCACAGTCTTAAAATTTTCGTAGAAAAATACAAAGCAAAGGCCAAATGCCCAGTGATAAACCATAGTGCTAATTCCTTCTTTTTTAAAGTGAGCCGTCGTTAGCTTATTGCTCACTGTCATCTTTCCAATGTGTCATTTCTCAGTGGTTAATTTTCTATCTTAATAAATTTGTTTTCAACTTATACTGTGCTTTAGAAGAAAGAAAAGAGAAAGCAGCTTATGTGTGCCGATTTTTATTTTCCGAAAGATCAAAATAAATAAATACACCGATTTTGTGCAACCAGAAAAACTCCTTTAAGAAAACAAAGCATTCACCGAGTAGAAAATAAATCATAGTGACAACTCCGTCTTTCTAAAATGAGCAGTCATAAGCTTATAGTTTGCAGTCATCTTTCCGTTCTTCGCTGGGCCTGCAATCTCCTGTAAAGTCTGTAAGCAGTCTTGAATGAAGAATTCTTGTAGCGCTGGTGGAATTCGCTGAGTGAAAGGATTCACAGCTCGCACTGCATCTGAAAAATATCGTTTAAATGCAATTGATATAAAACTAAAATCAAAGAAAATTAGAATGGGGACTTAAATTTACACGAATTGATTGATAAAAAGAAAAAAAGGCTTAGAAACTTAAAAATCGAGTTAAAGAAAAAGCAACATTAAAATTTTAGGCACCCATTATGCCCCCTACCCCAAATAAATATCTGCATACATACCCGCCTAAAAATTTTACATGAGTAATAAAAGGGGTTTCAGTTACTACTGGCCCATACCAGGCAGAAGGACAACAGTTCATGAAAGTGTAAGAGGTGTTTAATTAGGTGTAAAAAGGTGTAAGAGGTGTTTAATTAGGATATTAGGTGTTTAATGAAGATGCAAAAAAGGTATTTTTCAAAACCTGGGGGGGGGGTAATTTTGTGTTTTATTCGATTTTCCAATGAAAATATCACAAGAGTGATTTTTTTCAAATCTAATGAGGAATTGTTTCCCTTCTGTTAGCACCCCTACCAAGAAGTTTTCTAGTATTACTTGGTCATGTGAGAAACACTAGCTCCTTGTCTCGATTTGAATATTTTAGGCTTGTCATTCGACTGAGATTGCATCTCAGGTATGAACCCTCGGGTATTATTCACAGTATATCGTCCTCATTTGAACGCATTAAGAGGATTTGATACCATAACAATAATTTTGCTTGCCTCTACGTTGGCTGACCGTCTCAAAGACAAAGGGTCCACCAGCAAATTCTCCCAGGAGACTAGTTATAGTTGAGCCTATTGAGAATTTTAGCTTTGCTCAGGAAATTTGGTTGAAAAGAAAGCGAAATTGCGTTGGCAAGGTTTTCAATCAAAGCAGATTGCGTCACAGGAAACTCCCAAAACTGCTAAAGTGATCAAATGACATTCATTTTGAGCTGATTTTTGGCTTTTTCCTAGCAGGTATGCTAGAAATTATTTAGGAACCGACTTTTCCAGAACTTTAAATAGAACATTCTACTCCGTTTAATCGATAAAACAAAATTCAAACTTTCTAATGATGTAAGTTTGATCAAAACCGAATATCTCTATCTCTAGCACAAAACGATGAAAGCTAAATGGTTTTTCTAAGATTCTTGGAAAAGTGGGTGTGGGCATTTAATTTTCCGTCGTTTATCCGGATCTCCTATCCAGGCTCGTCAAAGTTATTAATTAAAAAAAGATTTTTTCTACAAAACGAGTTTTTCGAGGTAAAGTAAAGAGCTCCACTAAGCCAAAAATGGGCAGAAATAAAGTCAAATAACCTTACAAGCGTAAAACTACCTCAAATCGCCATAAATAAATAAATGAAAATAAAAATGAACAGAAATTACAATAAATAACCGAGTCAAAGTCAAAATGAGCAAAAAATAAGATGAGTAGGACTGACAACCATGTTCTTGGAAATGATTTCGGCTATTAAAATGAGCACTAGCCCTTTCAGTTTCCAATTGAATGGGCCCCTTTCGAAGTTTCTTCGACAACTCTTTCTATACGAAGTGCCACGGTCTAAAAAAAATAATACGTTGTGCCCACATCGCTCTACTTAGGCAGCGCAATAGCGCTGTCCCATGATGGCAAAACCGCCCTATCGATTCTTCATAGTTTGGGCACACTAACTAAACTACTACTACTAACAACTAACAACTCACCGCAGCACCAAGCCGCCTGAGGCCAACACAGCTACGCGCGCTCCTCCTCCACCCCAATTTATTCAAAGTCTCCCGGACGACCTGCTTTCCGTTTAGCCTTAGACGGTTGGTCGGTCGAAAAGAACAATCTTCGGCAATCTGTCATCCTTCATCCGCACGACGTGCCCGAGCTACCTCAACCTTTCTTTCATTATAGCCCTAGATAGCGGTATTGAACCACATTTTTCGTATTGCCTCTTATTTGAAATACGGTCAGTCAGCCCGGTACCCAGAACCATCCTTAAGCAATTTCTCTGGAAAACATCTAGCAAAACTTCATCCGCTTTTCTGAGCGCCCATGCTTCAGAGCCATATTTGACCACTGTCATCACTGTAATAATGGACGAGATAGGGTGACTCTTAAGGTCTTGAATCCCCTTAAAAAGAAACATTGACCTGTTCTGGTGTGCTTAATTTGATGATGGTTTTCTCTTTTTTCTGGAAAAATGTGGAAAATCATTTTTTTGGACTTTCTAAGGTCAAGTAACTTTTCTTTCGATAAAATCGTAGAAATGTTTCAAAAACTACAGATCTATCAGTTAACTCTAAGACTTTTGTTGTCAACGTCACTTTGTCTAGTAATTTTCCATCATTGGATAATTCTTTTTCCATAGCCATTTATTATGAAATAAAATTTTTAGAAACAACTGACACAAATATCATTGATTTGAGGTTTGTTTTTCTGAGTTGATTACTTTCTGGAAAATCTAGTGTAATTTACTGGAAAAGTTAATTTATTGGATTACTTTCTGGAAAAGTAGTGTAATTTACTTAATTAGCGCAAATTTGCGTTAATTAAACGTGCTCCTAACGAAAGTCTATCGTATCAACCTACTTTGCTCCTTAAACGTAAAAAAAATTCCTTGATCCGCCACTGGTCAGTCAACGCCATGACATTTATTGTTGTTGTGACTTCGTAAAATAACTTTTTCCTTTAGCAATTAAGTCTTTCTTTCCGTAGCTCTTTCTATAAAAAATAAATATATTTTTATTGTTATTAAAGTTAAAATTACTATCTGAAAAATCTACATTTCATTTCTTGTTGGTTGAATGTTTTCCTGATTGTTGAAAGAAATGAAAAAAAAAAAATGTTTAAAACGGATCATTCCCTTTTCTAATGAAATTTTTTTAAATGGTTCAGAAATATAGTACTCTGTCAATTAAAATATCAAAGATATTGAAAACGAAATCTGATTGATTGAATTGGTTTGGAAAGTTACACAGCCATTTATATTTTAAAAAATTAGGAATTCAATATTTTCTTTTATTTATTTTAAAAATTAGGAAAATAGGGAATTCAATTTTTTATGAAAAAGAATTATATGCAGGTACGCCGTTTTTGGGAAAAATTATGACATGGGAAATTATGACTTGAAAATTTATTTCTGGCAATTTATCGGTATGAAATTGTAGATATCTATAGATATTGCGGGTATTATAAATATTATTTGCGAGCTCGATTTGACTGAATTGATCCATCTGGATTTCCTGTAACTTGGTTAAATTATTGCATGGTTTTAAACCAATTATTAGGGGTAGGGAAGTCAAGGTTCTACATTTGAAATGGGAGGCAAAGACTTTGTGTGGAAATAGTTTTCTTAGACATACTTTTTACAAGTTTCTGTGAAATTTTTTTTTTATAGATAAATACAGGGCGTGGGTGTTTACCCTCTTTTTTGAAGGAATATATTTGGACAAGGGTTTAATATAGGCGTTGTGGGGGCTGGGAAGCGATAGCTATCCCCACATTACAATATATCAATTATAAAAGGGAAGATTGCAATCGTATACCCATACCTGAAGAGATTGGATCAAACAGTTCGTACTAAAGAATTGTAAGCAAGGAGTGACCCGGATAAATAGTAACCGAAACTCTCTTACTCTAGTAACCGAAAAATTCTTTTTATATCAAGATGCATCAAAAGAATTGGCTTTTCATGCTAATTCCAAATATATAAGACTCAGTAAGGTTAGTATTGCCCATCAAAAGCTGCGAGCCTGAGAAAATTTACCTGATTTTTCAAAGAACCCAAAAAAGCCAAGGAGTCTTAATGAAAATTGCCCCATCAGATTCAGCATATCAGAGAACTTTATTGTAGAGGTTTCAAGCTCCCATCAGCAAAAAAGTGGAATTTTGTATTTTTTGGCTAGAAGAAAGATCGCGGATGCATTTTTTTTCGGGGGTGATCGTATCACACCAAAGGCGCTAGGAGACCGAAATAGGGCGCATTCAAACAGAAATTAAAAGTTCCAGTGCCCTTTTTAGTGACCAAAAAGACTGGATGGCAACTAGCCACCCCTCCGTGCCCCTTTATCCCCAAAGTGGTGCTAAATACTCGGTTAGGACAGCTCTAAAATCTTTGCCCCCCCTACATTTTCTTGAATTAGCGTCCCTGTTAACAAGGGTAATTCTTCTGCAAGAGAGTAGGAAGCAATTGGCCCCTGAGGTCTGAAACTCGACCCAGAGTGCATGGGTCCACCCCGCCATAAAATTTAAATAAAAGGGTGATTCATGAAGAAACATTTTTATGTTTGGAGATAATAGCTGGTCACATTTAAAAAAGAAGCTTTTTCCAGCCACCATAATAAGTTAAAATATTGGATTTGGATAGACGTATTCGTACACTCACTGCGAACATGGTTGATGTTTTCAAACAAGAATGACTTCTCAATAGTTGAACAGCTTATGACATCAAATTTTGATTCCACTGCCATCTGGGCAAAGTAGTCGGCGGGGTTTTTTAAATAGTGGGTTCGCGGCACGAAGTTGGACACATCCTAAATGATGAAATATTTTTAGAAAAAGCTATAGTGATTTTCTATGGCGGGGAAAGAGGGTCGTCTGCAAAAACCGAGGCCGAAGCCCTCGACCGAGTCCGTTGCTTTTGAATTGAAAATCAAGTATTTGGCAGCAGAGTGCATCATGACATGGCTAATTGTAGAAAACAGCCAAGACAGATAGTCTGAGGAATTGAGAGGCAAAAATGTTTAAATGAGACGGGTAAATGGTCCCCTTTGAAAGTAAAAGTGAATTTTTGAAGTCTCCCCCCCTTTCCCTTTGATACATTTTCGGTCACCTTTGATTAAATACATGTCATATTTGATGCAAATGACCGCTTGTGCCTTTACTGTAATCACTACAAGTCCTGAAACGATGATTCATATCCAACTCGTTTTTTTTTAACTTAGTATAGCACAAAACGACAGCTTTTTTTGGTGGATAAACAATTTTGACTGGTTGTGATATTTTCACAATCTATTCTAACTTACAAAACTAAAATGTATTAAGGAAATAATCGTCAAAATCTTGTGATTGGGGGGGGGGGTTCATGGGTACAACTCAAGTCTGAAAATAATTTGAAAAATGTGCAAAATAATGTGAAATTATAATAATGTGAAATAATGAAAAATATTGAAATTATAATTTTGAATAATTATAATAGTGAAATTATAAGTGAATAATGAAAATATTGAAAAATAATGTGAAAAATTGAAAAATAATTTTCAATAATGTGAAAAAACATCAAACAAATTAAATAGAAACAGTGAGAATGTTAAAGGAACAGTCATACAGGTCTGAAAATCAGAGAGGGGATTGAAGGCCCTACGTCCTGTGTACACCCGTGCTTTATGATTATTTGGCAAGTACGACAATTATAAGTGCAAGAAAACTAAAAACTTGGTGCAAAAATTAAATGCAAAACTTCGGCAATAGCCTAAGGCAGGCGAGATCCTGGTATTTACTAACATTCCTAATAAATGGAAAGTCGATGTCCCATCGCCACTGCATTATGTAGTATCATGTAAATCCTTGTACGAATTGTAGATACAGTTCGTACATGAATCTACAATGTACATGTACATATGTATAAAGTAGGAAGTAGAAAGTGAATATGTATAAAGTAGAATCCAAGACATAGGCTTTTTTATCCCATATAAAAGACGGTATGGAAAAAGTCAGCTTCAGGACTAAGGTTAGAATATCGTTAGATCAGGTTGGAATATAGTTAGAATATGTTAGAATATCTAAAGTCGTAGTAATCGCAGTTGTTATAATGCTGGTGACGGTTGAACAGTAGTTGTCACAATCGGATGTTTTGATAGTTGTTGTGCATGACCCTGAAATATTGATGCTTCGGAAAGTTGAGGAAGACATGCTAGATGTTTTCTATGCCAAATTTTAGGGATTGATTGCCAATCCGCATTCTCGCCAATCTGTTGATCGGTTGCCAAAAATTGTGCTTTTTATAGCCGAGTTTAGGCCAAATAAACATTATAACTTAACCGAATGTGTTGGGAAGAGACCACATAAAACGATTTAAAGAAAGCGGGAACTTTATTTGAGGGAGAAAAGAGTGAAATTGTGAATAGAGAAGAGATGAGTAAGATCATGCGCGGCTGTTAAACTCAGATGGCTTAGTGCTAAAATGATTTTTGTCTTTTTTTAGAATATAACCTTTTTATTTAAACACAAGCATTAATATACGAGCTTGTCAGACAGCGCACATGCCTAGTGATATATTTCAGGGCTGCAAATAATACCCAAATGGAGACAAAAGCTGCTTTGAACCAACTCATTTGATAAAAAGAAGAAAAAGAAGCCGAACTACCTTCCTAAATTTTTAGCCCAGTATGACAAACTCTCAAACATGCTCTCGATGCCGGATGATTTTCACGTGTAAATTCTGATCTATGAGGCATCAGGTACTAATGATGATGATAATTAGCTGGGAAACCCCAGCAAAATTCAGCCATACAAATAATCATGGCAAATATTAGAAATATATAGTATTATAAAAAATTTATAATTTTTAAACTGTGCCTTTTTTACTTAGCTTCAAAGACAATGAGTACCTTCATGTATTCTTTCCAGTCAGGCTTATATGACATCAGCTCGTACATTGTGAATATGGGATTTTGTGCAAGAAACACCAGGAAAGTTTCGCCTCCGGGTTTGAGCAAATCGTGTATATTGTCAAGCACTTGTCTGGAAAAATTACAAACTTTTCAGGTATTTTTCTAGTTTGAATTAAAAAATCAAAATTACTGCTCAAACAACAGAAATATTTTTTCAGTTTACATAATAACTTGAGCGATCTGTTTTTCTATGGAAATATAGCACAACGTTATAGATAGATGCACTTTAGGAGTTAATCCAAATAAAGTTTCGTTCCAGGAGACAATTATAACTTTGAACTGAGAGATGAAATAAAATTATCTTTTTTAAAATTTTTGAGAATTATTGTAGTTTCAATTCACAAATCAATTTTTTGTTAAGGCCCTAAAAGAATCACTGAATTTTATAGTACTATATCTACGTGCTTTTTATAATCTTAAAAACACTGTTTATGTCTTCCTATGCAAGATGATGTTATTACCATTTGCTACTACAGTGTTGAACAAAAATGCAGTTTTTCGTAAAAAACCTATTTTATTTTCAAAATATCATTTTTTATTACAAAGGCTTTTTAACCACATCAATTCCCTTTAAAATGAGCCATTAAACAGCTCTCTACGATGTTCCAGTGCCCAGCTATCTGCGAAGCTGGGCAAAAAAAAAGATGCATTATATGCAGAATATTGTGGTTTCATCTACTTTTCTTGATTTTCAAGTCAATATATTTTCCGTGTTGTTCAAACCAAGAGACGGTAAGTTTCCTATATAGCGGGTTTCAGACAATGCGGTTCTAATAGTGTACTTTTGGTTTTAATCTGACTCTATATTTAGGAGTTATGGGTTATTGTAGTTTTTACTATGGGGTATGATCGTCTCTTACTAGGTTGCTAGCTACCGCTGCTGCCCGGATAAAACAAATTGAGCAAACAGTAAAATAATAATAATCAGTAAAAGAGAAACATTATCAAAATAATATTTAGAGTAGATAGTGGTGGTAAATAACATTGTATTTCAGTAATATTAAAAATTTCAAGTATCTGCAATGAAGGCTTTTGAACTGTGGAATAAGAGTAAGTAAAGAGAGAAAAAGAATAATCAGAAATATTAAAAAATAGTACAATAATAATCAGTACCGATATTGACAATAACAATAATGTGTTTCAATAAGCTAGGAAGAAGGCCTTGAATGAAATGTCTGGAATGAAGGCTTTTGAATAGTGGACTAGAATTAGGCAAAGCGATTAAGATAATAATAATAATCAGAAAATTAGAAATAATAGTGAAAATAATAAGAATAATAGTCCAACAATAATCAGAGTGGATATTGACGATAGAAGACTCTAGCTTTTAATAATTTCAAAGAAGACAAATGCTGCAATGAAGGCTTTCAAATAGGGAAATAAAACTAAACCTAGATGAGAAAATAAGAAAAATACTACTACGAAACTTGACATAGGTAACCAAGACATATAGAAAAAGAGACATATATAGAAGAATATAGAAGAAGACACATAGATCGTGGATGCTTCTTTAGTAAGTGGCAAAGTATCTTCAGGACAAACGAGAAAGAAAAGAAAAGAAAAAGCAGCAGGAATCCACAAATAATATTGACTTAAAAAAGGAATCAATAAGACCAAAACCGAAAACATCAAAGGAGTTAAAGAAAGTCCAAAATAAAATCTGAATAACGACGAAAAATTCCTGATAATTTGGATGTATGTTAACAACTTATTTATTGAATGTTTATGTTTTCTGCCTACCTCAAATCCGTGGTCCAATGCAGACAGTAAAAGCTGAAGATCTTATCAAATCCCTCCGGGAAAAGAATTCTAGGCTCGATTGTTCTTTCAATATCCATTTGTTTGAAAACCACATTTGGACCGTCCAAATTTGGGAATGTGCAGAATTTCCTTGCAAACTCTATCATTGTCCAACTAATATCCACTCCTACTATCTCAGAAGCGCTGAAAGTTTGCATAAAAATGTAAGATAAAAATATTAAAACAAGCCTTAAAGAAAGTGACTTATCTCCAAATGCATTAAGACTAAAAAAAAAGTTTTTCTTGAAATAAATAGTTTTGTAAGACTAAAAATGAAAGCTTAGGGTGGTATATGATATAGAAAATTGTCCTTGAATATTATCTCCAAATGTATTAAGACTAAAAAAAGTTTTTTTCTTTAAAAAAGAAAGTGACTTATCTCCAAATGCATTAAGACTAAAAGAAAATTTTTTCTTGAATAAGTAGTTTTGTAAGACTAAAAATGAAAGCTTAGGGTCGTATATGATGCAGAAAATTGTCCTTGAATATTATATCCAAATGGTTTATCTCCAAATGCATTAAGATTAAAAAAGTGTTTTTCTTAAAAAAAAGTTTTGTAAGACTAAAAATGAAAGCTTAGGGTCGTATATGAGTTAGAAAATTGTCTTTGAATATTATCTTCAACTGATTTATCTCCAAATGAATTAAGACTATAAAAAAGTGTTTTTCTTAAAAAAATAGTTTTGTAAGACTAACAATGAAAGCTTAGGGTGGTATATGATGTAGAAAATTGTCCTTGAATATTATCTCCAAATGATTTATCTCCAAATGGATTAAGATTTAAAAAAAGTGTTTTTCTTGAAAAAAATAGTTTTGTAATACTAAAACTGAAAGCTTAGGGTGGTATATGATGTTTAACATTGTCCTTGAATATTATCTCCAAATGTATCAAGACTAAAAAAGTGTTTTTCTTGAAAAAATAGTTTTGTAAGACTAATAATGAAAGCGTAGGGTGGTATATAATGTAGAAAAGTGTCCTTGAATATTTGTGTCATAACAACCTCGCACTTTCATTTTAAACAACAAAAGCACGATTAAAAACAGGGGATTTTTTTGCAAGACAGTGAAGATAATTTGAATGAATATTCCGGCCCTATGTCCAAGGGCCGTCCTCAGCAAGAGAAAAATATATAAAAGAAAAAAGACTCACAACAACATGCGACCAATAAAACCAAAAATTAAAATTTTTTCAAAGGAGTCCTAGCATCCTTACTTCAGCGAAGTTCAACCAGGACTGATAAGAAGTAAGGTAAAACAAGGCGATTCAATGAAATGACAGAAACATAATTTAAAAACACGTTCTTATTGCTAATCCAGCCTTTATGGCAGCTACCCTCAAAGATCTTTTTGTGACCAGTTCTGTGCTATATTGGTTTTTTAAATATTTTGTTAGAGCATTTTTAATTAAATTTGTGTATAGAAAATTTAGTGTATATTCCCCCAAGTCCCTATTTAAGGAAATATTATTATGAATCTGAAGTCTGATTTCAATTGATTCTCGGTCTACCTGTTTTATGCCTAGGTAATTGCTAATAAGGGCAGATTCATCAAAAAGTATATTGTGGCTAGGATTTTCAAAAATATGGCTGCCTAAAGCAGAATCAAATGAAACGGAAGAAATATTAGAATTTAGAGCTTTGATTATATCATCTTTATGCTGTTGTATGCGTTTTTCTAAATTCAGGTGTGTTCTACCTACATAGTATTTGCGACAATCGTATGGTATATTGTTCTTCCTGCTTTTGTCGTTTGTTATGGAAAGGCAGTGTGGTCTTCGTCGCTATTTTTTTTTTTTTACTTTAATTTTACCCTAAAAATTGTAATTTTTTCATTCGGGTATTACGAAAAAATCCTCTCAGTGTATTCGGAAATAAAAGCGTTTTAAAGAAATCTTGAATTTATTTTGCTCTTTAACCAATCTTTTAGGACAGAAAATTAAACACTTCTATATTCGATCCTAACGATTGTTGGATGTACGGCTGCACGGGTTTTTCCATAAAACTGCACCGTCCATAGCTCCGTTTCCAACTTTCCTTCCTAAGACGTCTACTGTTACGTTTTAAACTATTTTCTTAAATTATTCTTATACATCTACTACAATGTCGAATTCTAAAATCTAGAGTTCATAGCTAATTGTTCTTGAAAAGTTTATGGGGTACCAAGTAGATGGAAGAAGACAATTTTTTTTGTAGGTATTTTTATTGAGAAAAAAATCGGAAAACAACAAATTGCATCGCCCTAGTTAAAAAAAAATTTAAATTTTTTTTTTCTCGATATTTTTTTAAAACTCAAATTTTTCTCGATAAAAACTGAAAAGATCCTTCCCTCCTCCCTCTACATTTCTGTGAATTGATGCCCCTGGAAAATTCGTCTCAAATTCTCACCTTGGAGTCTTACCAACGTCACAACAACCTGGAAGGTAGTTATCCTTCCTAATTTTAGGAAGTTTAGGGGGTACCAAGTAGATTGGAGAAGACAATTTTTTTGTAGGTATTTTTATTGAGAAAAAAAAATCGGAAAAACAACAAAGTGCCCCGCCCTAGTTTTTCAAAAAAAACCTTACACTCAAATTTTCCTCCTTTAAACCTGAAAAGATCCTTCCCTCCCCCCTCTACATGTCTGTGAATTGATGCCCCTAGAAAATTCGTCTCAAATTCTCATCCTGGAGTCTTACCAACGTCAGAACAACCTGGAAGGTAGTTATCCTTCCTAATTTCCGCTTTAAATTATTTCTAGACATTAATAGATGTTTATGTTTACTTTCATCATCAGTAATTGCACTCCTATAGAATTATATAATCCCCATATCGTTCCTCCCCATATCGTTCCCCATATAGTTGGATGACAGACCAACTATAGAACCAGGAAAGTTTTATTTGCTATTAGAAGAATAAGAAGATAAATTTAGCAGCTATAAATTGAGCAACATTTCATTTTTATTTATAAGAAAAGACGATTCTACCACCCTTATTCAAAGCATTATTGAAGAATTCAACAGATAACAAATTTTTTAAAGTCAATGGACCGGAAACTTGCTATGACCCGAAAGTGATTATTTTATTTAGTATAAATATAGTTTGTTTTAATTTCAAATACTTTACTGATGGGGATGACTGTCTATGTCATCGAAATATCTAGACATTTTGTATATATTTTTGTTTCACTGTTTAATAAAAGGACCTATCCCCATTTGGAACTCTTATTTGTTTCTTCATAGAAAAGGCAGTGTGGTCTTGGAAAAAAGGTACTGTTGCGCTTAATGGTACACACGAAAGAAGTCAAGTTTGGTTAATGCTAATAACAAAATAGGATGCCTATACAATAGTTTAGAAAAAAAAATTTGGCTATATATTTGCACATTGGGGGGGGGGGGGTAAAGCATAGTATATATTAAATACGTAACATAACCTAGCTACCTCCCCCCTAAACCCCAAACAACAACAGTTTAAATATTGTAAATTCAATGAGAAACCACGCTCTTCGATATATTTAGATAGTAATTACCCGCTTTAAGGGTCTCCATCTCTAGATTCCTTCGACAAACTATAGCGCTGTGTACCATTAAGTGCAACTGTACCAAAAAAAAAAAATACCAACGTAAATAATACTTAACTATAATATATAAACATATATAATATATATAAACTCGTAAGTACCTGTTATTTATGATATATGATATAAGTAAGGATATTCGAATTTTAACTATAATGTAACATTGTGAAGTCCGAATTGGTTTTTAGTTTATCTAATATTTCTGGTATGTGGCCTGTATTTTGATTATCTATAGAGTTTCTGCATTGATTGTGTTTTGCTATTTGTCCTCAATCTTATCAATTTCTATCAAGACCTTAGGCACTAAGCCCGTATACCTGGAAAGCCACTCAGCCAAGAGTCCTCTTGTAATTTCTCCAGTTCCGCAGCCAATATCCAAGATTCTTTCACCAGACTTAATCTCCATTTCCCCAATGAAAGTTGCCATCGCGGCTGATGCATCTCTTTTCTGCATTGCACTAGAGATTGCATAGAGCTCAGCATCTTCCATGGTTTGGAGGGGAGTCGACTAGCCGCAATGCTAGCGTATCTCGCTAAAGAAAAATGTATCAAGTTGAGCTCTTGAAATACGGAGGAGTCAGTATTAAAGGAAATCTAGTAAAGGAAGGTCAAAATTCGTGCTTTCTAGCCACGGTAAAATCCCTGATTATCGATTATAAGCTGTTAAGGGCGCTTATTATGTCTTCAGAATAAAATTGAATTACAAGGATTTATTTTATGGAACTTCAACTAATTGTGGATTCAGAGTCTTTTTTTCAAACTTAACTGTCATGATGAAAAAAACGGTAATTGTTAATTAAACGAAACACACTCAAAAATTACGCTTTGGCTAGATCTCAGAAAACCAGTTTCATAGCCAAAAAGACAGGTGACGGGTGATAGAAGGCATTATACTTGTATAATGTGAGCTATATATTTGCACATTAGGGGGCGTACGGTATAGTTAGGTTAGGTTATGTTAGGGTAGGGGGCGCTGTCCAAATACTTCACCCCCACCCATATCCCCCCTAATGTGCAAATATATAGCCCAAATTATATCATTATATAAACTAAAGGTTTATATGAAGGTTATATTTCATTAGGATTAACCTAACTTCTTTTCTGGGGTGTGTTTCGTTTAATTAACAAGTACCAGAAAAACTAACAGGAGAGAGGGATAGATGTATCATAAAGGGTTAGACAGTTTTAGTAGCAGAAGAAAACCATGAAAAAGGATAGAACGACTTCTTTATTGACACGCAACCAGCACAAGGGTGTACCCTTAGACGGCAACCCGATGTTAAAAACAGACCAAGTCCCAATCTAAAAATGAGCCCTGTACATTTCCAAAGAAGCGAGTATTTGTCTAGGGATGTCATTAGGTAATAAGGTTACTTCTATCAAGATTTTCAGTCAGTTTTTACCCCTTGTCACAAACCACTTGTTAGCTTTGACAAACCAGTTGTCAAAGGCTGAAGTCTTTTAAAGGAACAGAAATTTATAAATTAGACAATCAATTTTAGACTGTCACTTCAACCTCTTTGATGCCTTGTTTTTTTCCTATCCCCCTCTCAAGTTTTTTTTTCTCGCATTTATAGACTTCCGATGCTATGAAGGCGACTGGACATCTGCAGCAATTTTAGGGAAGATTAAAGAAGTATTTATCGCGAGGGAAAAATAAAGAACCATAGTTACTATAGTACTACAACTACTACTACTAATAACTCAACGCAGCACCAAGCCGCCTGAGGCCAACACAGCTATGCACACTTCTCCTCCATCCCAATCTATTCAAAGCCTCCCTCTTAACACCCTCCCAGAAAGTTCCTGTTTCCTTTAAATATTTCTTTATGACATCCTCCCATCCCAGACGAGGACGACCTGATTTCCGTTTAGCCCAAGACGGTTGGTTGAAAAGGACAATCCGCAGAACTTGCCCTAGCCATCTCAACCTTTCTTTCATTATAGCCATAGAAAGCGGGATTGAACAACATTTTTCGTACAGCCTATTGTTTGAAATACGGTCAGTCAGCTGGATACCCAGAACAATCCGTAAGCAATTTCTCTGGAAAACATCTAGTAAATCTTCATCCACTTTTCGGAGCACCCATGCTTCAGAGCCATGTTTTACCACTGTCATCACTGTTGCTTCTAATATTCTAATCTTGGTCTGCAGACTTGTATGGTTTTTGTTTGTTTATAGTTATTTAAGTATATACATATATATATATATATATATATATATATATATATATATATATATATATATATATATATATATATATATATATATATATATATATATATATATATATGTGTGTGTGTGTGTGTGTGTGTATATATATTTGATGAGAGAGATTGATTTTTTGATAGTTATTTTACTTTTTTTTTGTATTTATATACATTTTCTTTAGTTATTTAATTGAACTTATTGACATTAATGGTTGTAGTCGTTCGTCCTCAGATCTTTGTTTCTTCTTGGACGGCAACTTGTTAAATGATTAAATTGTGTGTGTCTCTGTTTTTTTTTTTTTTTTAATAAATTATAATTCAATTCAGTATAATATACACTGCTGGCCATATAAAGTTTTATAGTATTTAAAAATACTTCTCATCCTGACTCAACAGCCCGATTCTTAAAGACTCTCGACAAAAATTCAAACTTTAGTGTAGAGCGGTGGTTTAGGCTGGGGTGGCCCCCCTCTAAATTCTGTTTTAAGTTGTAATGTCGTTCTTGCTTTTATTTGAAAACTTGTATTTTATTGTATTTAATTTTGTTTGTTTTTAATAGCTTACAGGGTTTCTAAAAAGGTAAAGAAGGCTAACCCCCTCTTCAAACCTGACTCTATATGTCGAAATTTAGCTTCTGCGCAGTAATGTTTGGAGAAAAAGAGCTCGTCTAATATGTTTATTTTTCGAACTACAGTACAATTATCCAAAATATACAATCTCCGCATATTGCATGCTTCATGCTATATTCGTATAATGGCTCTTATAATTTTTTAACATGATTGACACCTTTTTCTGGGAGAGTTCAATTGCTATTTCTAAAATCATTTAAGCTTCTTATGTCCCAATGGCAATGATGAGCAACTAAAATTAATAGATTTTGCTGATTTAGAATTAGTATGAATAATTCATTTGTTTTTGTATATATTGTGATCAAAACCTTATTTTTAGGTTTTCGATTAATATTGACAAGGACCGTTCCTCACCTAGAGTTCGGTACTACGAGCTGTTTGGTCCTAGGTTCTCTTAAATGTGAAAGAGGTTACTATTCCCTACTTAACCCCCCGATATTACATTCAAGTTTAATATTCTTATGAATGTCTCGAGATTGATAATCATCCCTTAAGGCGGCTTGTTGAATTACTTAAAATGATACTGTGTGCCTCCTGGTTGTCAAAAGGCATATCTGCGAAATCTCAGAAAGGGCTAAAGGTACCAATTTGAAACTTTTAGGGACTGATGGGGACTTATTGAACTAAATTAAAAGACACTATTTGCATTCAGTAGGGTGCATCTGCAATATATCAAGAACAGTTAAGGGTATTCAGTTTAAACTTTCAGATCATGTTGAGAGGGCCGTGAGACTAAATCAAAGGACATTATTCGCATTTAGGTCTTGAAAATATCATATCTACAATATCTCATAAACAGCTTAGGTCATTTATTTGAGGCTTCCAGGAGATTTTAAAACGGGCGTTGAGCTGTATCAGAAGACACTGTGTATCCGGGCTGTCAAAAAGGGTGCATCTGCAATATCTCTGAAGCAACTAAAGACATTAGGTTTAAATTTACAGGTAAAGTTGAGGAGGGTATTGAACTAAATCAAAAGACTCCAAGTGCATCCAGTCTGTGAAAACAGTTAAGGGTATTCAGTAATTAGGGCGTATTTGCGATATTTCAGGAACGACTAAGGGTATTAACTTGAAGCTTGTAGCGCATGTTGAGGGGGATATTGAAGACGTGCCATCGTGCAGACTGTTTGAAGGGCGCATTTGTAATATCTCTGGAATAGCTAAGGGTGTTGCGTTTGAACTTTCAGGGAATGTCAAGAGGGAAACTGAATTAAATCGTAAGACTCTATATGCATCTGGTTTGTCAAAAAGGTTGAAATCTCCGATTTCACAGGAACAACTAAGGGTATTAGAATGAAACTTTTAGTGCATATTAAGGGGGTAATTGAACTGAATCAAAAAACACTAACTACATCCAGGTTGTCAGAAGGGTGTATCTTTAATTTTTTAGAAATGGCTAAAGACATTAAGTTGAAATGTTCAGAAAATACTCATACATGTGGTCATGACGACTATCTGCAATATCTCAGAAACCGCTAAGTACATCAGTTTGAAACCGTCAGGGGATGTTTAGGAAATGTTGAACTAAATCAAAAGACCCTATGTGAATCTCGGTTGTCAAAAAGGTGAATCTGGAAAATCTCCGGAATGGATTAGGGCATTAAATTGAATCTTTCACCGAAGTTTGAGGTGAATTTTTAACTAAATCAAAATACACAATGTTTATTCATGTTGTCCAAAGATCTGAAATACCTCAGGAACGGCTAAGGGTATTAATTTCAGACTTTCAAGGGATGCTAAGGGGATGTTGAAGACACTGTATGTATCCAAGTAATCAAAAGAGTGCATTTACAACATATCAGAGACGGCTAAGGGTGTTTAGTTGAAAGTTACAGAGTATTTTAAGGAGCGTGTTGAACTAAATCAAAAGACGCTATGGATATTCATGCTTTAAAAAGGACGTATCTACAATATTTTCATGAACGCCTAAGGGCGTTGGAATTTCTAGTATATTTTGATGTAGATCGAAACAATACGTGCTTCCAGGTTGCTAAAAGGAGGTGTCTACAAAATCTCAGGAACGGGCAAGGATACTAAGTTAAAACTTTCGGAATCTTGAGGGGGATGCTGAACCAAATTATAAGATGCTACGTGCATCTAGTTTGTCAAAAGGAAATATATGCAATATAGATGGAGATTTTAGGGGGTTATGGAGGGTTATAATCAACTAAATCAAAGACACTAAGTTCATCAACGTGGTCAAAGTGGTATAATGACAATACCTGAAGAGCAGCTAAGGGTGTTAAGTTGCAATTTTCAGGTAAAGCCGACTGGAATGCCGAATTAAATCAAAATACACTGTGTGCGAATCTCGCGTGCCTTCGTTTCGGTACTAAGACACTGTCTGTTTCCCGATTACATTCCGTCATCCCCGAACCTACCTTCCCGCCCACAACAGACCGTTCCTTGTAAAGTCCCAAAAAGTACCCAAATTGACCACCGTTCCTGCTAAACATTAAAGATATTGCAAGAGTTTGTTCTGAGTTTTATAATAGCCATGAATTATAATAGCCATAATATTATAATAGCCATAAAATTATAGCCATATAATAGCCATTATAATAGCCATATAATAGCCATAAATTTATAATAGCCATAATAGCCAAGAATTTTATAATAGCCATGAAAACTAGTCGTTAATTTAATTTTTTTTTTTTTTTTTTTAACCAAGTTTTGAATGATTTTGTTTATGTATTTTGTACTGAAGTGAAGATCAGCGATGAAAAAATTTTTCGATATGATATATGTGTACTAGTGCTATTAGTGACGCAAAGTTCAAATTCGGCAGCCACGCCGAGAACGAAATTTTTAAATTAAATTTTATTATATGTGCATCTAGGTTGTCAAGATAATATAAATTGTATTTCATAAAAATATAAACGACACAGATAATTAAATAAAGCCAACAGGGAGCTAAACTCGAAAGGAAGGCTAACAATTAAAGTCAAAAAGGCGTATCTACTGTATGTCAGGAATAGCTGAAGTTCAAACTTTCAGGAAATGTCGAGGGGGATATTGAAGCAAATCAATGATGCACTAAATGTATCATTGTTGTCAAAATAGCATATATGCAATAACACAGGAGCAGCTAGGAGTATTAAATTGAAACTTCCAGGGAAAATTCAGGGGGACGTTGAACTAAATTAAAAGACACTCTTTGCATCCGGGTTGCCAAAAGGGTTTATCTGCGCGGATCTCAGGAGCGACAAAGTGCATTATGTTAAAACTTTCAGGGAATATTGAAAGCGGCGAGTAACTAAATTCAAAGGAAATATTTGCATCCCAAGTTTTCAAAATTGCGTATCTGTTATATCTCAGGAACAGTTAAGGGTATTTAGTTGGAACTTTCTAGAAATATTGAAGCGGAAATTCAACTGAATCAAAGACACTATATGCATTTCCTGATTCTTATTGTGAAATATTATTTTCATGTAAAGGGGAACATGCTTGATTCTGTCCAAAAAGGCTAAGGGTTTTAAGAAGAAAATCTTAGGGAATTTTGAGGGGGATGTTGAACTAAATCAAAAGAAATTGTGCATTCAGGTTGTCTAAGGGTATATCTGCAAGATCTCAGGAATTGCTAAATGTATTAAATCAAAATTTAAGGGAATTTTGAGGGAATTTGGAACTAAAATAAAAGGCACTGTGTGCATCTTGGTTGTCAAAAGGATGTATCTGCAAAATCTGAGGAACGGCTAAGGATATTAAGTTGAACTTTCAGGACATGCTGGCAGGGCTGTTGAACTAACTAAAAATATGTTACCTATCCATGTTACCAATAGGGTTTTAACTGTTTAACAGTTTACTGTTTATTTGATTAATTCAACATAACAAAAAACATATACCCCCAACAGATAGAAAAGCTCGTAAAATTGGGTATTAATAATAAAAAAAAAATTAAAAAAAAACAAAAAAAAAAAAAAAATTTTCTCATCATAACAAAAGAGAGAAAGAAAAAAAAAACTGGTTAAAGAAAAAAACAAAAAACATAACAAACATAAAGAAAACAAACGCTGGACAAGTGGGGCACGGAAGGCTATCCCAACATGGGTAACAAATATAAACAAAAAAATAATAATAATAATAATAAAAAAATTTCTATTCCACCATCACAGGTCAATACATAATTTTAATATTTTCTTCCTTAGAACTGATATTTGCCGAAATGACTCAATTTGAATTCTATCTTTCAGCCTATATTTATTTGAAATAAATGGTATTTGGTATCTAATTGAAAATCTAGATCTTTCACAATTAACAAAGGGAATTCGATATGTTCCAGAACACCTAAGAGCCGAAGGAGGGGGCAGAATCAACAGAGATTTTTCATAAAAATAACTACTAGGATCTTGTATTTTAAAATGCCATATTGATATATTAAGTTCTCTTATGTGTTTCAGATCTAATAAATTCAAGAAAAGAAATAATGTTTCATTTTCCGATGCATCTCTAAGTTTTGATGGACGATGTAAAAAATTTCCAAGTATTCTCACTGTTTTATTTTGAAGGATCTGTAGGGGTTTTATATGCGTCCAAAAAGTATTTAAATAAATAATTGTGCAATAATTTAAATAAGGAGCAATCAAAGAATGATAAATTATTTTTAAAATTGAAAATGGAAAAACATGTTGCAAACGATACATAGACCCAATATTTTGCGAAAGTTTCACCCTTAAATGATCAATATGAGTTTGAAATGACAAAAGGGGATCAATAAAAACTCCTAAATAACGATATGATTGAACTCTACGTATTTTATGCTCACCAACTTGAAGCTCCTGACATGACATTTTTTTAGTAGCACGTTTTGAATGACCAAAAACCATAAATTCAGTCTTCTTAAAATTCGGTACTAAATAATTAGAAACAAACCATCGATTAACTGAACTAACAGTTTTAAACAAATTTTGAATTAATGTAGATGAATCCTTCGCTTTAACAGAAACAGCTGTGTCATCTGCAAATAAAATTGCAAGACCATTATTTCCCTGCAAACATCGTGGAAGATCAATAATATACATCAAAAATAAAAGCGGACCTAATACCGATCCTTGTGGGACACCAATATCTTCAAGATCATTTAAACTAGACAAATGTCCATCAACATCTACCATGATTTTACGTCCATAAAGGTATGATCTTATTATATCTAGTCCTTTCCCTCTTATACCGGAATTTTCCATTTTATCAAAAAGAATTTCATGGTTTAAAGTGTCAAATGCTTTTTTAACATCATAAAAAACAGTAGATACATGATAATTACTATCTAAGCAGTCATTTATTTCTAATACAAGAGCTGCAACTGCTTGTTCCGTCGAATGGCCTGCCCTAAATCCAAACTGATATTTGGTAAAAAAATTTATTTTATCTAGATAATTAGTAATCCTTCCTTTTAGAATTTTTTCCAATACTTTAGACAATGGTGATAAAATTGCAATAGGACGATAATTATTTTTATCAGATTTATCTCCTTTTTTATGCAATGGTATTACACGTGCAATTTTCCATCTTTTAGGAAATGTACCTGAGAAAATACATAAATTTAAAATATGAAGCAATGGTTCAAAAATTACACCTGCAATATTTTTTAGCAAATTAGTTGAAAGTTCATCATATCCCAATGAATTACCATTTTTTAAATTCTTAATGACCTTTTGAAATTCTGCAAAAGTAACCGGGGCCATAAATATGCTCGTATCTTCAGTGGGCGGTAGATATTTTTTATGCGACCTTGGGGAAGAAAGGTCAACTTCTCCTGAAACAACAGATGATCCAATACTAGCAAAATATTCACTAAACTTCTTAGCAACAGCTTGTGGTCCTCTAAATTCTTTACCATTAATATCAAATAACACTTCAGGGTGTAACAACTTTTTATTTCTTCCAATTTTAGCTTTAATCAAACTCCAAGTTTTTCTAGGGGAATCTGAATTTCGAAAAGATTTTTCATAATAAAGTCTTTCACTTACTCTAAGGATCCTTACCAGCATATTCTTATAATTTTTAAAACGCGTGATATTTATTTCCGTGGGATATTTTATTCTAATTTTATATAAACGATTTTTCTCATTAATAGATCTCAAAAGTGATTCATTTATCCAAGGTTTTTTTGGGGTAAGTTTCTTTCCTCTCGGGCTCTTATATGGGCAAAAAAGATCAAGCTTTTAATTCATAATATAATAAAATTTATCTAATGATTGATTCGGATCCTTCTCATCAATTACAGGACTCCAATCAACATCACCAAGCCCTTCTTTTAACCTCAACACATTTTTTTGTGAAAAATCTCTACGCTTGGTTTGATTTTTTTATTATGCGGAAAATTTATAAGAAAATCAGACATAATTATACAGTGGTCAGATGAATCATCAGGAATAATAAATGTATTAACAGCACTATAAGGTGAAAAAATATTATCAATAAGTGAAAATGATGTATCAGCTATTCTAGAGGGCACAAAACATACGGGGTTTAGTCCATAAGATAGTGGGCCCTCCAAAAACTGCAAAATATTTCTATCTATTCTATTCTGATCTGCAGATAGGAGTTTCATTAAATCAATATTAAAATCACCCATAACTAAATAAGGAGTATTAAGACTAGCTAATTTATCCAACATAATTTCAAAATGATTTTTAAATTCTATCTGGCTGGATGACGGAGTACGGTAAATAACTGCAATTAAAAACTTCCGATTATTTGGAAAAGAGCATTCAACTACACAAGATTCAAAAATCATTTCAATATTCATTGGCAAAAAATCAATCCTTATACGTGCTGGTATGCAATTCTTAATCAAAACACCTAGACCCCCTTGTTTTTGTCTTTTCCGACCGATGTGAAAAAATTGGTAATCTTTTACATGTATATTTTCAATTGAAAAATCATCTAAAAAAGTTTCACATAGGCCTAATATATCTGTATCTGAATCCGACAAAAAAGTTTCAATCACATCCTGCGCAGTCCTCCAACCCCGGCAATTCCAAAACGACATCCTACTTGTATTTACATTTTTCCTTACCAGCTCATTCATAAATATATATTGATTTTTTGGGATATCAAAATTACTAGAAGTATCTTCATCATCACCAGCTACAATAGTTTGAAAAATTGACTGAAATGAAAGAGAATTCCTCTCAAATTCTTTTAACCTTGATGATGGAGTTTCACGATTATCTCTATCCATTATCAAATATTAATCCCACGTTAAGAGAAACCACACCATGCCCCAAAAGACCAGCAAACCATAATAAAAAATAACAATTAAAAAAAAAAAAAAAAAAATAATCTCCATTCCAAGTCGTTTTCCCTCAGTACGACAAATCTGCGCAACTTTTAATTTAACCTCTATGTGGATCTAAACAAAAAAAAGGAAAAAAAATAATAATAATAATACACCTTATATAAACTAAACATAAAAAAAACACTTTCAATTTAAATGTTTTCATTCATATTACTTGGACACATGAACTATTACTGCAACCCACGACATTACGACATTTGAACATCGACAGGGAATATAACAGGCACTTCCCTTCGGGCGATGGAAACATTTTTATGAAAATCGTCAATCTCCGGTATGGCATCATTGAATGTGTATTTGGTAAACGAGCCGTCTGGTCTTTTCACTAGCAGATTCGGCTGAATCCCCTTCGATATCCAGGCATCACATCCATGATCTTTTCGTAATTTGTCACGTTTCACTAGAAGCAGCTTTCGCACTTGACGGATTTCAGTTTGAACATCATCGCTGATGAACAGGTTGCTGTTGTTTCCAGTGAATGTCTTATCCTTAAGCTTGCTCGCATTCTTCAATATGGCAAACTTATCGTCTTTTTTGTTCAGTGTCACCTTCAAAAATTTACGGTTGCTATCATAATGAGTAACTGTGAAATTTACTTCGGGCATTTCCAGCCCGTGACGAACTACCTCTGTGAATAGAACTTGAGCGTGGTTATTATCCTTACAAGCTGCGTTCCATATGATGACATTATTTTCTAGCTTTGCAGCTTCCATTCTCACAACCCGAAACATATAATCTTCATTTTTCCTTCTTAATTCCATTATTTCATCCGTGCAAGTTTTTATTTGCATTTTGAGGCTAGAGGTTTCATTCTCAATCTTTCCAATTTTCGATTCAGTATTGTTTATCTTATTCGTTTGTAGCGATTGTTCTTTTTCCAATTTATCCACCCTTGCGGTAAGAGTTCCTAATTGATTGTTGATATTGTCCAACTTATTTCCATTTTCTTTCACAACATCAAGAATTTGCTTAAAATCCGCAGCTAGTATCGATATTTCCGGTTTTGAGCTAGAACTGAGTCCTGAGGTGTCAAATGAACTGTCCATGCCTTCTTGCTTAGCATTTTTCCTTTTACGTCCCATCTAATCACAAATATATCAATAATCCTTGATATAATATTGTCACATAAATTCACGCCACACAGAGGTCTTAACTACGTCTTATTCTGACGAGAGCATTAAATGATGAATAATAATCTTTATTATTGCCAAACTGGAATACCTCACTTGGATATCTTATGAAATTAACTCAATTTAACAAAGTCAAAAGTTCAATTAATGCATTGGTCAGAAGCTCCAGTCAATTCAATTTATCCAGTGACGTCACACATTCCACTAGGTTACAGTTACTGAATAAATGTTTAAATAATTTATGAGACGTAAAAGCGTTCTCACTATTTCGTAACTACTGAAAGAATCCAGTGTCTAATTAAATCAGAATAAAATCCTTTACTGACAACTAGTTCAAAACTGGGATTAATCCTTTTTAAAAGAATAGATAGATCTTAACTGTTCAAAGACTGAATCAATACTGAAGATATTGATATTGAGCTGGAGATGGTTTATCTCCATTATCTAAGAAACATCTAAAGATTTTAAGTTGAAACTTTTAGGGAATGTTGAGCTAAATCAAAGAACATACTTTGTCTAGGTTGTCAAAAGGGCATATCTGCAACATGTCAGGAACGGGTAATGGTATTAATTTGAAAGTTTTAGAGGATGTTGAAGGAGATATTTCACTAAACCGAAAGAGAGTTTGCGCATCCAGTCTGTCACAAGGGTGTATCTGCAAAATTTCAGGGGTGTCTAGCGATATTAAATTGAAAATCTTAGGGAATCTTGTGGGAGATATTGAGCTAAATCACAAGGCACTATGTGCACCCAGGCTGTAAAAATGGCGTATCTACAGTATCTCAGGTACGGCTAAGAGTATAAATTAATGGCTTCAGGGACCCTTGGGAAACTTTTAGGGAGTATTGACGTGGAGGTTTCACTAGAGTTTAAGGCTAATCCTGAGGCACCAAGAAATGCTTACTAAGCATAATAAATTTCTGAAGGTGAATTTGGTTCTATTGATTCTTAGTACAAAGTCTTCTTTTTTTGGTTGTTTCGAAATGTCATGCTGTGAAGATACCTTAAATAACGTTTTAGAACCAAGAGAGCCTCAACTGGAAACAAGTCTGGTTGCATGGATTCTTTACGTCCAGTTTCTATTTTTATTTTTTTTAAAAATCATAACTCTTTTCAATAAAAAACCTCAAAATGTGCTTATATAAATAAAAAAGCTATTAAAACATAACAAAAACAATAAGGTTGATCAGTATTTATCTATATTTAAGGTTGTAACAAGATAGAGGTCATGATGGCTTCGAATTTATATATGGCAAAAACTATACTGATCTTCAAATCCATTTATATGAATAATGTCCCCCTCCCATCCATTCTAAACTTCATAGTAAACATATGACTAAAATTTGCTGCAAAATTCTGCTCAAAATGTAAATGGCAAGCCAAAATCTAAGTTTCAAAAATCCTAATTGCTGATAAACCGAATAAGAGTTTGCAGATATTTTGAGACTTCCAGGAATGAATATAATCATGTATTAAACAGTAGGTCTACTTTCATCAATGGCTAACTGACATTCAAGCTGTTTAAAGGTTTTGAGAGGGTGAGAAGGGGCTATTTTGGACCTTGGTCACTCTTATGGTTGTTTGGCCACTCTTATTTTGGACCTTGATTAGCCTCGATATATAAATTTTTCTGTTGTGTTGCTTTATTATGTTTCGACAAATAAATATACACTGCTCGAAATAAAATTCATTAATAAATTTTTGTTGAATATCATTTATTCACTGCTGATGATTTATGTGCGATTTTAATTACAATTAATACCTGACTTTATTTCTGCTCGTCTTTGCTTTAATGTAACTCTTTACGTTTCTTTGAAAAAAAATTCTATTTTTGAGAAGTACTTTAAATTGATACATGTAAAAGTTTATGTGAGTTTCTGAAGGTAAGGTATTTGATCCTCTTAACCGACAAAGGTAAATAAGATCCTTTACAAAAACGTCATAGATGGCATTGATTTTAATGCATCGATCCTCTGCTGAAAAAAATCTAAATGTTTTAAACCCACCAAAAATCCTGTGCAGACGATAGACAAATAAAAAGAAAAAACGCTCTTTTGTTAAGATTAAAGGGACGATATTTTGCTCCATTTTCTCAAATTCAGAGTTTATAAGTCCTTTTACCCCACCTCCCTCTTCAAAAAAATAATTGTCTGCGAAACTTTATACTCGATCCTCCAGTCGCGAGACAAAACTGGGTGGTCCCTCTTTTGATGGTCGAAAACCAACTGGAGCTTAGCTACATAAGTACTCTGGAGAAATATTGGCTTCAACTACCTTTTGTAGTAGCACCGTGACGTCTAGGTATTACAGACAATTAACAATTTTGTAGAATACCATTTTAAATAGACTAATCAGGATATTTAATTTTCTGGCCATTGCCACAATGTTATACAGCTTATTTCTTCGAATATGGCTGTATGGCTTTGAGCTGTTGGCCATGCAGCCATAGCTGTTGAGTATGGCTTTGAGCTGTTCCATTTGTTTATTTTTCCCATAAATTTGCTGGAACAGTGTGTGCAAGCTCTCTCGATGTTACGGTGTTTGATTAAAATCGAACATATATTTATGACAATTACACTTGAATAATAAAAAGAACCGACGGAATACCCCAAGAAAACAAAAAAAAAATATGAAGGATTGATTTCTCTTATGAAGATGCGTAGTTTATCAATCCATTTATCAAAAATGAACTGTTTTTGGATGTAAATTCATACTAAAATAGATTATGCGCAAAAAAATGGTGAGTTGCTGTGTTAATAGGCTATTTAAGCCAAGTTGAATGAAAAAGGTCAATACCCATGTTACAACCCTGCTCAGTATGGTATATCGTAAAAAAGTATAATAAATGAGGTGTCATTTATTTCCAGTATCACATCAAATGATACCGTCACAGTCAATGATTGCCAAGAATGTACCTTTGTAGCCATTGATATTATCAGTAGTCTCTTTCGTATAGCAAAGGTTGGAGAGTTTTTTTTTTTTTTTTTTTTTTTTTTTTTTTTTTGCAGAAGCGTTACCCTGTTTCGAAAAATACTAAAATTTGTACCGGTTTGAATTTTTCGTCTTGCAGAGGTCATTTAGAGGGCCGAATCTAGAGGGGCAAGCGCTCCGGGTGGCACGCCTGGTGGTGGCAAAACAACCTTAAATTTTAATATTTTCGGAAAAAAGTGTAATATTTACATCATTGATGGTGCGGCAGGGGGTGGCAAAGTCTACATTTGTCCCCTTCCCTGAAAAGCCTAACTCCGGGTCTAGTTTTTCGTCAGCCCTTCCTCCCTGTGGGCACCAATAGTTGCAGTTAAGGGGGAAAATCGGGTGTTGGTTTCGTGACTTATACTAGTTTTTACAAGAAGTAATTTTAAATCTTTCAGTGACTGTATATGCATAAGTAAATGGAGGAAAAAATAGCTCTTGTTTACCATACCACGGGATAGTCCCGCTCTATTATAGTACTCTTGAAGTTTGTTAGAAAAACCTGATGAGCACATGGTAGAGGGGTTTATTTTTTTACGTTTCCAATAAATCTTAAGAACAACCCAAAAGAGTTTGGGTTTGCAACGATATAGTGAATGGAAGCTATCTCTTTTTCATATATTGAGATCAGGGCATTCACTGAAAGACCCAGAGTTACTTTAGAAATTAAGTACAAGACTTTAGAAATCAAGTTTAGAAATCAAAACAAGACTGTAAGCAATGATTCCAACCCTATTGCAGGATAAAGATATAGCAACGGGCTAAAGTCAAGGGAACTTATGATTTAGTTGTTTGACTTGAGATTCGTGTGAAAAGTTTAGAATCATGAAGTACTTTACTCAACGTGTGAAACAATCAAGTTTATCACGACGTTGATTGAAATTCAAGAACATTTCAAATTATGTTAAAATTACTGCTAAAGTTAGTCCACAACTTAAGGACTTTTAGAACATTTCGAATTATGTTAAAATTATTGCTAAAGTTAGTCCACAACTTAAGGACTTCAAGAATATTTTGAATTATGTTAAAACTATTGCTAAAGTCAGTCCACACTTTAAGGACTTCAAGAAGATTTTGATTTATATTAAAGTTATTGCTAAAGTTTGTCCGCAACTTAAGGACTTTTAGAACATTTCGAATTATGTTAAAATTATTGCTAAAGTTAGTCCACAACTTAAGGACTTCAAGAATATTTCTAATTGTGTTAAACTTATTGCTAAAGTTAGTCCACAATTTAAGGACTTCAAGAACATTTCGAATTATGTTAAAGTTATTAATAAAGTTAGTCCACAACTTAAAGTCTTCAAGAACATTTCGAATTATGTTAAATTTATTGCTAAAGTATGTTCACAACTTAAGTACTTCAAGAACATTTCGAATTATGTTAAAATTATTGCTGAAGTTAGTCCACAATTTACGGACCTCAAGAATATTTCGAATTATGATAAAATTATTGCTAAAGTTAGGCCACAATTTAAGGACTTCAAGAACATTTTGAATTATGTTGAAATTTTTGCTAAAGTTAGTCCACAACTTAAGGACTTTAGGAATATTTCCAATTATGTTGAAAGTATTGCTAAAGTTAGTCCACAATTTAAGAACTTCAAGAACATTTCGAATTATGTTAAAATTATTGCTAAAGTTAGTCCACAACTTAAGGACTTCAAGAACATTTCGAAATAAGTTGAAATTATTGCTAACGTTAATCCGCAACTTAAGGACTTTAAGGATCAATGGAGACATTTTAGGTCTCTATATAATTTGAATCAAAAAGTGGTACTTTTGTATTATACAGACCACACTGCTATTCTTGATCTGTTTTAAACCGGTTTTTCTGTATGCACTCTGAGATAATTAGCTTAGCCTGAGTGAGATAAACTACTATGCAGATATATTTTAGTTAAATATTTAATATATAGAGTTGGTCAGGTATTCAATATAATGCGTTCTTGGCGTTCTGTTGTATTTTCCATAATTTTGTTACTAAAGTATTATATTTTCATCATATTTTGGTATATTTGATTATGATTAACATAACTTCACTTCTTGAGTGTGGTTGTCATAATACACAAGTACCCAATAATTTAACAGTTTTTACCCAATGATTTCTCGGAATTGCACTATAATTTCACTATAAAACAATCACTAGACCCTGGTAGCTAAGGTTACGTCTATTTATATTTTGGTATTATTCAGTATACAGGGACGTACACAGGGCATGGGGCTTGTACCCCTTCCCCTCCGAAATCTTCAAGTTTCGTGAATTTCCGGACACTTCTTATTAATGTTATCAAATACAATTTGTTCTACTGTTGTTCACCCCTTCCCCTGGTTACTTCCCCTATGAAAAAACATTATGGGTACGTGCCTGGCACTATATATATATATATATATATATATATATATATATATATATATATATATATATATATATATGTGTTACCGTTAGAAGATTGAAATTGGAGAATGTCGACATTCACCGGTGAGTTTCCAAAATTCCTTTTTTTCTGCTTGGATTTAGTCAGCTTAGCCAGTAGGCTTTGTCAGTTTTATGCAAGGTTAGATGGTGACAGGTTTGGTTTCTAACCCAGTTCTGAGATTTGTAACCTAACCTACCTTTAACTTTTACCATCAAAACTTGCATAAGACTGAAAAATCTGACTGGCAAAGCTGATTGAATCAAAAAAGAGAAGAAGGAATTTCCTACATTCACCGGTGAATGTCAACATTTACCAGATTTCGGTCTTTCATCGTAACATATATATTTACGTGGTCTGGAAATCTTTTGAAATAATTATTGGAGACTAATAGTATGCCTAATAATAACTTGAGTTTGTTTATTTAGTTTATATAATTATATTTTGTCACTTGAAACTGTATATAACTTGAAATAATGTACATTTTTGCTGCTTTAATATTAAGCAGTTCATGATAACGAACTGTAAGCAAGGAGCGGCTCGGGTTAATCAGACAGTGCTCGGTAACGAACTGTAAGTATGGAGCGACTCGACCCAATAGTAACCGAAACTCTAAAAAACAGAATTTTGATAACAATAGACACATCAAAACAATTGGCTTTTTATGCTGATTACAAATATATAAAATTCTTTAAGTTTAATGTTACCCATTAGAAGCTACGGACCTAAGGCAATTTGCTAGATTTTCGAAAAAGGGGGGAAACATCTCGCAAAATGAAAATTGCATCGTCAGATTCGTCGTATTGGAGAATCCTACTGTGGAGTTTTCAAGCTCCCATCCTGAAAATGTGGGAGAAGAAAGATCACGGATTCGTGTTTTTTTTTTTTTTTTTTTCTTTGTTCTTACCATGGATGATCGTATCGAACCAATAGGGCTCGATGATTGGGAGAGGGTTCAACTTGAACGGAAATTAAAGCTTTGAATGCCGTTTTTAAGTGACAAAAAATTTGAGGGCAACTAGGACTCCTCCCATGCCACTTTTTTCCCCAAAGCCGTCTGATCAAAATTTTCAAATAGCTATTTTGCTCAATATCGTAAAAAGGTATAACAACTGTATCTTTGGGATGACATGAACCTCCCCCCCCCCCAAGAGCCCTGGAGAAAGGAACGCAAGTTATGAAATTTGCCCATTGTTTACACGTAGTATTCGTTATTGGGAAGTATACCGACATTTTTCAGGAGGGAGAATTTTCTGGGGTGGGATTTTGTACGGGGAGAATTTTCTATTGGATGGAAGTCTCCAGGGATGAACTTTCAATGGCAAATTTTTCACGGGGGGATTTTTCCAGAACTCAAATATGAAATTCGTTTTATTTATCTTACTTTCTCGTTGGCGACTCCATTTTACTTGTTGATATGCTCTGAGGGGAATTCTGCCTGGGGAAATTTTTCGCGGGAGAGATTTTCCATTGAGGGGGGGGAATCTTGGGGAAATATTATACACAGGGGGGATTCCGCCCTGACCTGAAAACGATCAGAAATTAAATAAAAAACGGGTTTTTCTTCAAATAAAAGTATGCTAAGGAGTATTTTTCTGGCGGAATCGTAAGCAAAAAAATTTCTGGGGAGAATTCGAAGCGAGGATGGAATTGTCCTGTGGTAATTTCCCAGGGGAAGAATTTTACGTGGGAGGAACTTTCTATGGAAGAATTTTTCGTGAGGGGATTCTACACGGAGGGGGGGAGATTTCCGGAGACTATTGAAAAACAAGGAGTAAGGCTCATGAAGAATAGGAAAGCCGCTAAATCCTCTTTAGTTTGGGAAGTCATTAATGCTAGAAACTTAATCGCTCATTTTATAACTAAAATATAGAGGGTCTCAGTCATAATAGTATATGCCCCTGTAGAACCGACTGACAGAGATACTAGTGACTCAGAAGAATTTTACCTACAGTGACAGGAGCAAATAGACAGGGTCCCCGTCAGAAATCTTGTGCCTTTATAAGGCGATTTTAGCGCCCAGGCTGGTAGAAATAGAGATAGATGGTGTCCGAGCCTAGGTAAATTTGGTGTAGAAAAAACAAACAGTACTGGCTACAGACATCTGTAATTTTGTAGGCATAGCAATCTAGTTAAATCAATACGGTGTTTGGTCATAAAATGACCCATAAGTTAACATGGTATTCACGTGATGGTAAGACAGCAAACCTTATTGATTATGATGTAGTAAACCGAAGACTGGCAGGATCAATAAAAGATATTAGGGAATATAAGAGTGCTGTTATTAAGGTTAAAAGTAATGATTACCATTTAGTGGTATCTAGGGTTAATTTAAAGCTGAAATCGCCGAAGGGTAATTGCCTTCCGGGAAGCCATGACGTTGGTAGGTTCCAGGATAAGGGTTTCAGAGAATTTTTTCAAGAACAGTTCAATACTTAACTGGAGGGTTTAAAATTTTACGTTGAAGAAGAGGAATGTAATAATTTTAGGAAAATATTTTGTGAAGTTTCTAATGGTGTCTTAGGGAAGAACGTTAGGAATGTTGCTAGGAATATTAGTGAAAATGCTTTATGTTTTATAGAGAGTAGGAGGGGCTGGTACAGGAATTATCTGAGTGGTAGTTCATGTGAAAATAAGAGGAATATAAAGTATATGGAGAAAGCATTAAAATATAAATTAAGGAGGTGTGAAGTGGTGGCCATGAATAAAATTGCCGAGTATCTGGAAGATCCAGCTAGATGGCATAATAGTAAAATAGCGTACTGTCATTTTAATAAATTGAGAGAGAGTAGTCAATCTGGACTTGTCCCAGTTAAAGATAGGAACGGGCCACAATTGGTGATAAGGAGAGAGTTAAAGAGAGATGGGCAGAACGTTTTGAAAATGAGCTAAACTATGATAGACTTACAGGAAAAGATTTAAAGGAAAATGAAAAAGTTTGTGACACGTTGGATGTGAAGGAAGATTTTTTCTGTGAGGAAGAATTAGTAACAGTACTAAAAGGATTAAAAAACATTAAGGCCCAATGTGCTGATAGTGTGGTAAACGAGTTTCTTAAATGTGGTGGCTCTGAGGTTAGAAATATGCTACTGAAGATTATAAATATGATCTTTGAAAAAGGGGAAGTACCTAGCGATTTTAGGAAAACCCTAATTAAACCCCTGTATAAGGAAGGTGATAAGAGTGAGTGTGGTAATTATAAAGGCATCAACCTGGTTTCTGTAGGCAGCAAATTTCTTAGTAAGATGATACTTTTTAGACTTAGAGATGCTGTAGACATAGTTTTAAGAAAAAAACAGTGTGGTTTTAGGAAGGGTAAAGGATATGTAGACCAAATTTTCTCTCTTAGGCTAAAAATTGAGAAGAATCTGAGTTATCAAACACCTTTAGTCCTCAGTTTTATTGATTATGAGAAAGTGCTCGATTCAGCGTTCGAAACACATTAGAGCGATTAGTGTTATGTACGAAAATAACACTATTGCAGTTAAAGTAGGAAATGAGGATAGCAGCTGGTTTCGTATTAAGTCTGAAGTTAAGGAGTGTTGTTTTCTATCCCCATTTATATGGATCATTTTGACGAACTTTGTATTAAGGAGCACAGGAAAGGCAATGAGTGAACACGGAGAGAACAATTTTTCTGGACTTATGCTGAAAACTTAAGCATCCTAGATGAAAGTGTCAGCAAAATGAATGAAGTCCAAGAGGGTTTGTGAGTTCAGGGTACTAGAATAGGTTTGAAAATTAATGTTAAGAAGATGAAGTCACTAAGGCTAGGAATAAATGAACATGAAAAGGTGACACTGGGTAACGATAAGATTGATCAGGTGGGTAGCTTCACTTATCTTGGTTATTAGTAAAGACGGTGGGTGCCCGGAAGATGTTAAAAGTAAAATAGCCAAGACTCAGGGAGTTTTTTACTGTTGAATTTTTTTGGGGGAAAAATAAGAAAATAAGTATGTGAACCAAGATTAGATTATTGGAAGCTACAGTGATGACAATGTTCAAATATGGTTCTGAAGCATAGACACTCCGAAAAACGGAAGAAGATTTACTAGATGTTTTCCAGAGAAATTGCCTATGGATCGTTTTGGGTACCCGGCGGACAGACCGTATTTCAAACAGTAGGTTCTACGAAAAGTTTGGTTCAATCCGGCTTTCTAGAGCTAGAATGATAAAAAGGTTGAGATGGCTAGGGCTCGTTCTGCGGATGAAGGATGACAGATTTCCAAGGATTGCCCTTTTTGGCTAGCCGTCTACGACTAAACGGAAAGCAGGTCGTCCATGGTTGGGGTGGGAGGATGTCGTAGAGAAAGACTTAAGGGAACTGGGAACTTCCTGTGGGGTGTAAAGACGGAGGTTTTAAACAGTTTGGGATGAAGGAGGAGCGTGCGTAGCTGTGTTGGTCTCAGGTAGCTTGGTGCTGCGGTGAGTTACTAGTAGTAGTAGTAGTAGTAGTAGCATTTGAAAAACAATTAGAAATTAAATTTAAAAAAAAAGTTTTTTCTACTAAAAGTAACGAGCAACATTAAAACTTAAAACGAACAGACATTATTCTGTATATGAGGGGGGCTGCCTCCTTAATACCCGCTCTTTACGCTAAAGTTCGCCTTTTCTCTCAATTCTTTAAAAACGATTCCTTAAACGCAAGGACTGTGTAATTAGAATCAGAACCCTTTTTAAAAGTATTTCAAAAACTTGAGCATTAAGGGACTGGAATTTACTAGAGGGCAAACCTCTTCATATACGTTATAATTTCTGTTCGTTTAAAGTTTTTTGATGCTTCTACCCGTGAAAAGATCTGATGCCGCTTATGTTTCTATCTGCAAAAACGTTCTCTGGAGCACTCGCACCTTGGTCCGGGTTTTTATAATGGGTGAGATAGGGAAAGATCATACTGGATAATTATATAAACTGTGGTATGGAGTCAGTAAGAAAGCTGACATTAGGTAAGTGCATGGAAGTAGGAACCACAGGTCTAACGCTTTAAAAAAGAGTAGGTTAAAAGCTCGATTAATTCCATCCTTTGGGTATATAGAGTATTACTGCTTTAAGAAAGCGTGGAGTCAGCAAGGAAGCTGTGAATAGAAAAGGGCAGGGAAGTAGGACCTAATGTTTTAGAAGGACAGCGGGACGATAGTTTAAATAATGCTATCCTATCGGCAGGGGCGTCCCGAGGGGGCTGGGAGGGGCCCCCCGAATTTTTTGGTATTCGGTAATATTTTCGCCGAAGGTGAAAATTTCACCAGAAATTTTGCAAAATCAGCCGAAATTCAGCAAAATTCATGATTTCTGCAGAAAATTCGGCATAAATCAGATAACGATTCGGTAAAAATTTACGAAGATCGCCCCCCGAATAAAACAAGCGTCGGGAGGCCCCTGCCTATCGGTGTGTAGGCTGCTTCAAGACTGAGGAAGTGTGGAGTCAGCAATGGAGTTAGGAATAGGAAGGGTCACGGAATTAGAAGCCAAATATCTAATATTTTGAAAGGAAAATAAACCTTCATAAGGGGCAATTGTTTAAACGGTGCAATTGTGAGGGTACATAGATCAATACAGTTTTGAGGAAGTATGGAGTCAGCAAGAAAGCTGGGAATCGAAAAGAGCCCGGAGTAAGAACCTATGATCTAATGTGTTAAAAGGAAAGTAGGCTTTTATGAATGGAATATTTTAAGTAGAGTTATTCTGTGGTTGTATAGGCCACTAATAAACATTATCCAAGAAACATACTAATTCAAGCCTAGAATTTGAAAAGGATAAAATTGTACTTACCAAATACCAGCAGAAGAGTAGTACGTGAGTTGCTGTATCCATTACCTTAAATAAGTTTTGCCACCAAATGTTGTATCTAAATATAAAAGAGAAGAAAAAAGAGTCAAAGAATACCAATGTAATCACGATAAACCTATGACCAGTATTGTTAAACAAATTTAAATTCAGTTATAAAATAACTGAGCCTCGACCTATTGGTCTTATTTGCTAATGGTAGTTTTAGTTCGTTGTCCCTTAGCCAGAGGTCCAAAATGCTGTATTACGCAAGATTGGACCAAATAGCAGATTAACACAAACCTGCCTATTGAAACCTACAAATTTGAAAATAAATTAATTGGTAAAGGTGATTAGCCTTTTAATTATTGGATTTAATTACAAGCCCTTATGTGTGAGTTGTTTTATAAACCTTTGAGCTGGATTTAAGATCTCAGATTGAAAAATTGGGGCTATTTTATCTTTTCATCGCAAGAGTTTCGGTTACTATGTTAACTTCTACCGTGTGGATGGAACGCTTTTCAAACAGTTCGTGGTAACGAACTGTAAGTAAGGAGCGACCCAGCTCAATAGTAACCGAAACTCTAAAAAACGAAACTTTGAAATCAATAGATACATCAAAAGAATTAGATTTTAATGCTGATCTCAAATATATAAGTTTCATCAAGTTTAATCGTACCAATCGAAAGTTACGCGCCTGAGAAAATTTGTCTGATTTTCGGAAAAGGGGGGAAACACCCCCTAAAAGTTATAGAACCTTAATGAAAATCACACCATGAGATTCAACGTATCAGAGAACCCTACTGTAGAGGTTTCAATCTCCTATCTGCAAAAATGTGAAATTTTGTATTTTTTGCCAGAAGAAAGATCACGGATGCGTGTTTATTTTTATTTTTTTTTCTCAGGGGTGATCGTATCGGGCCAGTGGTCCTAGAATATCGTGGGAGGGCTCATTCGAACGGAAATTAGAAGTCCTAGTGCCCTTTTTAAGTGAAAAAATGGAGGGCAACTGGGCCCCCTCCCACGCTCATATTTTCCCAAAGTCACCCGACCAAAATTTTGAGATAGCAATTTCGTTCAGCATGGTCGAAAATATAATAACTATGTCTTTTAGGATAACTTAATCCCCCAAAGTCCCCGGGGGAGGGCTGAAAGTTATGAACTTAACCCAATATTTACGTATAGTATTGGTTATTGGGAAGTATAGATACGTTTTCAGGGGGGATTTTTCTGGTAGTGGGGGCGAGGGGGTCGGGGGTTATGTGGGAGGATCTTTCCATGGGGGAAGGGACATTGCTATGAAGAAGGCACCGTATTTCCCAGCATTATTTAAAAAACGATCAGAAATTAAATAATTAAAAAAGTTTTTCAACTGTAAGTAAGGAGCAACATCAAAACTTAAGACGAACAGAAATTATTACGTATATGATAGGGTTCGCCCCCATGTCAATACCTCACTCTTTAAGCCAAATTTTTTTTAGTACTTTCATAAGAGCTATTTATTCTAATTAACGGCCTTTGTGATTAAGGGGTCATTTTTAAAGAATTTGAACAAAATTCGAACTTTTGCACAAAGAGCGAGGTATTGACTAGGGAGCGAACCCCCTAATATACGTTTCTAAAAACATATGAATATAGAAGTTCGTTGCGTATGTTAATTCGTAAGTTACGTATATTCATTACTAATAAAAACGTTCGTAAATAAAATTAGACAACTTTCGAGAAAGCCATTTAACCAAATAAAAGTGAAATTAATATGCAAATTTTTTTTTAATTATTGATCTACGGTGAGCCAAAATTAAAACCTGCATTAATTCAAAAACTTTCAAGAATTAAATAAAAAAAAGTTTTTTTAACTGAAAGTAAGGAGCGACATTAAAACTTAAAACAAACAGAAATTATTCCGTATATGAAAGGGGCTGTCCCCTCCTCAACGCCTCGCTTTTTACGCTAAGGTTTGGCTCTTTCTCACAACTCTATTTTTTTTAACAATAAAAAACTTACCCGTAAAGAGCGAGACGTTGAGGAGGGGACAGCCCCTTTCATATACAGAATAATTTCTGTTCGTTTTAAGTTTTAATGTTGCTCCTTACTTTCAGTCAAAAAACTTGTTTTTTTATTTAATGATTCAAAGAAATCATGGACAGCGCAATACCGCTGCCTATGATTTCTAAGCGATGTTGATGTAAGGGGCGATGTGAGCACAATGTTTGTTTTTTTTCTTTTTTTTTTTTTTTTTTTTTTTTTTTTTTTTTTTTTAGACCAGGGTGCTTCGTGTAGAAAGAGTTGTCGTAGAAACTTCGAAAGGGGCTTATTCGATTGAAATTGTACTGTGGGCAATTCTTGGCAAATTGATGTGAACACGATGCGTTTTTTATTTTTCTAGACCAGGGCACTACGTATAGAAGGAGTTGTCGTAGAAACTTCAAAAAGGGCACATTCGATTCGAAATTGAAAGGGCCATTGCTCTTTTCAACAGTATAAAGTGATGGGAAGGCAACCACCCCCCCCCCACACACACAAACATCATTTTTCCAGACACATCTAATCAAAATTTTGAGATAGCTCTTTCGTTCAGCGTAGTTGAAAGGTCCGGAAATTATGTCTTTGAGGATGACCCCCCCCACAGCCCTCAGGGCAAGGGTTTTAAGAAATATAAGGTTTTTATAGAAAGGACGGTCGTATAAACTTCGGAGGGCTCATTGGATTGGTAACAAGAAGTTCTAGTGCCCTTTTTAAGAGTCAAAGTGATCAGAAGGCAGCTACCCCCCCCACTTCGTATTTTCCCGGAATACATCTGATAGAAATTTTGAGATAGCCATTTGTTCGAAAAATACTTCAAAGATCACATAAGAAGGCCTTTTGGGTTGATACAACCCCCTGAGTCTGGGGGCAAAGGTTGTTAGTTATACCCCGGGGACAGATAAAGTTTCTATGGAAAGAATTGTCGGCTGAACTTTAGAGGAGGATCATTTGATTGGATATATATATAGTTCTAGTTCCTTTTTAAGAGTCAAAAGTAGTGGAGGTCAACTAGCCCCCCTCCCTGACATCCTCTTTTTCCAAAACGCATCGGATCGAAATTGTGAAGTAGCCATTTCGTTCACAATAGTCCAAAGAGCATATAACAGTGTCTTCAGGTTGGACACAACCCCCCAGGGGCAAGGGCTGTAAGTCATAGCCCGGGTCATGTAAAGTTTTTATAAAACGGATGGTCGTATAAACTTCGGATCGGATGGGGCTTATTTGATTGGAAGTCGGAAGTTCTAGAGCCCTTTTTTAGTGTCAAAAATAAATGGAGGGCAACCGTTCCCCTCCCCCCAAGCCTATCATTCCCCAAAACTCATCAGATCAAAATTTTAAGAGAGCTATTTTGTTCAGCATTGTTGAGAGATCTAATAACTATGTCTTTGGGGATGTCAACCTCCCCACAGTCCTCAGGACAATTCGTTTTCATTCTTTACATATAGTATGTGTTATTGAGAAAGCTAAGTATTTCGAACTTTACTTTCCAAGAAAACGAAGGGCATTTAGGTGAGCCTTTTAGAGAATGTTAAGTAGAATGTTAAATTAAATCAAAAGACCTTATGTTCATACGGATTGTCAAAAGGGTGTACCTCAGGAATAACTGAGTATGTTAATTTGGAACTTTCAGGAAATGATAAGGGAGATGATAAAAAGGCAATATTTGCATGCTACCATTACTACTATAAACTACCACCACTGCTACGTCTACTCCTACTTCTACCACACTACCCATTTATAATATTGAGGGGAAATTTGAACTACATCAAAAGGCGCTATGTGCATGTACATTGTCCAAAGAGCGTATCCTAAGAATTGACCTGGGTATTAAGTTGGAAGTTTCAGAGAATGCTTAAAGGGGAAGATCATCTGACCAAAAGGCAATATGTACACGCTACTACTAATGCTACTATCACTGTTACATTTACTACTACTACTACTACTTCAACTATTACTTCTATTGCAACTACTTGTAAGGCTATGAGCATTGAGATGAAAAATTCAAGAAGTATATGAACAAAGGGGTTATCAAAAGGAGATATCAGTAACGTCATAGAATATAATATAATTTATTTGCGCTAAAAAATCCATAGGCCATGGCAAAAATGTAAACAAAGAGCAATTACGAAGAAATTGCACAAATCCTAACATAATCCTACAGAAATCTACTTCTAGGATTCATCACGAGACGAAGGAATCATGCCAAGCTTCTGATACCCATAAAACACTCATCCGCACTCACTCTCACCAACCACTCAAAATCACAATATCCCCTACCAAATACTTCAAGTCTCCAATCACTCAGCTCCTCACATTCACACATCAAGTGATAGATAGATAGATAGATAGATCGTGTATTTCAAAAGGCCCAAGAGCCATATACACACAAAAAATATGAAAATAGAAAAATTACAACAGAGCAAATTACAAACACACATTAACATGAATACATAGCGAAAAACACCTTCTGGTAAAATACCAAAAAAAAAATAACTTTAACTCCAGATAATTAATAATAATTAATTGTAAAAACATTTCTTTCTTTTTAATCCCTTCTCTATGGACGCACCAAAACGAAATATTGTGGTTGGATTACTACTTTGTAAGATATTTGGAAGCAGCAAAACAATCCCATGTAAGTAATTTTCCCTTAAATCATCAAGTGATATACGCTCTCATCTAAACCTCCACACATAGGACAATAATACGGACCAGCCTTTGACCTTTCCCTCTCGATAAACTTTCTTCTTTGGCCCTGTGGTAAACTATCAGCCCTCATTTCAATTAATAACTTTGTTTCGTTTTTATTCAAACCCACCTTAAAAAATAAAACTTCACCCCGAATCTCCTTCGACCGACAATATAGACCCAGTGAAATCGAAAACGATCGCTGGGTCTGCCATGCCTGTATTTGTTGGTCTTGTAAAATCGTTTCAACTAATCCACCTACTTGGTCCCCCATATATTCGAACCCTATACCATCCCCTCACATACAGCTTAGTCCACACTGATCTAATACACTCTTAATTTGGAACGGTCACCCCCTACCTGAGCTGGCCTTCAACATTTCTAAATAAGCCGCCTTCATCACCCGTACCCTAAGTATCACTAAATTTTTTTCTCAGTGCCTAACCATGTTAATTAGCCTACGACTTCTTAAAGAAAACAAACCTAAATCACCTCTAAGTACTAAACTATTTGTATGCTTACTTATCCCTAGCCACCTCATATAATAATATCTCCCTTCGCATAACCCCAAACCTCAGATCAATAGTGCATCACACCTAAAAATATTAGCCCTGAAAACCCTTTAACTTCTTGGATCTTTTTAATATCCCTATGTTGACTTCTGAATTCAGCATTGCAACATGCCTTACCTTTTTCGATCCTATTTTATATATGGCAACTAAACAAGTATTCCTTTACCTTTAACTTAACACTTAAATATGAACATTCCTCCACTAATCTAACCCTTTTACCCTTAAAACTAAAAATAACATCCTCCTCAAGTCTATCACATCTATGGAACACTAACACTACGGTATTATCCACATTAAGTTCTAACTTTTTCCTATCTAAATAATCACCTAAAATATCAAGTAATTTTTGAAGGTTCCTTTGTGAATCGGTAACCAAAACAATATCGTTTTGAGCTTATCATGCAAATGGGTACAGTATCTAAACTCACTAACGGCGCCTCCTTCTTTTCTATAAACGCCACTGCAGAATTTATAAACAGGACGAATAAGGAGACAATATGCAACCCTGTTTAACACCTTTATATCTTCTAACTACCCTTGAAACTTGCCTACCAACTCTCATAACTAATTTAGTAAACCTATACATTTTAACTAAAACTAACACAAATGGGATCGGGAGACCTATATCTAACAAACTTTCCATTAATAGAAACCTACAAACATTATCCAAGGTTCTTTTAATTTCTATAAATGCCGTGTATAACCTTCCTTTTTTAACGCTAGTATATTTATTAATTAAATCCTGCAGACTGGATATATGATCAGTCGTCTTCTCTAAAACCCGCCTGAACGTTATCCAAAAAATCCCTATTTTCTATCCACCTTGTTAGTCTAAAATCTATCACCTTATAAAATAACTTCGGTAAACTATTTTCTAAACTGAATTCCTCGATAATTATTATAAGATTTATCCTCCTTCTTAAATCATGGTATCATGACTGACAAACCCCACTCTTCAGGCCACTTACAAATTTGGAAACAAGTGGGGAAATTTACAAATTTCCCCACTTCCAAATTTTCATCAGGATCTTATCTGTCCCAAATGCAGATCCCCGCTTCATAGACTTTAGGACTTTACCAATCTCCTCATGCGTAGTTGGTGAGATAAATTTGCAATCCTCCTCTCAGAGTGGGTAGCACCCCTTTTGGCTTAAACTCTGTGATAAATCCTTTAGACCATCATCCTTTGTGTTATCCAGTGATTCAAGGTATTCGGGCCAGGTATCAGCTCCCAGTAATTGCTCTCTACTACAAAGGTTAATAGATCCTTGTACTAGTTGCCAGAATTTTCTTGTTCCTTTGTTACAAATTTTTCTCAATTTCTGAGTTCCGGACTTTATCTTGTTCCCTCTTTTTTCTTCGAAGCGTCTGTTTGTATTCCCTCCGCTTCTGTCGATACACCGGAAGAGTAGATATCTCGTTATCCTTTTTCAGCTTTCTTAGTGCTTCCATTACTTCCATTTTTTCTGCATAATCATCATAAAAAATCCCAGTAGAGAGCTATCATGAGCTCCGGGACGTATATAATTTATTCAAGGAGTATTGATCAAGTCTAACGGGACTCAATGACACCCTTTTCAAGGTCGAGATATTTGTTGTTTCTAAGTGTAATGACTCCGGGACAAAGTTTGCACCTGTGCATTGATTTCTAATGGGAACAATATATTGGTCCACTTGATGGGAACTATACTTCTAATAAAATGATTGAATAAGCGGCAGGGAATCGTTGATCCGCTAAAAGGAAAAAGATCACGTGACTCCGTCTAAGCCAATTAGGGAGACGGCAATATAAGGTGGACATGATTACAGAGCATGTAAATAACGGATTTTTGCATCAGTTTTTATTAGCGTTGAAATATAATTCAAGGAATCAGAACAGTTTAACTTTGCATACTAATGTATATTTGTAATAATAATGTGTAAGGTTGTTACGACATAATACATTGATGATGGGGTTGTTGGCAGAGGCGCAAGACCCTTAAGCATTGTAATGGGAATCACCAGAGGGTAACAAGTTTATCTGGAATGGAATGAAGCATGTGCAATATATGTGATGTCTTTTAGCAAAATTCAGATGGAAGAAAAATTAAGTGTCGCTGCAAAAACTGAAAAAACGAATGTGAAAGGCGTTTTATGTGTTTTAAAGGTATTAGTAAAGCATACTGAAGATAATAAGCTATATCGGCACATGCGTACATGTTATACTGTTGTTTTTAACAACTCCTGACATAGATTCAAAATTGAAAATGGTACAACTTTTTTATTAGGTTTCTAGTCGAAAGAATCATGTTTAGTCTAAAGCCTGCAGTCAGAATGGTAGGATAGAAAAATGAATATATTCAAGAAAGAGAGAATTGGATTGAATATGGGGTTAATAGAAAAACATATGGTTTTGGATGAAGATATTTTTGAATTTTCCCTTCATTAGAAGTTATCACAGGAAACACTTAATAATATAATAAAAAGTGATTTACCGCCTTTAGACAATTGTATGAAAGTGTATCGATGTTACGCAACAGCTTATACTCAATCTATTGATATATTAAGTGGAACAAAATGGAATTATGTCATGGATATGCTTTTGAAAGAATTATCGTTAATTCGTTGTAAATTGCTCCCCCATTCATAAGAATGGATGTCACAGATTTACTTCTCTCTGACTCTTCTCTCTGACTTTACAAGATGAGGATGATCATTTTTGTTCTAACTGGGAAAGAGTTGATAGTAAAAGCCAAAAAATGTTCTTTATATCCCTGCGGGGCATATACATTCTTGGCAGTTGGCCACTCCGTGAGAATTGTACGGTTATTAATGGCTATTACGAAAGTGAAAATTATATGATCCCCTTAAATGAGATGAAGGCTATGGTGTAAAAATTAAAGGATATAATTTATGTTTTGAAGATATTTGTAACTCTCGCCAAAAAGGACATCTATGCTCGAAATGTCTCTTAATCTAGTGTGATCGGTGGGAGAACACCTACCCCGGTGTGATTGGAAAGAGTCGCAAACGTGATTTTAGTTTACTTTTACGAGATCGATATAGTGATAGATTTAAATTATTTTAGCAAAATGAATAAAGTCTACCATTCTACTGTTTGGGTAACATGATAGTTTGGCTTCTATGCCCTCACTGTAACAACACTGTCTATTATAATTGTAACTATACACCAAGGAATTTTTATTATGCTGTTATTAAATGTAATTAAAACTGGGAAAATACCGTAAGCGAAAACACTTAGAATAAGCAGATTTAAACTCGTGAATTTCACAATGGGAATGCAAATAGTATCCTTGAATTCTCAAAGACATATAACAAGAGTGAAGTTACATTATACAGCTGAAATTGTAACCATGACTTTGCAGGCAATCATGATAAGTACGCAGTGAATTCAAATGAATTACCAGCATGAGTGGTTCCTGACAGTTGCCTTTACACTGAAGAAGAAGAAATCTAAAGGGAAGAATTAAAGACCTGGATGTATATACATTTTTTTTTTATTAATAAACAAATTCACCTAAATTTCTTAAGAACTTTACTCGCAGGGGATCAAAATTTTAATTATACAGGTCAGGGAGGATATTTATCCCCATAAAGTCGTTCAGGTGAGAGTTGTCTACATAAATGTTAAGAAACTGCTTTTAATTATAGACGCGATATTGGAAAACGAAATATGATAGTAGGCGAGAACCACAGCTTTTAGTCTTCACAACCTACACTCTTTTCCGAATTTGAAAAAAAGTTTTCTCTCTGTTTTCAATATAGTTGTAGATATAGGGTGATTATCCGGTAGAGGATTGGCCACGCGGATCAAAAAATTCTGTCTTCTTTTCTGTTTGAGGGAAGCATAAGCAATAGCCTATGCACAACGTTAATAAACGGCTAATTGAAATGATAAAGGTATATTTGGCAGCTTGAATTTTTCCAAAAACATCCGATGTTAGTCAATAAATCTCGCGCATGGGAGCGCAGGGGCAAAAGGTCAAAACACTATACATTTCACTGGTGTTCGTGACGTCAGATTTAGTAGGACACAGCCTTTGGTGGTAACTTCTCTACAGATTTGATGCGTGTTTAGCAAGAGTCATAAAATGCTCTCAACTAATGGATTGGTAAATGAAAACTGAAAACATAAACTCCCCGTCTATACTCGACTAATATCCAGGGTATCCCACCAATTTAGCGAAATGGTGTCACGTGTTTTAGCAAACATTTTATCAGCTATACAATTTCCGAATAGTTGCGAATCATGGTCTTGGGTTAGCGTGGTCAAATCAAACAATTTCCTAAGGTATCTATCAAAAGAAAGATTATGGAGTGAGGTACCATCGACTTTGAAAAGAAGGGATGAAAGCCTAAACATTACAGATTTATATGGAAATCCAATCCACGATCCTATTACATTAGCACGTTTCACAAATGCCAAGGCGTGTTTTGAAGAAGTTTTGACATCTACAAGAGATAAGTCAGTAATGATATTTGAGCCCATGGTAATATAACTCTGATCGTTGATTATATGACACAGCGGTAGTTTAATATTATTTCCACTAACTCTCAGTTTTACTACTTCCAAAGTAGCAACGCTTATGACTTGCTTTTTGCATACAAATAGTATTACCAAGGTGAGAGAGAGAGTTACATCAGAATTGGCAAAAAGTTCTTTTCGTCAATATGAAATTGGATGGAGCAAGCGTCAATGTTATATCCACTTTAATATTGGGTGGTAGCCATTGGGGTCTATTAAATATTTCATGATATATTTTTCCAACTAGATGTAATTCACTAGTTGTCGCATTTTTAAGTGCATCTGCACTATCAGTATTAGTAATATATTCATGTCAATTGGAGGTGCCTCTCAATTCCTTGTATGACTTGGGTGTCATCAGCGTTAATTGTCTGAAGCTTGTATAATTTGAGAGATTGTAGCTTATACTCACCAACGTGATATTGATGTTGACATTGATTTGCCGAAATGAATTATGCAATATAGAATTTTCATAGGATATTCTATAAGCAAGAAGAGGCAATGTTTCATCAATTTAATGCAATCCCATATGTAAATTTATAAATTTTGAAGACTGTCCATAGGGTAGTCTTCATTGGAATAAATTTGAAAGTGGATATTATCGGAGAGGGGTTGTTGTGGATAAAATTGTTCATATTATCCACGTTTTACACTCACGTCAACATTTTCTGCATTGAATAGATTCAATGAGGAGGTTATTGAAGGTCAGGAATCCTTATGCGATAGGTAGGAAATCTTAGGAAAAGAAATCTAGTTTTGATCTAACATTTCTCTTCGTGGGGCTTCCTCTTCTACTGTTTACAGTACGTGTCGGCTTTTTCCTCCTTCTCTTTGACAGGGGTGATGTCTTTTGTTTCTGACCTGAGTAGAAGCTGATGAGTGATGCACTGTTTCTCGACCTTTTTCAACCTTTTACATTTTGCTTCGCTCATTCGTAAAGGGCTCATATTCTGGACCAAGTATTTTCCGACGTACTATTTCTTAAATCCCCGCAAGAGTCTCAATCGCATAGCGCTGAGGAAGCAAAATCTGTTGTAGCCGGTACGGGATTTTTTTTAGTCATAGGTTGTGTGGGGTACCCCTGTCTAGCAGACAGGATACCAACACAGTTGCGGTAAATCGAAGAATAGCTTATGTTCTAATCCATTCCATTGCCCAGTTGTCTTGGACCAAGAGTATTAACATAGCAGTCAATATCAGGACAAATGAATACCACTTTTCTATTAGACCACATCCTGAATAAAACACAGCAGGTGCAGCCGTTTGGCAAGAGTTCTTTCAGACGTCGACTTTGCCGACGACGTGGCGCTAATATACGAAAACATTAGTGACCTCAAAACTACACTGGAAACACTGGCCTCTGCCGCTGAGAAGCTCGGTCTGAAAATAAATTGGTCAAAGACCAAGATAACGCCCGTAGAGAAAACGCCGTCCAACCCCCTGTCATCTGTAGAAACTTGTGGCCAAACTGTAGAGGTAGTCAAGCAGTTTACCTACCTTGGTTCAATTGTCTGCTCAAACGGAAGCCTATATGCCGAAATATCAGCAAGAGCGGCAAAAGCAAACTCTGTCTTCGGTCGCCTTCTAAAAACAGTCTTCCATAAACCCCAGATCAGCCGTCTCACCAAAGCACGAATATATTCTGCTTCGGTTGCCAGTGTTATGCTCTTTTCTGCCGAGACTTGGTTGCTGACTCAGACACAGACGCTGAAGGTAGATGCCATCCAGATGAAACACCTCGTCTAGTGTTTTCTTCCAAAAATCACTTGTTCTATTCAAGTCATTGTAGAGAGGATCGGAAACATTGGACATGAAAGACACATAGAAAACATAGGGCATTGTCAATATCTTCAACACTGACCCAAGAATCAAAATCCGAGTTGTATCCTAGCCAGCGAACAAGAAACTGTCTCTTGTCCTTATAAGTACTACTCTTTGATATCTTTTCAATCTGATAGATTTCACTAGTGTTTCTAACTTTTTGCAGTTCATATTCATAAAAACCACCGAGAATATCATCATCTTTAATGTCTCGCAGTCGATACGTCGTGGGTGAAGTATCCTGGATTTTAAACCCCTTTAAATAGCACAGTGCTCCATAAATAATTCCCCTTTTCGAAGCTATTGGTGGTTCGAATACTTTAAACACTATCACCAACATGGAATTTCTTCTTTTTCTTCTCATTGCCATTGGAATATTGTTTTAGAAAAGCATCAAATGTATTTTCACTGCAATGAACGTCCCGAGGGCTTGAGTTGGACAGTGATCGATGTGGTCGATGATTGTATACTTGCATGATTTTATCTAAATCAAGAATAAAAGCAGCAGTATTTTTCAGTGTAAAGTATCTTGAAATTAATGGACGAATCGTTCTTATCAATCGTTCAGCCAATGCAGCCTTTATCGGGCTGTGACTATGATAGAGCGTTGTATTATATTTCAGAATCAGAATCATTTATTAACATAAAAGCTTTCGTAGTCAGGGTTTAAATCCCGACTAAATCGCGCTATTATTTACAAAGTGAACAAAGACACAAAAAAATTAATACACATGTCACTTATTGTAGACAAAAACATAAAAAGGCACAAATTAATTGCTGAAGCGATTAGTGCGACACTTGGGCTGGGCTAGCTTTGTTGCTTTTGATCTTGTAGTTACTTTTTTTGTCAGCATTGGGGGTAATATATTTCTGTGTTTATCACTTGTCAGAAGAAACTGGCCAAATTTAAAGATAAGTTGAAAATGGCAATCGTGGAGTGACGGCAAATTTAGTTGAGACAGTGCTGATTCGTAATCGGTGTACTGATCAGACAGTATGGCCTTCACCGCTCTTTTCTGGACTGATTCGAGTACTTCGCTCATATAGGCAGTGTTCTGAACCTGTGGACCCCTTACAGGGCACGCATACTCTAATATCGGGCGAATATATGTAAGGTAGGCTGTTATCAATTGCGGCACTGAAAAACCAAATCTTCGCATCAGTAAAAGGGTACGCATGATACAGTTCGCCTTTTTCACTACCTCTTGGACGTGGATGCTAAACGAACAGTCAACGCTGAACGTAACACCAAGAATAACTGCCGACAATACGCTTTGGTATGGTGAAGGGGGCACTGAAAATCCCTTTTTTAGATGGTTAAATTGAAGAATTTTGGTTTTCGTTTCGTTGATTTGGAGGCTGTTTTCAGAACACTGGTCTCTAAAGTTGTCGATAAATGATTCATTGAACTGGGGAACGGTTTGAGACTTCTCAATGAGGTATTTTAAGAGGGTGGAAAGGTCATCTACGAATTTGAACCGTTTGTCAAAATCGGCAAGGACGAAGTTGATCACTGCCAAGAACAACAAGGCAGCGAGTTTAGTGCCTTGTGGGGCACCACACGTAAGCTCAGACCATTCCGAATCAGTATCACCCGGGTAGAGACCATCTACACTCTGTAGTCGGTCGCGTAAGAAATCTATTATTAATAAAAGAATATGACTGCTATCTCCCATAACCTTCAGATTGTTCACTGCATTATAATGGCGTATCAAGTCGAAGGCTTTTCTATAGTCGGCTAGGAGGAGATCTACAATTGTGCCTCCTTGGTCAAGCCATTCGACAATAAGGTGATACAGGCGCACAAGATAAACAGTTGTACTACTACCTTTCAAGCACCCGTATTGGTATGGATCAAGAGAGCCCTGGACTTGTGACATAAGTTCACGATATATAAATGATTCCGCTACCTTAGAGAGATTCGGAACTATCGAAATTGGGCGGAGTTGGTCGCAAGATTTGGGGTTTTTCACTTTTGGAATGACGCGCACATAAGCTCTCTTCCAAACACTGGGGAACACTTGTTCGCGAAAACACTGGTTAATAATAGAGCTGAGTGGCTTTGCGAGAAAGATGGAGAACTCGCGTAACAACTTGACAGGGAGTTTACCAGGGTAAGACGCACAGTTTATTTTCAGTTTCTGAAGTTCCTTAAAGACGGCATATTCCGATACTTCACATATCTCATCAGTCCCGGTGTCAGCAATGATACTCTCAATTTCTGAGTTTGTGATTGATGGGTATGTGGTGCATATGCCGGAGAAAAAATTGTTTACTTCAGTAGCTGATGTCAGTGTGCCGTCATCTTTGAGTAGTCTCAGGTCCTTTGGCGTTGATTTCCCTGCAAGGGTTTTGACCGAGGGGTGCCATTTGTGAGGGTCAGTGTGCAGTAATGGCGTTATTTTCTCTTTTACATACTGTCTTTGGGCTAGTCTGTTGAACTTCACAATTCTGTTACGCAAACTGGCTGCAGCCGCTTGATCTCCAGCTTTGTGGAGACTACAGCGAGTTTTTATCATCTGCTTGAGTTCGCGAGTGATCCATGGTTTGTCAGTGTCACAAACTGTAATAACTTTTATTGGAAAAAAAATCGTGGAACTTTTCCAACAGAAGGATGTTCAGCTTGCTGACTTTGACATTAATGTCGGCCTCTGCACAAATGTCCTCAAAATCGTAAGTACCAATCCAGCGACCGAATTGAGCTATTGAAGACATTGTGATGGGCCGAATTGTGGTTTTTGTAGAACCATTTGTGTTTCAATAGAACCATTTGCACATGAGGATTAACAAATTCTCTACCGCGATCTGATTGAATTTTTTTATAGCAATCCTGTTCAAGAATACTTTCTAAAGCATGAGCAACTTCAACACCTCTCTTTGCTTGCAATGGAATAGCCTAGGCATAGCGAATAAAGACATTGATTACCACTAGAATATATTTGTAGGGTGCATTGTGACGTCGTTGAATCGCGTCTAAAGTTAAAAGATCAGTTTGCATTATATGCAGAGGGAAAAAGGCTTTAGCTTTTCGATATTGTTTGCCACGAAGCCTGTGATTCCGATGCAGTGTGTAACTCGGTTCATTTTCTAGATACTCTTTTACTTTTTTTTAATGTGCTGCCATCTATGTCAGAGGTAACTTTAGAAAGCGTTGTGGGGGAACTTAGACTTCCAGCTTCACCAATATTTTCATAGACATGCTTTAGAACTTCAACCATTTTGAACGCAAACGCGTAGTGTAATGTCCACTCCCCTTTTGCACACTGGAGGGTGATTCAATCCGTCTTCGCTTTTGACTAGCAGCCACAGGTGTTATAAAATAATTGCCGCTGCTGCTGCTGCTGCTGCTGCTACTATTTTCCAATATTGAATCTTCTTCTTTTTTAAGTGGTGGTGGTGTTAGTGTTGTTGGAGGAATATATTCTCTTAGTTTCTTTAGAATTTGCTTATTACCAATAAGACTTTTGGGGAAGTTTGATGCATTTAGAAAGGTGTATAGATTACGGTCAAAAGATAAAAGTCCTTTACGATTCGTAACCATATCACAAATTAAATCAACTAGATTATAACTTTTTCGCTGAATTATAATTCCTTTCCCTATGTTATCGACTTGAACTTGATGATCATCACCACCACTACTTTCCAACATGAGATATGATAATACTCTTTTACTCTGTTCCCGATAGGTCAGTGGCAGTAGGTTTCCAATTGTTGTCACTATTGAATTCAATTCCTTCTCCTTTGATTGCACTGCTGAATCTTGAGATGTTTCCTGTTTAGAGGGATCTGTGACGGTGACGGCGGGTCTCTCACGATAAGGTCTATGTTTGTCCACACGTCGTAATGCATCTTGAAGTAAAACTAGCTTTTTGTCATCGGCAATATTCTCATCATTAATGAATTTGCTTAGATTGTCTTCAAAATTCTCCACGGGCGAGAGGACAAGTTCAAATGGCGTCAATTTATAGAGTTTAGCCATTCTCTAAAGAAAGCTGTTTACAAGTCCTGCAATTATTGACAGTGAAACTGTACAGATCCAGACGCCCGATTGCAAAGCAAATTTTCTTTAAAAATGTTTCCTTTGTTTTTGCCAGCCAATGCACGTACTACGGAATAATGTTGCTTTGTCTATTATATAACCCCATCTGACAAGGATATATAGCCCTCAGTAAAATTTAAACAAAGTTCATGTATTAGATCATTGAAATCATTGTCAACACCATGTTTGAGTATGGTCACCTGAGTGAGGGTTTTGAAGTGCCGAAAACGGAAAATAAATGCCGTTGTTCGTGTAGTTTCTTCAATGTCACAATAGCAACTAATAGCCTTTTCTACTGTTCACCGGAAGATATACAGTAATTTCTTTGTCGAAAATATCTGTGACTACACGTAGATCCTCGGGTGTGCTCTGATTAAGATCTAGCAAAATATACACATTGGGCTTATTTGTCGCCTGAGTGTACGCTGACAGCGAAAATTTAGTAGTGGCTCGGTATGTTTTCTTATTGAGGGGTATTGGCGAGCTGGAATCACGAACAACTCGTTAGATCATATAGATGATGCAGTTTAAGGCAGGCACTCTTAAGAACATGCTCTGATGGAGTAGATTGTGTATTACTAGGGTAATGGAGATAAGTTCATAATGAGAGTTAACGGTAAACAGCTGTAGCATTTTTTGTGAGAACTGTTCAATTGATTCGGCCAAATCATCAATAATCAGCCATGAGTTTGGTTCAAAACTATTGAAAACATCAAGTCCCCTTATGAACTGTATTGGGATAGTTGTGGTAATAGCTTTTATTTGATCGTAGGATTCCTGCCAAAGACTATAGCAATAATAAATTTTCTTTGTCTTTTCCAAAAACTTTTTATTGCAATTTTTAATTATTTTAGCTAAAAGTGTCGTTTTCCCAGACATTGATGGATCACACAGAAATGACCTGAATAGTGTTTTAAATTCATACATACTGCTGCTGCTGTAGACAACAGTCAGACTACAACTAACTGTAAACCATACTTGTCCAATGAACAAATAGTAATAATAATTTTCCCATACATCTATCTAGTACGTTAACAAGAACAACAAAAACAATATTTCATTCATTTATTAACATGAAAACCCTTTTTTGTTCGACAACAACATTTATTGAACAAAAACACTTGTTCAGCAAGAAGAAAAACTCTGTTTGTTCAACATGAACAACAACAATATTTACTAACAACAACATTTTTTTTTTGTTCAACAAGAACAAAAACATTTTTTTCACTTTTTTTTGTTCAAGAAGAACACAATTTATTATCACAAAAGCATCTTTTTGTTCAACAAGAACAACGACACTATATGTAAAATAACATTTATTGTCATAAAAAACACTTTTTATCCAGCAAGAACACCAACACTATGTGTACACACACACACAAACACATTTTTGTACAATAGCACTATTTGTACAACACTTAAAAAAAACAACTAAAAATAGCACAGTTGAACACTATGAATTTATACCCCCCACCCTCCGGACCGAAGTCAGGCCGCGAGCGGGACCCCCCACCCCCCGGGAACCGCGGGCCGAAAGCCGGCCGCGGGCGGACCCGCCCACCCCCGGGGTCGCTATGGATCGAAACAGTATACAATAGTCGCCGTCACTGCAGGTTAGGCTAGATCATTTAAGTTAATTTATCAGGTTAGGTTTGAGTTAGGTTAATTTATCCAGGCCAAGTTGGTTGCGATAGTCTACACATTCAACCTGGTCTGAAATTCTATAGTGGCCGTGGGGGAGTACATTTACACTCTTCTCGAGCACAAAGACTTTGTCGGATATACACGACATTGCATTCTTTTCCACTCTAACAGTATAATTTTTATACTGTAGAGAGCGAATTGCTAGCACTTGTGCTCTCGGTACTAGGCTACTCTCTACATTGTCTCTGTAGACACTCATGTTGAAATTGTTCTTTACAAAATGTGTAGGCACCCCTTCACCCCCAGGGCAGAATTTACAACGCCTGTCCCGAGGTTCTGGGGGGGGGGGGTTGACCCCGGAATTTTAATATCTGATGTTTGAACTATTTTTATAAAAATGGTCACCTCAAAATTTTTATCGGATGAGTTTGGGGAAGACAAAAGGCGTGGAGGGGAGAGGTGGTATGTGCCCTCCGATCGCTTTTGAATCTGAGAAAGTGAACTAGAACTTTTAATTTTCAGTCAAATAAGCCTTCTGAAGTTTATACGAGCATCCCTTTCATAAAAACCATATACGACCCCAGGACATAACTTACAAGCCTGCCTCCCGGGCCCCAGGGGGTTTTGTCGACACCGGAGTTTTGTTATCTGACCTTTATTATTTTAAAAAATGGCTATCTCCAAATTTGTATCGGATGTGTTTGGAGAAAAAAGGACGTGGTGGGGCTAGTTGCCCTCCGATCTCTTTTTACTCTTAAAATGCAACTAGAAAATTCAATTTCCATTCAAATGAGCCCTCTCTGAAATTTAGCGGAGGACTCCTTTCATAAGAACCATATATACCCCCAGGGCATAACTTGCAACGTCTGCCCACGGGCCCTAGGGGGTTGTGTCGACACCGGAGTTTTTGTTATCTGACCTTTGAACTATTTTTAACAAAATGTCTATCTCAAAATTTTTATCATATGCATTTGGGGGAAAACGGGCGAGTGGGGAGGCTAATTGCCCTCTGATCTCTTTTGACTCTTAAAAACTGATCTAGAACGTTCAATTTCCAATCAAATGAGCCCTTTCTGAAGATTATACGAGCGTCCTTTCCATAACAGCTATATATGCCCCCCGGGCATAACTTACAACGCCTACCCGGGCCCTGAAGGATTGTGTCGATTCCTGAGTTTTCGTATATGATCTTTGAACCATTGTGAAAACGTCGATCTCTAAAAGTTTTGATCGGATGGGTTTGAGGAAAATAGGGTGTAGAGGGGGGGCTAGTTGCCTTCCGATCTCTTTTGACTCTTAAAAAGTGAACTAGAACGTTCAATTTCCAATCAAATGAGCCCTCTCTGAAGTTTATACGAGCATCCCTTTCGTAACAACCATATGCGCCTCCAGGACAACACTTAAAACGCCTACCCTCCGGGCCCTGGGGGGTTGTGTCGGCACTGGAGTTTTTGTTATCTAATTTTTGAACTATTAAAAAAAATGGCTATTTCAAAATTTGTAGCGGATGGGGGAAAAAGGGCGTGAAGGGGCTAGTTGCCCTCCGATCTATTAACTCTTAAAAAGTGAACTAGAACTTTCAATTTCCGATCAAATGAGCCCTCTAGGAAGTTTATACGAACATCCCTGTCATAAGAATCATACTTGCCCTCAGGGCATTACTTAGAACGCCTGCCCTCGGGCCCTGGGGGTTGCATTGACACCGGAAGTTTTCTTATCCTACCTTTGAACTATTTTTAACAAAATGTCTATCTCAAAATTTTCATCGGATGGGTTTGGAAAAAAAGGCGTGGATGGGGGGGATAGTTGCCCTTGAATCTCTTTTCATTCTTAAAAAGTGAACTCTAACTTTCAATTTCCAATCAAATGAGCTCTCTCTGAAGTTTATACGAGCACCCCTTCCACAAGAACCATATATGCCCCAGGGCATAACTTACAACACCTGCCCTCAGGCCCTGGGGGTTGTGTTGACTCTTGAGTTTTTGTTATCTGACTTTTGAACTATATTTAACAAAATGGCTATCCCAAATTTTTATCGGATGTATTTGGGGAAAAAGGGGCGTGGAGGGCTAGTTGCCCTCCAATCTCTTTTGACTCAAACTGAACTAGAACTTTCCATTTCCGGTGAAATGAGCTCTATCTGAATTTTTAAGAGCATCCCTTCCATTAGAACCATATATTCCCCCAGGGCATAACCTACAATGCCTACCCTGGGGCCCTGGGGGTTGTGTCTACCCTGGAGTTTTCGTTATATGATCTTTGAACTATTTTTTGAAAAAATGGCTATCTCAAAGTTCTTAACGGATGGTTTTGAGGAAAAAAGGGCGGCGGGGGGGGGGGCTTGTTGCCCTCTGATCGCTGTTGACTCTTAAAAAGTGAACTATAACTTTCAGTTTTCAATCACATGACCCCTCTTTGGAGTTTATGCGAACATCCCTTCTATAAGAACCATATATGCCCCCAGGGCATAACTTACAACACCTGACCCCGGGGCCTGGGGGGTTCTGTCGGCACCGGAGTTTTTGTTATATGATCTTTTTTGTATTTTTAACAAAATGGCTATCTCAAAATTTTCATCGGATGCATTTTAGAAACAAAGTGCTGGGGGGGGGGGGGCTGGTTACCCACCGATCTATTTTGACTCTTAAAAATTGAACAAGAATTTTCAAGTACCAAATCAAACGAGCCCTCTCTGAAGTTTATGTGAGCATTCCTTCCATAAGAACCATATATTCCCCCAGGGCATAACTTACAACGCCTGCCTGCGGGCCCTGGGGGGTTGTGTCGACACCAAAGTTTTTGTTATATGATCTTTGAAGTATTTTTAACAAAATTGCTATCTCAAACTTTTTATCGGATGCATTTGGGAAAATTAGGGCGTGGGGGGGGGGGGCTAGTTTCCCTCCGATCTCTTTTGACTCTAAAAAAGTGAACTAGAACTTTCAATTTCCAATCAAAAGAGCCCTCTTTGAAGTTTATACGAGCATCTTTTCCGTAAGAGCCATATATACCCCCAGGGCATAACTTACAACGCCTGCCTGCGGGCCCTGCGGGGATTTGTCGACACCGGAGTTTTTGTTGTATAATCTTTCAACTATTTTTAACAAAATAGCTATCTCAAAATCTTTATCTGATGCATTTGGGAAAAAAGGGCTTGGGGGGGGGGGGGGCTGGTTGCCTTCCGATCACTTTCGATTCTCAAAAAGGGCACTAGAACTCTCAATTTCCAATCGAACGAGCCCCTTCCAAAGCTTATGTGACGACCCCTTCCATATGAATTGCCTCTGGAAAAAAAATTAATAAAACATTGAAGCCATATGGCCTTTACTATAGGCAACGCTATATATTTTGAATTGAAGTTATCAAGTATTTTGCAGTAGGTTGCATCAACACATGGCTAATTGTAGACAGAGAAAAGCCAAGACAGATAGTTCAAGTAATTGAGAGGCAAATGTTTAAATGTTAAATGGCACGGGAGTATGCGTGAATCTTTTATTGGACACATACTTGTCAGGTAACGTCAGGCAACGCTGTATATTTTGAATTTAAGTTATCAAGTATTTTGCAGTAGGTTTCATTGGTTGCATCAAGACATGGCTAATTGTAGATAGAGAAAAGCCAAGACAGATAGTTCAAGTACTTGAGAGTGTTTAAACAAATGTTTAAATGGCTGGGGCAAGGGTAAATGGCGGGAGTATGCATGACTCTTTTATTGGACGCTACACCGTTGCCTCTGTTTCTTTGGGTTTCCTCCAAATTCCTCTCAGCTACACTCTCCCCTAGCCATTTAACCACCTTGTCCTCCCCAATTGTATCTACCTCAATTTCATTCTTAGTGATTAAATACGTCTTTGGGAATGTCAAACCCCCACAGCCGTCAGGGCAAGGGCTGTAAGTTAGGTGATTCGTCTATTCTTTACGTATAGTAACTATGTCAAAATGCCTTATGTGTAAGCGGATTGTCCAAAGGGTGTAGCTCAGGAATGACTGAGTATATTAATTTGTAACTTTCAGAAAATGTCCAAAAAGATAATATTTGCATGCTACTACTACTACTATAACAACTACCACTACTACTGCTGCTACCACTATTTCTAATGCTTCAATTACCACTACTACCACACAAGTACAACTTCTGTACTACCAATGCTAAGGATATTGAAAATAATATTTGGAGAAATGTTGAGGTGAAACTTGAACTAAACCAAAACACACTTTGTGCAAACAGATTTTCAAAACGGCGTATCAGCATTGTTTTTGGAACGACTTACCTTATCAAGATGAAACTTCCAGGGCATCATGAGGAGATGTTCAACTGACCAAAAGGTAGCATGTGCTTGCAACTACTGCTCATTAACACTGCTGCAACTACTGTTAATGCTCCTAATACAACACCATTACTGCTACTACTGCTCTTACTACTATCACTACTACAATGATACCAGTACCATTAAGACTAACCATATGAAAGTGAAAAATTGACAGGATATTAAAGGTAAATTTGAAGATAATCCAAACCAACTATGTGCGTCCAGATTGTCAAAAGGGAATGTTTCAGAGATGAATTTCGGTATTAAGTTAGAACTTTCAGAGAGTGTTTAAAGAGGAAGATGAATTGATTAAAAGGCGAAAGGTTATATGTATATGTTACTACTAATACTAATGACACGGCTACTTTCACTGCTAATACTACTACTTCTACCACCACTACTACTACTGCTGCTACTATTGGTACTACTACTACTGTTAACACTACTACTACTGCTTCTACTACTACCACTACTAGTACTACTACCACTACTAGTACTACTACCACTACTATTACTGCTACTATACTACTGCTACTACTATTATCACTACTAATTCTACTAGTACTACTACCAAATTACTCTAACTACTACTTGAATTGCAACTACTAATTCTAAGGCTAAGAGTATTAAGATGAAAAGGGCATCAAACGGGGGTCAAAAGAGCTTATCATCAATATTTTTGGAACGGCTAACCGTATCAATATTCCAGGGTATCATAAGGGGGATGTTCAACTAACCAAAAGGCAACATGTTCATGCTACTATTACTATTAATACCGCTGCTACTACTGTTACTACAACTACTAATACGACACTCATATGGCTACTACTTCTCCTACTACTACCATTATTACTATGGTAGGCTACTACTACTATTAAGGCTAATTGTATGAAGGTGAAAATATGAGAAAATATTTAGAGGAAATTTAAAATGAATCAAAACGCACTATGTACATGCAGATTGTCAATAGGGTGTATCTCAAGAATATAGACTGTCAAAAGGACGCATCAACAGTGCTTCAAGAATGGTTTATGGTATTATATTGAAACTTTCAGCGTGTGTTGAGAGGGAGGATGAAAAAAAGCAAAGATGCTTGATGCATACTGCTACTAGTGCAACTACAGCTATTGCTACTACCCAAGATAAGACTGTTAAGGTGAAGCTTTTAACGAATATTTAGGTTGATGTCAAACTAAATGAAAATTTACTATGAGCATGTAGAATTGTAGATTGTAAACAGAGTGCATACAATCAAACTGTTTGTGGTAACAAACTGTAAGTAAGGAGCGTCACGGCTCAATAGTAACCGAAACTCTAAAAAATGGAATTTTCATACCAAAAGATACATTAGAAGAATCAAATTTTAATGCTGATTTCAAATATATAAGTTTCATCAAATTTAGTCATACCCATCAAAAGTTACGCGCCTGAGAAAATTTCCTGATTTTCGAAAAAAGGGGGAAACATCCCCTAAAAGCTACAGAACCCTAATGAAAATCACACCATCAGATTCAGCGTATCAGAGAACCCTATTGTAGAGGTTTCAAGCTCCTATCTGCAAAAATGCGTGTTGATTTGTTGTTGTTTTTTCCATGGGTGATCGTATCGACCCAGTGGTCCTAGAATATCGTGAGAGCGCTCATTAGAACGGAAATTAAAAGTTCTAGTGCCCTTTTTAAGTGAAAAAATGGAGGGCAACTAGGCCCCCTCCCATATTCATTTTTTCTCAATGTCACCCGATCAAAATTTTTAGATAGTCATTTTGTTCAGCATGGTCGAAAATATAATAGCTAGTTCTTTTAGGATGACTTATTCGCCCAAAGTCCCCGGGGGAAGAGCTGAAAGTTATTAACTTTACCCAATGTTTACATATTGTATTGGTTATTGGGAAGTATACAGACGTTTTCAGGGGGAATTTTTTCTCTTTTTTTTGGGGGGGGGGGTTGGGGTTATGTGGGAGGATCTTTCCATGGGTGAAGTTTTCATGGGGGGAGGGACATTGTTATGAATGGGGTGGCGGATTTCCCAGCATTAGTTAAAAAACGATCAGAAATTAAATACAAAAAAAAGTTTTTCAACTGAAAGTAAGGAGCAACATCAAAACTTAAAACGAACAGAAATTATTACGTATATGATTGGGTCCGCTCAACTTTCGAGAAAGCCATTTAACCAAACAAAATTAAAATGAATATGCAAATTTTGCTTTAATAATCATGCACGGTGAGCCAAAATAAAAACCTGCATTAATTCAAAAACGTTCAAAAATTAAAAAAAAAACAAGTTTTTTTTAACTGAAAGTAAGGAGCGACATTAAAACTTAAAACGAACAGAAATCATTCCGTATATGAAAGGGGCTGTCCCCTCCTCAACGCCTCGCTCTTTACGCTAAAGTTAGACATTTTCTCACGACTTTTTTTTAAATAATAAAAAACTTTAGCGTAAAGAGCGAGGCGTTGAAGAGGGGACAGCCCGAGACACTTTCTCACAACTTTTTTTAAATAATAAAAAACTTTAGCGTAAAGAGCGAAGCGTTGAGGAGGGGACAGCCCCTTCATCCACAGAGCGTCCTTTTTTGGTCAAGCATCTAGAGCCAATAAAAAAATAGTTTGTCCAAAAATGGGACGGGAAAAGATCGTCAGAAAGGATCTGGAGGAAATTTGGACTTCTTGGGAGGGTGTAAAGTGGGGAGCTTTGAATAGGTGGAGAAGAACCATACCCAGTGCTGTTGGCCTCAAGTGGGCTGGTGCTGTTGTAAGTTGCTAGTAGCGAAAGTAGTAGTAATGCAAAAATAAGAGCAATTTAGATTGCAAAATAGTATCTTATATGGTAATTTGGATTGCTAGATTTACTTAGCCATGATAGTCCCACAAATCAGATTGTTCTGTGGATTGTTGACTATATCTTTTTGGTCCATAACAAGGGGTTAAATTTAAACTTCTTTAACAGATAATTTTGACGATAAATTTTTGTTATGTTTGAGAATAATTTTTACGTCCGTTTTTTATTTTTCTGTTTAGATTGAGATAGTTGACCGTTAAAAAAACCCACTTCCATTATCTTGTCAACAAATACATTAAATAAATCTAATATCCTTATTTTTATCAAATAACTCACCATAAAATCCGTTCTTCATTCTTTGCTTCCCACCTGCTTTCCTATTTTAGGCAATTGCTTTCACCGTTCTTTTCTTATATTAGCAATTGTTTTCTACAAAAATTTATATTAGAAATTGTAAATAAAATTCTGTAGAAATTTGGAAAAGATCTGGAAAAAATCTATGCTGTGTTTTGAGTGTAAATTTTGAAAGAATAAGAAAAAAGTACTCGAATTTATTGAATAAAGTAAATTCATACGGATGACTTTTGTGGTCTTTAGTTTTTAAGAATCAATACCAATACTTAAAAGCTCTGTGGCTTACAAAGTTTTAAATCTTCCCTGCCTACAAATTGAATTTTTCAGGATATTTTTCAATCCCGATAAGTGTTCATACATGGGGCTAAATCCTAACCTAAGTCTCAATCTATTTAAATCATGACTTTGATCGGTTGGAAATGAAACACTAGTGACCTTTCAGGCTCGACCCAAAAGAACAGAAGCCATCGTTTGGAAGCCACTTTAATGAACATAACGGATAAGGTCCCATTTGATGTTATACAGAATTAACGATAAGATTCTCAACCAATGCAAAATGTTAGAAAGCTGATTTTTCAGCACAGCTTAGAAAAATTGGGTTTTCACTAGGCCAAATAAGAGATTACTATCCTACTACAAAATTAACGAGTCATTTAGAAGGGAGAAGGTGGAACTTTAGCTTCTATTTGGTGTAATTGGAGTATTTCAGTGGAAGAACTTAAAACGCTTCTTCTTTAGATTGTAAAGGATGACCCAATCTAATTAGTAATTTGGCTAATTAGCTGAGTGTTTTGTGCATAAAAGTTAAAATAAAACGCGGTTTTTCTTCAGTTAATATCTGTAGTTTGCAAACACTGTCTGTAATATTAAAAATTTAATTCTTAAAGCTGGAGGTGTGTAAGATAAAAGTGTTCAAATCCACCCTTTTGTCAGACCAACTTTTTGTGAATTCAAGTTTTTTTTTGCCAGACAACTAAAACTTGTGAAGGGTAAAATTCTGCTTTAGCTACTTTTGGCTATCTTGGAAAGGGGTAAGGTTAGGAAAATGAAACTTTCAGGGATGGGTCTATAGGCTAAAGTAGGCCTATGTCATGGGAAGGTATTTTGAATTACCGGTAGATTTTTAACAAATCATTTTTGTGACTTATGAATAAAGGTAAATATATACCAAATCATATTATTGACTTATGCATAGCCTAAAGTGAATATACCACTTGATGCCTTTTTTTATGCTGATTACAAATAGACCTATAATAATCATTTCTATTGGAAATGAATTTCAGCCCCCCTGTATATGCCAATTCAGGGTAGGCTATATATTTCTACATTAGGGGGAATGGGGGCAAATTTTGTTTCTGATGTAAATGGCAGGTAAGTTTAAACTTTACCCCCCCCCGTAAAGTTCTACCAAATCATATTATTGAGTTAGAAATAAAGTGAATACACCATTCAATGCCTTTTTTTATGCTGATTACAAATATAATAATCATTTCTATCAGAAATGAATTTCAGCCCCCCCCTATATATACCTAACCTAGCCCTGAATTGGCATATATAGGGGGGGGCTGAAATTCATTTCTGATAGAAATGATTATTATATTTGTAATCAGCATAAAAAAAGCATCAAATGGTGTATTCACTTTTGTCCTAACTCAATAATATGATTTGGTAGAACTTTACCCCCCCCCCCCCCTAATGTAGAAATATATACCCTGAATTGGCATATATAGGGGGGGGCTGAAATTCATTTCCGATAGAAATGATTATTATATTTGTAATCAGCATAAAAAAGGCATTGAGTGGTATATTCACTTTATGCATAAGTCAATAATATGATTTGGTAGATATTTACCCAAATAAAGTAGGATGTCACCAAATGGCTAATTTGACAGTGTATATGTGCAAATATACGCTGTCACCCCCTAATGGGGTTTCCCACCCCCTAATGTGCAAATATATACCCTGAATTGGTATAGGCCTATAGGATTGGGGGTAAAATTCATTTCTGACAAAAATGATTATTATATTTGGAAAGAGCATAAAAAAAGCATCAAGTGGTATATTCGCTTTATTTGTAACTCAATAATATGATTTGGTAAAAATTTACCTAGTGCTGTTCTTTTGCACTAAGATCTTACATCTAAGATCTTACATCTTTCTGCAAAGATTTCTGTTCTTTTAACTCATCTTTCTTCTAATATCTTACAGCTCACTGATCCTAACAAAAACTTTGAAGGATGTCATCTTTCTGCCATATAGCACAGTGATGAGAGAACTTTGATAATATACTCATCATTGTTCTTAGACTACTGATCAGAGCGGAATGATGAAATATGTTTGCAAAAGAATGCTATAGGATGTAAGATCTTAGTGCTAAGATTTCATTTTTGAGTGTTCTTTGTCAAATTTGATCTTTCATTTAAGCAGAAGATCTATTTTGCAAGGTTTGCTTTTATAACACACATATTTTGAAAGGTCAGACCCCTCTAGAAAGAGAGGGGTTGATGTAGGTACTTCAAAATACCTTCTTGGGACATACCTTAGCCTGGCTACTATGTATAGGTCTTGGAAGATAGTGTATATGACAGGTTTATACCTATTCAACTTCTGACTAAATCATTTTAACTTAATCTTAGGTTACATCAGCCTAATTCATCTCTTTTTGATTGACATTAGGTGTTGAAAATACAATTCTTCTTGCTTTAGGCTATTGGAATTTAGGCCATGTCAAGGTTTCTTTTCTAAATTGACAAAATAGATAAACAGATATTTAAAACATTACAAAATCTGGATATAAGCCTCAAATTAGGGCTGCTGAGAAGGAAACATATTAAGAAAACAATTCTTACCTCACAATAGCCTATGCAGAATAATTGTAGTTAGCACATTTTAACTGCAATGCCACTATAGGCTACTTTAACCCCCCTCCCCCCAATGTGCAAATAAATAGCCTTCAGAATAACAAGAGAATTAATTAAGTCAAGTAAAAACAGCCCTCATCATGACTTTTTGAAAAGAATAATTAGATCATTTTAATCTAGTAAAGATTAATCTATGACAATAGCCTAGCCATTTATTTTTTAAGTAGGAGAGGGCTCTGTAGTGTCAAACAGCCCAAGCCCACACCACAAAGATGCATTGGTTCCACATCCCAAAAAATAATTGATTGTGGGAGGGGACTAATATTTAGTCTCCCTATCCTTACCATATATGTTTTTTAGCTGTTTGACATTACCTGCTGTAACTTTTCCATCCAGCTTAACATCCATTTTATAAAATACCTCAAAATAGTCTGTAATGTAGGCCAGACATTTGTGTATTAGATGCCTTCTTGCTTCTGTAACCATTTCATATTCTTGGCAAGCTGGCAAATCAGCTCTTCCTATTTGGGTGAGATGATTCTTATATTTTCCAATACCTATAATGGTCTCAGTAGCCATCTGTATACCAGACCTATTATATTTCAAAAGATATTTAATCAGTGCAGCATTAAGGTCCAGAATACTGCTTTTGTTTCTTTACATCCCACTGTTTTATGCCAATCCTCCCCCCCCATAGCTCCTTATTGCTGTTTTCCAGCAGTTTTGAGGGGTGGTAATGAAAGGTTCCAGTAAATCATTGATGCTTTAGCTGCTTCACCTGTTATTCTTTACTGTACCTGTGATCCCAGAGTGTCCTAGAGCAAACATCATTGTAGTTCATTCCCTGTTGGATGCTAGTCAATTACATGTATACTTACTGTAATATGTATTGTAACATCTAAGTCTGTTACATGTAGCATTCTAACTCACGTTTTTGCCTGCTCTTAATTTTCTCAAGAGCCTTGAGGCAGTCCTTGGTTTTCAGTTAAGTATGTTTGTCTACACCCTCTTCTTTACATTTGTGCCAGTCTCTTAGCTGTCTGTTCTGAATCAATCATTTCAGCCTAGAAGACAAGGACAAATTTCTCTAGGTGATAACTTGTTCTGTTCTTTTTCAAACTGTGGTAAAAATCATGCTTCTTAGAGCATGTCCTACCCTGTATCTAAGGAACTGATGTTGTGCTCCCACTTTTTGCAATGACTTTGGAGTTTTCAATAATATTGTTTAATATTCATGGTACAGAGGATAAGGACTTTGTTATTGATGAGCTCTACAATGATTTTGATTTGATCTATTTACAGGAGGATCTTCTTACAGACTTTAGCATTAATGTTTTGTAGCGGAGCCTTCATCTTGATGAGTTTTTTACTACTACCAGAGCCACAAGAGGCTGCCCATCTAGTGGGCTAGCTTGTGTTTTTAAGGACAATCCTAATTTGGTTTTGCTGGTGATTTTTTACTTGGATGAGTTTTTTTTGGCTGTTCATATGGGCACTATAGTTTTCATTAATTCTTATCTGCCTTATGATGACTGTTCTTCCAGATTGATGGCTGGATATGCTAAAGCTTGTAACACGTGGAAGTTTTTAGTGGAAATTTTTTTTTCTATTTCTCTAGATTATATGATCATTGGTGACTACAATACAGATATCAATTACTCATCAGTGAGAAGTGATTTGTTGTTAGATTGCCTTCCATCTTATCATATTATACCCAAAACTCATCTGTATTCTTATATTCACCAGTCAAGCAGTAAGAGCAATATTGATCACATTATTTGCTCACCTAGTATTACTACATCAATAGTGTTTGTACATGCTGAAGAACAAGACTTAGACCATCTTCCTATCTCACTTACTCTTATGCTGAATTTAAACCCTGCAAGTATTTGTAAAGTACCCTGGACTTCAAAATGGTTTGAAAAAAGTAATTGGAAGAGAGCTGATGTTCCTCTCTGTGCGTTTACACTAACAAGTCTGCTCAAAACTCTATACAAGTGAATTGCAAAAAGGACCTGAATTGCTATTATAATCAAATAATTAAATGTCTAAAAGATGCCGAGGCAGTTGCAGTGCTGCTGCAATGTGGTATGCAAAAACCTATTTGGTCTTTAGATCCTAATTTAAAAACTTTGAAAAATAAAGCTAAGTTTTGGTTAAAAGTCTGGAATGAATGTGATAGACCACCTTGTGGAATTGTATCTGACCTTTAGCAGTAAGATGTGTAGTGAATATAAAAATATCTTAAGTCAATGCATTATTGTGGTATGGATTTTCCAGTGTCAAAGAGAGAATGGAGAAAAGTTAATAATTCTGAGTTGATTAGAAGTGATGTGCCAAGTAGTGATTGTCTTCCTGCATCTGCTTGGCATGGCCATTACTCATCTATTTTTTCTAATGTTAATTACCATGTGCATTCTTTGTATACTCATTCTCATTCTGCTATTTTTAGTACCCCTCTATCTCAGCGTCTTTGTGTTCCCATTTCTCTTCCATCTGCAGTTGAAGAAATTAAGAAACTTAAATGAGATAATGTTGATAATGATGGTATATCTAGATTTCACCTTTTGTTTGATTGCTCCCCCCTTATTGACCATATACACCTACTTCTCCAGATGTGTATTTGTACTTTTAGTGTACCAGAGAGTTTTTTGTGTGGTACTGTTTCTTCAATTTTAAAGAGGGGAAATTCTCCTTTAATTTGCTCTTCTTACCAACCTATTACTGTCTCTTGCACTTTTAGTAAAGTTCTTGAGCATGTATTACTACCTTTTGTGACTAATAATATGCTTGAGAGAGATAACCAATTTGGATTTAAGCCCAGAGTAGGTTGTCAACATGCACATTGTGTATTATCTTCTTTGCTCCTTGAAAATTCTTCTAAGGGAAAGAGCATATATCTTTGTACTTAAGATCTATCAAAAGCTTTTGATAGTGTATGTCATAGTCAGCTTTTTTCTGCTCTTCATGGTTTTGGTGTCAATCTATCAGTTATTTTGGCCATCTTCTATTATTAAATTGAAAAGAGGTTTAAGGCAAGGTGGAGTTTTATCTCTGACCCTATTTAATTTATGTATTACAGGAGTTCTGGCAAAGATATTGGCTATTCTCTCTGGTTTTCCTGATGTTTTATACCTGGCCTATGCTGATGATCTGCTTCTTATAAGCTGTACTAAAACTGGTTTATCTAACATGGCTTCTTATGTTGCCACTTCTTTTTCAGACATAGGCCTTTCTCTTAATGTTGATAAATGTAAATTTCTTTCTTTTAATAACATTTCTAGTACTTCCCTTTGCTTTAGTGGCTTTACTATCCCTTTCATAGATTATCTTTGATGGCTCGGTATTTCTATTACTAATAGTCTTCCAAGCTTGCGCCAGTGCAGATATTAATATGAAAATTAAATTAGGATATGCTAAGATTGTTGCCAATAGAGGTAAATTTATAAACTTGCGTTGACTAAGCTCTACTCAACTTTTTTTGACCATTTGATTCTTTTTGCTTCTAGAATTTTTCTCCTTCTTAAGAAAAATGAGTTAAAAAGAATCTGGATTAATTATTTTAGATTTTGTAAATTTTTGTTGTTTCTTCCACCTTGGGCCAAAAACCGGGTAATTATTAATAAATTTCTTGTTCCTAATATTACTGAAAAAATGGAAACACTACTCAGAAAACTTTCAAATACTGCTTGTATCCATTTTTCTCCGCACCATCACCTTATCAGGTTTTTTCAGTTGTGTTTTTTTTCTTTTATTTGTTCAGTTGTTTTTCTCTGTTTGGTCACTCCACATTTTTTAGTATTTTGAACTTACTTTGACTTGCTGACTTACTATTGTGAACAGTGAGTAAAAGTCAAATAATGATAATAATAATGACAGCTTGTGTCCATATTTCTGTATATTACTGCTTATTAGATTTTTCAAGTTGTGAGTTTTTTTCTCTCTTCTTCTTTTTGTGGTAAAGCTTGGTAAAGCTTTGGTAAAGCTTGGTAAAGCTTTGGCTGTGGTAAAGAATACCCAATAATTTTCGTGGAAAATCAAGTTAGAAACATTGAAAATGCTATAACATACTTAAAACTATCAAATCTAAGTAATAATAAAATAAAACTGAACCAGGTAGAACTTGGATCAGTGGAAAAGATTTCAAATTCAGAAATAAAATCTCTAAACAGTCCAGAATTAAGTGCAAACTTCATTTGCCACGAACATTTATCCTCATTAAAACCGCAACCACAAGAAGAGTATGGAATGGCGAAAACGGATTTTTTGCAACAATTTGATTTAAAATATTTACCGGAAAACGTAAAAACTAGGCTGGAAAATATTCTTTGGGATTTTAAATGGACTTTTGCAAGACACAAAGCGGATTACGGATTAACTCACTTAATCAAGCACAAGATATCAACAGAGGGCCCCCCAATCAAAAAGTCACCGTATAAAACACCTTATCATTTAAAGCGATGGCTAGAAAGCCAAATAAAAGATAACACCAGTCAGAAAAGTCAGAAAAAAAAGATAACACCTGGAGACTATGTATAGACTTTAGATCACTAAATGCCGTCACGGTTAAAGACGTAATGAAGTTACCAAGAATTGATTCGATTTTAGATTCGTTAGGGGGTTCAAAATATTACACTAGTTTTGATTTAATAGCAGGATATTGGCAAATCGCTTTAGATTCAGAAACTAAGCATAAGGCTACAGTAATCTTAGACGATGGGAGAACGTTCACATTTGAACGTATGCTGTTTGGCTTATCATTTAGTCCAAATTGTTTTAGTTGCCTAATGAATTTGGTGTTAAAAGATAACGAACCAGGAATTAAAAAAGATACCTTGGCTTATTTAGATGATGTAATTCTGTTTAATGAAAACTTGGAAGACCACTTGGTCGGACTTAGAAAAATACTGGAAAAGTTCGAAAAAGCAGGCTTAAAATTAAAACCAGAAAAGTTAAAAATAGTAGTACCAAAAGTAGTATTTCTTTGACGCCTGATAAACCGAGGTACCAGTTCACCAAATGCAGAAAAAGTTACCGTCATAGAAAATCTACAGCCTCTTAAAGATCAAAACAGCTTCAGATCAGTTTGCGGTTATTTAAGCAATTTCAGATGATATATTAAAAATTATGCCACAATAGCACAACCTTTGACGAACCTTTTAAAGAAATCAGGTAAATTCGAATGTCCAGCGGAAGCAAAACAAGCACTAAATGAAATAAAAAGGCAATTATTACTGGCACCAATACTAAAACTACCAGATTTGTCACAAGACTTCTGTTTGCAAACAGATGCTTCGGGGTACAGTATCGGGGCCATATTATTAAACATAAATTCTGAAGGAGTAGAATCAATAGTTCAATACGCCAGTAGGTCACTGACGGAAGCAGAAAAAAAATACTGGACAGTTGAAAGGGAGTGTTTAGCAGTTGTAGTATTTACAGAATATTTTCGGCAATTTTTACTTGGAAAAAAAATTTATTTTACGAGTAGACCAAAAATCATTAGTTTGGCTACATACAATGCAAAATACTTCAGCCCGGCTGACATGGTGGACACTACGTCTGCAAGCATATTCATATACCCCAATATATATAAAGGGCCGTACAAATATTTTACCAGACTATTTGTCACAAAATCCAGATAAGGAAGAAAATGTGATAGCAACCATCCAGAACGAACTGGAAGGGGTAGAAATACTGTCTAATGAAAATATTTCGAAGCATCAAAATAAAGATGATTTTTGTTTAGCAATGAAATCCTTTTTATCAAAAGGTACGGAACTGCCAGAGCACTTTAAACATTTTTTAAAGGACTTAGATAATTTTGATCTGGACGAAAGTAAAAATTTTTGTCTTATCATTGTAAGTGTCTAAGCATCTTATTATATATTATTGTTGTTTTTGAGACTTGTGGTCTACTTGGGACAGCCAGTCCCAGTAGACAGAATATATCCGATGATATTATATGTTAAATGAATAAAAGTATTGTATTTTAGACAACCTCTCTGCGATCTACCTTTAGCCTTTCGAACATACCCAGTTGGCACGCCTCATTAGTTCGGTTACAGCATAATGCACGCTACCAAAGTTTAATTACCTTAGGGCCAGAGTTTATCTCCCCTATAAAGGGAGAATAAAGGCATCTACTACTACAACCCCCAATTACCATAAAATAACCATCACAACATTTTCCCCCTCCTTTCATGTTATTTCTCTTTTGTTTTAGTTTCTTTTAAATTTCTTATGTATTGCTCTGTAACTGGTAATCTTTGATTTCTATATTGATTTGTGTTGCATTTTATGTGTTTCCCCTCGTGATACTCCATGTATTGTACCTCTGTAGGGTTAGAAATAAATAATAATAATAAGCAAAAATAATCTAGTCCTTGTGGCATTTCATGTCTGAAGATTGTGATAAAACATTAAATCGCTTAAGAAAGGAAGAAAATGAGGACAGTTAACAGCCAGTGAAAAAATTGGTTAAGACCTCCACTTGACCATCCTCAGTGCAGAATAAAATTGATAAAAATATAAAAAACCAAACCTTAAAATAAAAAGATTATGATGAATTTTTTTCTGCAGGTCTTTTTTGACATTTTGACCACATTATTATCAAGTGTCTCCCATTGTTGATCTAATCTTGATGATGAAGTTTTCCTAGGTGTAGCCAAGCCAATTATCTCCCACTGTTAATCTTTAACTTTTAAAAACAAAATTCATCTCACTAGATGTGTGTCAACCTTTGGCTGATGTTATTCAAGTAGCTGTTGTGAAAGTTTTTTGGCTATAAACTAGAGGGAAGCTGTTTTTTTTCTATACTAGAGAGAATGACTGGCAGACTCAATAAGTTTTCCAGCACTCTTTCAAATTTGTGCAAAAAACAGAAAACACAGTATAAAATCAGTAATATGGTAAATGATTTAGATGAATAAAGGAGCCAAATGCAAGATGGGCTGTTTATTCTTCATATGGGAAGGCCAGCTCCTTGACTACAATTGCCAAGATTTTCCAGAACTCTATGAAGTATTATAAACGAAACTCAGAGAAGAGAGAAAGTAACAAAATGAAAAATAAAATCAAAAAGGGTGAAAAAACGAGGATTTTGTTAGATATGCAAATAGGTTCTTTTAAGTTTTTTCGGGTGAAAATATTGATTGAGTCCTTCAAGATTAAACTGTCGTAAATTGGGCTTAATGAAATATCTCCAGTATCTCTATTTATTGCTAAATTTTGGTTCATATATTGGTCATTTAGATTCTCGTTTTTTTTTGTTTTTTTTTCTTCTCTTTTTTGTTTTTGTTTAGCACTGAGGACGACTTGGCGGAGGTCCTTGTCGAAATATTTGCTTATATTTTGTCTTCTTCATGGTTCGCTGGCTGACAAAATCCTCGTTTTTTCACCCTTTTTGATTTTATTTTTCATTTTGTTACTTTCTCTCTTCTCTGAGTTTCGTTTGTCATGTATAGGCAATAAATAGAGATACTGGAGATATTTCATTAAGCCCAATTTACGACAGTTTAATCTTGAAGGACTCAATCAATATTTTCACCCGAAAAAACTTAAAAGAACCTATTTGCATATCTAATGAAAACCGAAATTGTAGACCAGCCAAAATTAATGCAAGACGAAAGATCCTTACACAATCATCTTGGTAAATTTCATTTTCATTGATTCCTGAAAGGTTTTTTATTCAGTGTCTATTCTGTCTTTGTACAGGAAACTTCGAAAGGTTAGATTCTCGTTTTTTTGTTTTTTTTTCTTCTCTTTTTTGTTTTTGTTTAGCACTGAGGACGACTTGGCGGAGGTCCTTGTCGAAATATTTGCTTATATTTTGTCTTCTTCATGGTTCGCTGGCTGACAAAATCCTCGTTTTTTCACCCTTTTTGATTTTATTTTTCATTTTGTTACTTTCTCTCTTCTCTGAGTTTCGTTTGTCATGTATAGGCAATAAATAGAGATACTGGAGATATTTCCTTAAGCCCAATTTACGACAGTTTAATCTTGAAGGACTCAATCAATATTTTCACCCGAAAAAACTTAAAAGAACCTATTTGCATATCTAATGAAAACCGAAATTGTAGACCAGCCAAAATTAATGCAAGACGAAAGATCCTTACGCAATCATCTTGGTAAATTTAATTTTCATTGATTCCTGCCTGGTTTTTTATTCTGTGTCTATTCCGTCTGTTTACATGAAACTTCAAAAGGTTAGAGTCTCGTTTTTTTTTTTTTTTTCTTCTCTTTTTTTTTTTTTTTTTTCAATTTTGACGAATTTGCGGTGGTCCTTTTAGAAATATTTGCTTATATTTTGTCTTCTTCATGGTTCGCTGGCTGACAAAATCCTCGTTTTTTCACCCTTTTTGATTTTATTTTTCATTTTGTTACTTTCTCTCGTCTCTGAGTTTCGTTTGTCATGTATAGCCAGTGTGGTCTAAGAATGTATTTATGAAGTATTATGTAGAAAGGATCATTGGTAAGACTCTGCTGGTCTTCCTTTCTTTGACAAATCTTCTAGGAGGCTGGTCTGATGATGATTGTTTCTATGCTAACCATCTAAGCATGAGTAGAAATCTGAAACTGATTTGGCATTTCTGTGTGTTTCATCCTCTACCTGTTTAGTCATAGGGATAGATGTCACAACTTGACCAGTGATCATAGACTCTGTCATAACTCTCACTCTGGCATTCACTATACAACTCATCTTTACAATATATTGTTTCATAGCTCACAGAATCCTTAGTCAAAATGAGTAATTACACTAAGAAGTCCTTCAGGCTTTCATCTGAGTTTGTTATCAAGATGAAATATTTATATCTTCTTTACTGTTTGAGAAACTTCCTCATTTTCTTCTCTTCTCTTGTTTTATCTTGTAAATATTTCTTCCAAACCCTTCTTTGAAAATTTTATTTCATCACTGGGCTACTGAAATATCAGACAAATGTTAAAATTTTGCCTTTTTTGATTCAAGTTAGCTTTCTCAAAAAACAATCACAAAGAAAATTATAACTAAGAAAAAAACTTTGTTGGCCTATATAATCAAGACAACAATAGATAAAAAGATCTTTAAAACATTACAAAATCAGGATATAAGCCTAGAATCAGGGCTGCTGAGAAGGAAACATGTTAAGAAAACAATTCTTACCTCATAATAGCCTATGCTGAATAATTCTAGTTAGCACATTTTAACTGCAATGCCACTATAGGCTATTTTAAGCCCCTCCCCCTAATGTGCAAATAAATAGCCTACAGGATAAAAAGAGAATTAATCAAGTCAAGCAAAATCAGCCCTTATCATGACTTTTGGAAAAACTAATTAGATCATTTGAATCTAGTAAAGAGTAACCTATGACAATAGCCTAGCCATATATTTTTAAGTAGAAAAGGGCTCTGTAGTGTCAAACAGTCAAGGCCCATACCACAAAGATGCATTGGTTCCACATCCAAAAAATTAATTGATTGTGGGGGGGGGAGAGCTAATATTTAGTTTCCCCATCTTTACCATATATTTTCCCAGCTGTTTGACATTACTTACTGTGACTTTTTCCTCCAGCTTGGCATCCATTTAATAAAATATCTCAAGATGGTCTGTAATCTAGGCCAGACATTTGTGTATTAAATGCCTTCTTGCTTCTGTAACCATCTCGTATTTTTGGCAAGCTGGCAAATCAGCTCTTCCTATTTGAGTGAGATGATTGTGATATTTTCCGATACCTATAATGGCCTCAATAGCCATCTGTATACCAGACCTATTATGTTTTAAAATTTATTGAGTCAGTGTAGCATTAAGCTCCAGAATACTGCTTTTGTTTTTTTACATTCCACTGTTCTATGTCAATACCCCCCCCCCATAGCTCCTTATTGCTGTTTTCCAGCAGTTTTGAGGGGTGGGAATGAAAGGCTCCAGTCCTTAGTACATCATTGATGCCATAGCTGCTTCATCTGTTATTCTTTACTGTACCTGTGATCCCAGAGTGTCCTAGAGCCAACGTAATTGTAATACATTCCCTGTCGGATGCTAGTCCACTACATGTAGACTTACTGTAATATGTACTGTAACATCTAAGTCTGTTACATGTAGAATTCTAAATCACCTTCTGGCCTGCTCTTAATATTCTCAAGAGCCTTGAGGCATCCTTGGTTTCCAGTTAAATATGTTTGTTTACACCCTCTTCTTTACATTTGTGCCAGTCTCTTAGCTGTCTGTTCTGAATCAATCATTTCAGCCTAGAAGACAAGGACAAATTTCTCTAGGTGATAACTTATGTTCTTGTTGGAACCAGGAGTATTCTGGTGTATAATTATAAAGAAAAGCCAGAAAATGAAAATATGATTGAATAAATGTGAAACTAAGGTAAATAAAATAACCTAAACTTAATAAGCTAAAATAATCTAGTCCTTGTGGCATTTCATATTCAAAGATTGTGATGAAGTTTTTTCTGCAGGTCTTTTTTGATATTTTGAGCACATTATTACCAAGTCAAGTGTCTCCCATTGTTGATCTAATCTTGATGATGAAGTTTTCCTAGGTGTAGCCAAGCCAATTATCTCCCACTGTTAATCTTTAACTTTTAAAAACAAAATTCATCTTACTAGATGTGTGTCGACTTTTGGCTGATGTTATTCAAATAGCTATTGTGAAAGTTTTTTGTCTATAAACTAGAGGGAAGTTGTTTTTTTTCCTTCACTAGAGAAAATAAATGGCAGACTTGATAACTTTTCCAGCAGTCTTTCAAATTTGTGCAGAAAACATAGTGTAGAATGAATAATGGGATAAAGAATTTAGATGTACAAGAGAGCCAAATGCAAGATGGGTCAGTTCTGTTTATGCTTCATATGGAAAGGCCAGCTCACTGACTACATTGCCAAGATTTACCAGAACTGTATGAAGTATTATGTAGAAAGGATCATTGGTAACACTCTGCAGGTCTTCCTTTCTTTTACAAATCTTCTAGTTGGCTGGTATGATGATGATTGTTTCTATGCTCACCATCTAAGCCTGAGTAGAAATCTGAAACTGATTTTACATTTCTGTCTATTTCATTCTCTACCTGTTTAGTCATAGGGATAGATGCCACAACTTGACCAGTGATCATAGACTCTGTCATAACTCTAACTCTGGGATTCATTATACAACTCATCTTTACAATATATTGCTCCATAGCTCACAGAATCCACAGTCAAAATGAGTAATTACACTAAGAAGTCCTCCAGGCTTTCATCTGAGTTTGTCATTAAGATGAAATATTTATATCTTCTTTACTGACTGAAAAACTTTCCCATTTTCTTCTCTTCTCTTGTTTTATCTTGTAAATATTTCTTCCAAACCCTTTTTTGAACATTTTATTTCATCACTGGGCTACTGAAATATGAGACAAATATTAAAATTTTAACTTATTTGATTCAAGTTAGCTTTCTCAAAAACAATCACAAAGAAAATTATAACCAGGAAAAAAAAACTTTGTTGGGCTATGTAATCAACTTTGATTATAAAGCAACATTTTTTCCTCTTGTGGTGTCTACTGACCCTACCAGGGCTTCTATAATATTGGGATTGGTTTTAACCAGTTCTAGTTTTATATTTGTGACTCTGGGTGAATTTGAGGAGCTGAAGGGGTGTGAAGGCTATACTTTTTTTTTGAGATTTTCAAAGGAGGCTGAAATCCTATGTTTCTTCCTTGGTTTTGACCCAGCAGTCAATTTTGCAGCTCAAATCCTGGCACCTAGAAAGGCTTAATCATATATTTTATGGTTGAAAACTTGTTAATGTTTTTTTTTTATTAGCAGTTTTGCTGCTTTTCTAGAACAATAGATTAAATTATTTTGTTTTGTTTAGGAATTCTTGAACTGCATTCCTGTGCATATATAGCGCAATGATTAAAAAGCTAATTAAAGTGAAGCAGTTAGAAACTGGTATAATGAGTGGCATAGCTGCTGAGAATTTAGTGGAAGTGAAAGAAAAGATTTTGAAACTTGTTTATAAAAATAACCAAAAACTTAACCTATACCTTGAAGACTTCACTGAACTTGTTGATGAGGACTATTTTCAACAGCTTGATAACAATTTGATAGTCCTAGCCTGTGAGGAGGACAAAGACCCCAGGATATTAGTATCAGATCATGTGGTGAACCAGTTGAGTAGGGCTATTGAAAACAATATGAATAATATTAATGCTATTCTCAGTAAGCCTGAAATTGTTCAAAAAATTAAGAATTTATCAGAAAAATTGGCAAAATCACCTAAGTGTGGTCTTAGTGGTAAAGACGAGCATCCTGAGTGGTTTGATGGTTGTCCAACTGTGGCAAAGACAAAGGAGGAGTTTATGTTCAAAAGATGTCAGGATCGGATTCGAGGCTATTTACGTTCATTTGTGATGCAGCTGAAAGAACACAGTGAAATTGCATGTATGGACTATTTTGTAGTTCTGTTTAAAGAAAGATTGAAATGTAACATGTACCATGGACACTTTTTTGATAGGTCAGCAGTTGACTGTGAGCGATATTGTGATGAATCTGGAGATTTTCCATGTCAAGGGGAAGAATATGTTCCAAATTTGAACAAAAAGTCATGTTGCTATACACATATAATAAATCCATATGATTCTAAGGAGTCAAGAGTGCTTTTTTCTACTTGGAATTTGGATCATATTGTTGAGAGGTCTAGGACAGTAGTTCCATCTTTAATTGAAGCATGGAAACAAAGAAATGGGAGGTCTGTGAACTGGTCATATTTCTATGATTTAATGTTTACAACAAAGAATTTGAGACTTGTACATCCTGTATGTCATAATAAAAAGGCACATAAGGAGCATTTGTGTGATGAAAAATATATTTATGTCTAAATTTACTGTTCTTAATAAGGTTGACATCAAAGATTTTTTTCTTTATTAAATAAGGAAAACAGATAAAAAGCAAATGAGAGTTCACTTTTTCTAAGAGCGTTTTGATCTTTCACTGTTTTATGTTGAAGAAAATGCCAAATATGCAGAGATTTTTTTTGCCTTACCATTTACTGTAAACTGAGTAGACTTGGTACCGTACCACTTTTTGGGGATTTTAGCTCACAAATTTTCTAATTTTGGACAGAAACAGCTAAAAATTTCAGGAAAGGTGCAACTAGGTCTCTGGAAAACATGAAGTAATGAAAAAAAATAAAAAATTTTTCCTATTTTATTTTTTCAATTGTTTATGGTCCAATCTCACCCTACCGGTCAGGGTGACATTGCATCAGCGTATTTTGCTAATGAGAAACCAAAGACATGTGTAAACAGGGTTTACTCTGGTCCACAAACTTTATTTTTTTTTAAATTTGCATAAATTTGGCATTGAGTCAGGAACTTTGAGATTAAAGTAACTTCTCATCTTCACATATAAAAACGCAAACTAAGCTAAATAAAATTTGACTGAAGAACGGAAAAAATCTCAGAAGTCCACAAATATAAATCTGGTCAGCCTAGTTGAAGACACACCATGAGCTGGCTCTGGCTCTTTGAGTATTTTCAGAATGTTGGTCACTGGGCAGTCTTCAATATCATCACAATCAGGCCATTTCCAAATATTGGGTCTGACTATTTGCATTGACTTGATTTTGAAAGTTCTGTTCTTTTCTTTGATGATCATTCCAGGGAATTTTACCCCTTCATACACAAACTGAACATGATTTCCCACTTTCAGTTGCAGATTCTGGTTCAGACCTTTGGTTTTATCACTGGTGCTCTTCCGCTTTTTTTGCACAACTTTCCTTTCATGTTTTTCTAATATTCTCAGAAGCTCTTCTTCATCAGAGCTATCACCAGACTGTTTATTGGTCATCCCGCCTGTACCGGTAATATCTTCAACCGATTAGCTTCTTTCAGCAGCGACGTTTACCTTTTTTCGTTTTGTAGTCTTTGCTGACTCATTTCCGTTGAACAATATCTATCACGATATTGTTCAACACTCGAGTCGTGTTGGTTGTATCTGCATTAAAGCATGAAGGAAGGCGCTGAAGAACTTCGTTTCTATTCAGAGGATAAATTCCACACTTTTTAAAACCACTTTTCATATTTTCTGTTCCATTTCCTTCTTAGATACACTGTAGCACTTCTTTCAGCAATGTCGGAAAATCAGCCTTCGGTATGCCAACTGACGATCCATTCTTTTTGGTCTTGTACCTCAGAAGTATTTGTCGCCATTTTATTTTCATTGGTTGAAAATATGCGACATCCAAGGGTTGTGTCAAATGCGTTGAATTAGGTGGGAGTGAGATGAATGCAATGTTGTTCTCTTTGCAAGCCTTGAGAACATCGACGCTGATGTGGGATGAAAGGTTGTCAGAGATGACAACTTTTCTGCCTGGCTTTTTCTTTAAGACTGGCATTAGCAGCCAAAGAAAGTAGTCTTCAAAGCAAGTCAGGTCGATCCAACCAGACTTGGTGCGATTATATCGAGAACCAGCTGGTCCTCCTTCAACCCAGGACGTCCACATCCCCTCACTTTTGTAAATCACATAAGGTGGCAGCAGTTCACCAGCAGCTGTCCCTGTTATCATGATCGTCGTTGAGGTTTTTGACGAATTTAGCACCCGCTCTGTGTACTTTGAACCTCTTTTTGTCAGAATTTTTTTCAAGCCTGGGTCGTCGGTTAAATTTGTTTCGTCAAAATTGATTATATTACCTGGCGGCATGCCATCTAATTCCTTTTCAAGGTGGTCAAAGTAATTGTTGAGCACTCTGAAGTGCACTCTGAAAGCAATTGTCTTTAAATCACCTCACTTTCTTCCCAGTCCTGTCCAAATATGCCTTCACTAGATAGCAGAGGTCACTGTGGTCAAGAGGAAAGCCTGCCTCTGACAATGTGATCACAGTATGGACAAAATAACTTTCTTCTTGGGCAGACAGCTTGGTTGGGCTGCCAATTTTATCAGTATGCTGCTCATGAAGTTTGTTCATCAGGGTGCTTTGGGGTATTTTATACTTTTTAGCTGCATCACGTGTCGTCATACAGTTGTGCTGTATATCGCCTAATGCTTATTCAAGTGTCTCTGCACTATAGTCACCATACCTCTGACTTCCTGGCTGTCTTTTGTGCTTACGTGGCATCTTCAGCTCTTAACCTACAAAGAAAAGGCAAATATTTGCTAAAGTTTGTTTTGGTTCAAAGTTACCCCATTTTGACTTCTCGAAATGACTCTTTCCAGATTTCCTTCTCTCACTGGTCCTCATTCATTGATAGGATTGATTTCTTTGAGTTTTTTGCTGACAGGATGTCCAGGGACACGCTGACCTGAAAAAAATAACACCAGTCAGTTGATAAGTCCAGAGCTGATGCAATTTGTAAAAGGAAGTAAAATTTGCCAAAACTTTACTTGTAACAAATTTTTTTTTTTAAGCCAATCAACTGGAGCAAATTCAAAGATAATTGGTTTAAGACTTTACCTTATGAACCTTCTTGCTTGAGAAAAAAAAAACTAGAACTGCAACTTCTAAGATCTTTTTTTTCAGCTTTGGTCCAAAGTTACCTCCTTGGTCCAAAGTGTGCTCAGTCTACGGTACTGTACAATATTCAATGTAAATGTTAACCTCATTATCATTACAGTATTTGTCTCAAATTTTGACTTTTATTGTATGAGGCGTGTTTTTTAATTAAGGTCCATTTGATTATAAGTACACAACAAATGATTATTTAACAAAAGTAAATTTCTTTTCAAAAAGTACATACTTTACTCTATTTAACAGCATAGTTGGCAAGTTTATTGTAACACTTATCATACCTCTCAACTAATTTTTAAGTAGCCTCTGTAGAAAAACGCTGCTTGTTGTGCTAACCAGGAATTCACTTCCGTTTTTGCATCATAATCATCATTGTAACATTTGCCACTCAGGTGTTACTTCACATGGAGAAATAGATGGTAATCCCTTGGTGCAAGATCAGGACTGTATTATGGGTGATCTAAAACATCCCAGCCAAAACTGTCCAACAAATTATGGGTCTGACCAGTAGTGTGAGGTTTTGCATTGTCATGAAGAAGGACAGTTTCCTTTGTCAGCATGCCATTGGGTAGTATGCTTCTGCATCGATAGTGGTTCCTAAATTGCATGAAGTCGACCAAAAAAAAACAAAAAAAAAACACCAATGCCATCATTTTGCACTGGGAGAGAGGATGTTCAGCCTTCAAATTTTTAGGGGAGTGCTTGTATTTCCATTGCATGTTATGTTGCCTTGATTAGGCCGTGATATGCAAATCTGTGTTTCATCTCTAGTTCAACTGGTTGCCACCTCAGTGGCAACTGTTAAAAAGATGACGACAATGTAATAACAGCAGTGAACCCTCGGTTATTGGAGTCAGGGGAAAGTTCTTATAAAGACTTTACATTAAAATTAGTTGAAACTTTAAAACTTTCTGAAAATAAATGTACTTTTTTGAAATAATCTTTCATTGTGTACCTATGTTCAAACGAACCTTAATTAAAAAAAAACACGCCTCGTATATGTACTTGTGGTAATAAGTGTAGCCTATGCATACCAGAAATATTTATAAATAGGGGAAATTCAGTTAGGTTGTTTGAAAGAAAGAGGGTCTGATGCCAGGAGTGTTTTCGAAGCAAACTTTTTGTTGGTCAAAAATAACATGTGCTATCATGCCTTCACAAAGGATTGGGAAGTCATCTCCTCTCCTGAGACTGGTCCAAAGGACCACACTTGTGGATTGAAATATTGGATGGCTAAAACTGCCCTTTTTTTCTTGTTTTAATCTCTCGTTTCAGGATTATGACTGTAATCAAATTATTTAGACTAGTGTCATACTAATGGTATTCTGATGACTTAATGGTAACTCCTGCATGTCAAGTTGCTTGTCTTCATATTTTTTATAATAAATGTTGGACTTCTTATTTCTGTAGTTTTGATGAAGTTTGTATGTGGTAACTGATATTAAAAACATATGTTACTTTTGATTAGTGCTTCTCAGCCTTTTAATACCTGCCAACCACCAAAACTAGGAAATGTGGTGGTGTTTGTTGTCTGCACACCACCTGAGAGCTAAAACAGATAAAGAGATTTCTTTTATTTAATTTGATTTTGTTAATTACAAAATCTGGTGCTGCTTCGTTCTAAGAATATTCTATATATATATGGTATGGGGCTGTGTGAAATGGAATGCAATGCTAATATTCATTTAGTTCCATTGCTTTGTTTTTATTATATGAGTTTCGGAATAGATCTTTTCATGGAAATAGTAAGTTGAAAAATGCCCAAGAACTTCATAGCTTGAAGCTCGGAAACGGGTATTTTTTTCCTGGTCTTGCTCAAAATTGCCACAATGATTAAGTTTCATGTCTGGTCACTTGAACGATGTTTGAAAATGTAATCTTTTTCAGGTCAGGTATTAAGTTGGGCAATTTAATATAAAACCCAGGTCACAACCTGTAGACAAAAACACATATAAGAAAAGAGAAACACTTAATACTAGAGAATGTGACATCCTCTTTCTTTCAAACAGTTCGTTACCACGAACTGTAAGTAAGGAGCGACCCGGCTCAATAGTAACCGAAACTCTAAAAACCGGAATTTTGATGCCCATAGATACATCAATAGAATTAAATTTTAATGCTGATTTCAAATATATAAGTTTAATTAAGTTTAGTTTTACCCATCAAAAGTTACGCGCCTGAGAAAATTTGCCTGATTTTCGAAAAAAAGGGGGAAACACCCCCAAAAAAGTCATAGAACTTTAATGAAAGTCACACTATTGGATTGAGCGTATTAGAAAACCCTACTGCGGAAGTTTCAAGCTCCTATCTGCAAAAATGTGGAATTTTGTATTTTTTGTCAGAAGAAAGATCATGGATGCGTGTTTATTTGTTTGTTTTTTGTTTTTGTTTTGTTTGTTTGTTTTTTCTTTGGTTTTCCCAGGGGTGATCGTATCGATACAGTAGTCCTAGAATATCGTAAGAGGGCTAATTTGAACGGAAATTAAAAGTTCTAGTGCCCTTTTTAACTGACATAAAAAATTGGAGGTCAACTTGGCCCCCTCCCACGCTCATTTTTTTCCCAGAGTAACCCAATCAAAATTTTGCGATAGCCATTTTGTTCAGCCTAGTCGAAAATCTAATAAAAATGTCTTTGAGGATGACTTAATCCCCACAGTTCCAAAGGGAAGGGCTGGTAGTTATGAACTTTGCCCATTGTTTACATATAGTATTGGTTAATGGGAAGTGTAAAGACGTTTCAGGGGTTTTTTTTCTGATGGGGGGGTGCCGGAGGCGGGGGTCACGGGGGCGGATCCTTCCATGGAGTATGTTTCCTTTGGGGAAGGGACATTTCTGTGAAGGTGGCGCCGGATTTCCCAACATTATTTAAAAAACGATCAGAAATTAAATCAAAAAACTTGTTTTTTCAACTGAAAGTAAGGAGCAACATTAAAACTTAAAACAAACAGAAATTATTACGTATATGAGGGGGTCCGCCTCCTAGTCAATACCACGCCCTTTTCGCTAAAGTTTTTTTTTAGTAGTTTCAAAAGAGCTATCTATTCTAAAATAAAACATACGAATATAGAAGTTCGTTACGTAAGTTAATTCGTAAGTTACGTCAGAACAAAATTTCGAGAAAGCCATTTAATGGAAAGTATACAGACGTTTCAGGAAGAATCTTTTTTGGTGGGGGAAAGGGTCGGAGGAGGGGGTTACGGGGTATGATCTTTCCATGGAGAATGTTCCCTTGGGGGGAGGGACATTTCTGTGAAGGGAGCGCCGGATTTCCCTGCATTATTTAAAAAAACGATCAGAAATTAAATAAAAAACAAGTTTTTTCAACTAAAAGTAAGGAGCAACAATAAAACTTGAAACTAACAGAAATTATCATGCATATGAGGGGGTTTTCCCCCAAGTCAATACCTCGCCCTGTACACTAATTTTTTTTTTTTAGTACTTTCAAAAGAGCTATCTATTCTAATTAACCGGCCTTTGTGATTCAGGGGTTTGTGATTCGAACAAAATTTGAACTTTAGCGTAAAGAGTGAGGCATTGACTAGAGGTAAACTCCCTAGTATACGTAATAAAAACATATAAATATAGAAGTTCGTTACGTAAGTTACGCCAGAACAAAATTTCGAGAAAGCCATTTAGCCAAAACAAGTAAAATTAATATGCAAGTTTTATTCTAATTATTCATTTACAGTGAGCCAAAATCAAAGCTGCATTAATTCAAAAACGTTCAGAAATTAAATAGAAAAAACAAGTTTTTTTAAGTGAAAGTAAGGAGCGATATTAAAATTAAAACGAACAGAAATTATTCAGTATAAGAAAGGGGCTGTCCCCTACTCAACACCTCGCTTTTTACGCCAAAGTTTGACTCTGTCACATAACTTTATTTTTAAAACAATAAAAACTTTAGCGTAAAGAGCAAGGCGTTGAGGAGGGGACAGCCCCTTTCATATACGGAATAATTTCTGTTCGTTTTAAGTTTTAATGTCGCTCCTTACTTTCACTTACAAAAACTTGTTTTTTTTATTTAATAGAGTAAAATATGGGAATAGGGATATGATTATAAATAGATTACATTCAGCATGTGTTTTTGCGAGTTCCTTGTGTTTTTTCTTCCAAGTTACCAGTTAAGGATTCTTACATTTGGAATGCGTGGTCAGAGGGTTGAGCTGTTTGAAACAGGCAAAACCAGTCAATTAGGTCTGCTTAACTATATCATCTATCGATTACTATCATTTTCATTAGATAGCTGGGGATCGTTGACCTACTTACGTGATGCGACACTTTTTACTTACCAGAAACACAGATATGACACCAAGGACGTATTCGGAAACTTATTTTGTGGAGACGGTGGGCATGAATTCATCAAAATCCCCAAAAAAGACGGAACAAGCAGAGAAGATGGCGAAACTCTGAGAATCTGCACATTCCGTGAAGGTCATCCATCATTTCATAGAAGATAAGAAATAATTATCCTACAGCGAGGGGGGCATCCCCTTTCAGAAATCACGTGCAGCAAGTGACTATTGCCAAGCGTGGTGGAAGTGGTTCCAATGCAACTGATCCACCGTGTAACTGAACCCCGTATAACTGAACCCTTATGCAACTGAACCCCATTTAAATGAACCCTCGTGTAACTCAACCCCCATGCAAGTAAATTCTATTTAACCGAAACCCCCTGTAACTGAACACCCATGCAACTGAACCTCCTGTGCAACTGTATCCTCCTGCTACTGAACCACTGTACTCAGTTTTAAATATGAGGCAACACCATTGGTAAAACAAAAGTTAGAATCTTTACATATTCAACCTTGTTGGAATTATTTATTCTTTAGTCATGATATTAGTCCCTGTCTCGGAAAATACCCCCCCCCCCCACCCCCCGTGGCTGGTTGGTTTCCAATACCTTATGACTTATAAAAAAAGGACTAGAACTCTCAATTTCCGATCGAATGAGCGTCCTGCACAGTTTCTACGGCCATGAGGCGGAGGCAAGGATGAGGAAAGGCAGCCCCCCTTCTATACGGAATAAATTCTGCTCCTTTTAAAGTTTAATGTTACTCTTTACTTTCATAATAACAACGTAGTAAAGAAATATTCCCAGAAATCAAGAGGGATTAAATATCAATTTCGCATTATGATATGTTTTTACGCTTTGCTGTACTACAGGAAAAATATACTTTTGATTGTTGTACTTCTTTGGCTACCTACCGGCCAAGGATCTGTTATTTTTTAGATTTACTTATTTGGTTTAGACAATATGCAATTAGCGCCAGCTAATATTAAAATTACTCTATATAGACTACAAATATGATTTGTAGTGTTTTTTTTTATATGATCTTAGTCTAATTTTCTGTGTTTTTCATATTCTTTCCAACATAAGCGACATTTTTACATTGAATCTAACGGCCTCTGCAAATGGCTGCCTCGACCCTTTCGGGGTACCTGCAAGACTGGGGACCTTGCGGTCAACTCTATTCCCACTTGAGGAGTGCATCTCCTCGAGGAAATTATAGCCTAGTAAACGACACAGCATTCGCATGGGATTCTGATTAGTGGACAAATCTTCTGGGCTTGGTCTATTTTGACGGGAGCTTTTGGGCTGAAAAACCTCTTCCTAGCTAATTCATCCACTATGGGCTGCCTCCCCGCAGTAGCATAATATTTGTAAGCATGAATATATAATGAGTCGGGGGTAGTAGGCTTGAGACTGTCTGTGCAGGATTTCGACTCTTAGACTTGAGAAGATATGTGATCCCCGTCCTGCACTGGTATCCGGGATCATTGCTTTTCCTGAGGCCAAAATAATTTCAATGATTTAAAGAACACGAAAATTGGAACTTGGAATGTTCCGACGTTAAAAATTGACTATCGTATTGACATTTTGACTGACGAATTGAGACGATTCGAGCTGGACTTATTAGGAGTTTCAGAAACTCATATCCCAGGGGTAGGAAACATGAAATTAGGTTATATAGAATTTCTTTACTCAGGCAGGAAGGGTTGGGTACAAAGACAGGAAGTAGGACTCATGTTGAATAAGTAAGCTGCTAAGTCTTGTTTAGGCTGGGAAGGTATTAATAATAGGATACTAATTGCTCATTTTATGACTTAAAAGTTCAGGGTATCAGTTATAGTAGTATATGTCTCTGTCGAACCGACTGACAGAGATACTAGTGACTCAGATGAATTTCACTCACAGGAGCAAATAGACAGGGTAGAAATATGATGATTTTACTAGGAGAGTTTAACGCCCAGGTTGGTAGAAATAGGGATAGATGGTATCCTTGTCTTGGTAAATTTTGTGTTGGAAAAGAAAACGGTAATGGCCACAGACTTCTTTAATTGTGTAGGTATAATAATGTAGTTATAACCAACACGGTGTTTGGTCATAAAATGGCCCCTAAGTTAACATGGTATTCACGTGATGGTAAGACAGAAAACCTTATTGATTATGTTATAGTAAACCGAAGACTGGTAGGATCAGTAAAAAATATTAGGATATATAGGACTGCTGTGATTGATACTAAAAGTAAATATAAACTTCTAGTAGGGTCAAGGGTTAATTAACAGTTGAAATTTCGGAAGGGCAACAACCTCCCGGGAAGTTTTGACGTTGGTAGACTCTCGGATGAGAATTTGCGAGAAACTTTCCAGGAGCAGTGGAATACTAAACATGGGAGTTTAAAATTTGACAATGCGGTAGATGGATGGTATAATTTTAGTAAAACAAACTGTGAGGCTATTGATGATGTATTAAGGAATAAAATTAGGACTGCAGCTGGGAATGTATGTGAAAAAGCTTTGCGTTTAATAGAGAGCAGAAGGGGTTTGTACAAGAATTATCTGAATAATTGATCATATGAAAACAAAAGGAATGTAAAGAAAGTGGAGAAATCATTAAAATATGAACTAAGGAGGTGTAAAGTGGAGGCCATGGATAAAAAGGCCGAGGATCTGGAAGGTGCAGCTAGATAGCATAATAGTAAAATATTGTAGCCTACTGGCGTGTTAATAATTTGAGAGGGGTAGTCAATCTGAACTTGTCCCAGTTAAAGACAGGAACGGGGCCAAAATTATTGAAAAGGAAAGAGTTAAAGAGAGATGGGAAGAACATTTTGAGAATGTGCTAAACCGAGATAGAGTTGCAGGAAACGATATAAAGAAAAATGAAAAAAATTTGTGATACCTTGGATGTAAAGGAAGACTACTAAAACGTTTCAAAAATAATGCTCCAGGTGCTGATAGTGTGGTAAATGAGTTTTTTCTTCAGCATCGATAAATAAATGAAACTCAAAACCAACAGAAATTACAATAAATAACCGATTCAAACTTAAAACGAGCAGAAATTTACATGAGTAGGGTTCAAAACCCCTATGCCTTCCCAAGGCCGGAACATAATTTGCACTTTACTGAAAAAAAAAATACAAATGAATGCGCATTGTCAGTTTAATATACATATACTGGTATTTAATAATCAAAACGTTAATATTATTTGATTTATTAAACTTATAAAAGTAAAAACAGTTATATTTTTTAGTAAAGTGCAAATTATGTTCTGGCCTTGGGAAGGCATAGGGGTTTTGAGCCCTACTCATGTTCATTTCTGCTCGTTTTAAATTTGACTCGGTTATTTATTGTAATTTCTGTTCGTTTCAAGTTTCATTTATTTATCGATGCTGATTTGTGGTAGTTTCACGTTTGGTAGATTATTTGATTTTATTTTTGCTCATTTTTGGTTTAATGGAGTTCTCTACTTCTATTTGAAATACTTATTTTGTGGAAGAAGTTTTTTTTATTAATCACCAAAAAAGAAGCATAAAATAATATACACTATATACGCATAATAAACACATTATATAAAACAATAATGTACACAATATACAGTTGGAGAATTTGACAAAACGACTTTTGTTTAACGTTTTTGCATACATAGTTTAGTCCCCAAAGTCAACACGACACCGCAAATATACATCACGTGCTTTTTGAGCAGTATTGCTTATCGTTGGGCTGGTCTCGTCCTGTTTTCGATCAAAATAGTCCATGAACGTAAAATTTGGCAGTTCCAAGCCTCTGAAATCGGCATTGGAGGAGCTAGGGATTTATGCCCGGGGGGGGGGGACAGGCCGGGGCAGCTGGCCAGATGATGGAAAAGTCACAACATGGTCTCAATTTCTAGTAATCTAATTTATGATTTATCAGTCTTTTAGTTGAGTTGACAAACTTGGAAATGATTAAGCACCCAAGTTGGATTTTTCGGTTGTCATATGGCTGTCATGGCTGTCATATGGCCCTTAATTATGGCGCTGTCAATTTGAATTTATCAAACACAATTAGGTGTTACAATTAGCTTTTAAGTCGGCAGTTTAACAGGTTTCTATGATGCTCCAGCGCCCCACTAGCGACAGAGAAAAAAACAGAAGAAAGAGGAAAAAGAGGACACCATAAAAAAAAAATATTTTCTTTGTTGTTCAAGGCGTGGGAGCTGTAAGTTTCTTGTACAGGGTTTTCGGGACTAACGATTACAATGGTGTACTTTTGTTTCGAACCAACGCCATTTTTGAGGGGTTTCAGGCTTTTTCAAAATTCCTGCATTTTGTTAAAATAACATTTTACTATTAAGATATTCTACTATTATTTTAATATTAGAAACAGTATTTACCATTCCTGAATCAGTTAAAAATAATATTGTTTTTTTCAATTGTTAGTTTTTTTTTTAAAAACACATTTTTAAATTTTTGGTTGCTATGGGCCGAGGTTTGTTATTTACTAGGCTGCAGCTATCGCTGCAACCATGTTCTATACTGCCTACTAGATTCTTCTCAGAAGCCAATTGTTTGTTCTCCCTGCAAAAAACATTTTATGGACATGCTCCTTTATTGCTATGTAGACGTTACTTTAGAACTATTTCAAATATAGAAGCTCTAAGTACCTCTTTTTTTAGGTATGAGACGATCCCTCGCCCCGTCGCAGCTATCCTTTAAGGAAGAAGGAGTGATTAAGCGTAGTTCAAGTAGTATTTTAGCACTTATCTCAAAATCAAACGACGATGATAGGCCACCACCTGTGAAACGTATGTTTCAAGCTCCAGTTAAAAATGTGCCAGTTGTCGATTCTTTTACCATTGATGTAAAAAGAAAAAAATTGCTGAATGATTCTACTGATTCTGTTATTGAGCTTACAGATGTTAGCAACGATAATGTTAGTGATTTTACCCAGAGCTCAGAAACTTTATATTTTTCTGCTGTTTGGGGCAAGCAGTCCAACCGTAAGCATAAGAAGTGGGAAGGAGATGGAATATTAGTAGTTTCTAAAAAAAATATTACTCTAATTGATTCTGATGGCAAAGAACTTGGTAAATTGAGCAATGCTAAAGTAAAAAGCTTTGAATCAGGTGAAAGATTCTATTTAGGTTCAAGGGAAGTTGAGATTTTGGATCCTATTTCTCAAGCAGATTTTTTGAAAGGTCGTTGCTTTGAAAGATATGAACCCAGTATTCTTGCGCTGAAGCCTGCTCGACCTGCTCAATTTCAGCTTCCGGTAATCTCTAGTAATGCACAACCTATAAAAAGTAATATTTTGAAGCCGCGACACAATCCTGAAGACAAAGGTGCTATTGTACTACCACGTCCTGATTCTAAAGTCCAGTTCAGCAGCAGTACGAGGATCGTTGATGTTGTCATCGATCCTGTTCTTGGTCGTCATCTGCGCAAACATCAAATTGACGGTGTTGTATTTATGTATGAATGTGTTATGGGATTCAGAGATGGTGGAAGCACAGGATGTATTCTTGCTGATTCAATGGGTCTTGGCAAGACGCTTCAGTCTATTGCTCTTATTTGGACGATGCTGCATCAAGGGCCGTTTGAAGGTAAACCGATTGCTAAAAGGGTGATGATCATAGCTCCATCGAGCTTAGTGCGTAACTGGGAAAAAGAGTTTCAGCGCTGGTTAGGGCGAGAAAGACTCCTACCTTTTGTCATCGATAATAAAAACAAGCCTATTGATTATGCAAAACAGTTCAATAGGCCGGTTATGATAATATCTTATGAATTGTTTGTGCGCAATGCTGAAATAATTGAAAAAATTCCCTTCGACCTGGTTGTATGTGATGAAGCTCATCGAATGAAAAACCTGAAAGTGAAGAAATCGGAAAGTTTAGCTAGACTCGATTGTGGACGAAGGATTTTCCTTACTGGAACTCCAATTCAAAATGATTTATCAGAATTTTTTGCGTTGGCAGACATTGTAAATCCAGGGATATTGGGAAAACCCTCTGCATTTAAGCGCATTTTTGAAGACCCAATCAACGCCTCACGACTTCCAGACGCTTCTGAAGACGTGAGAGAGATAGGAGAAATGCGTGCTCAAGAAATGAATGAAATAATATCGAAGTTTGTTTTACGTCGCACCCAAGATATGATAAAGGAATATTTACCACCGAAAGTTGAGAATGTTGTCCTGTGTAAAATAAGCCAAGATCAAGCTGTCATCTATGAGGAGATTACTGGATGTAAAGGGGTTCGCTCCATTTTTACAGGTGGCTACAATGGGTGTGCTCATCTTTATTATATTTCTCTTTTGCGCAACCTGTGCAACCATCCTTCACTATGCAATGTTACTGGTAACAAAGAAGATGTTGAAAGAGATGTTGACTTTAAAAAACTGAGGTAATTCTTTTTTGTTCTTTTGACTTATTGGTACTGAAATCTAAAATGCTGTAATATTTTTATTTATGACTATCAATTTTATTTCTATTTATTTTCTAGTTGATAGCTAAAATACTCTTGTTATAAAATAATAGTAGCTTCAATTTTTCTGCCATAGAATTGAGAATTGATTTCGCCCAACTTTTGGCTACTTTGTCCCAAAAAAATACTGTTTTTGTCTATATCGTATAATTGTTAATCTACGAAAAATACCATTCGCACTTAAAAGTCATACTGTGTCTATGAATTTTACATTTATAGGCTACATGAAGTTTTAATTCTTCTAAGAGTTCATTTTTACTCAAAACTGTAAATCCTGTCACTGGTTGTAGCGAAGATGTAGAAGAGAGATTGGTTATTAATATTGATTTTAAGAAACTGAAATGCACAATTTTACTTCTTTTAAGTTACCAAAGTCATCATATCTAAAATCTTGTTATTATCGATGTGATTTTATTACTATTAGATAGGATAAAGGATTTTCCTGAGCCATTGTTACCGCATAGGGCGTCGATCAACCCTGCTGCTGCAGGGATCGATCCTTGGACCCCATATTGCCAAGCAGAGCATCAATCCACTGTGCTACCACATGGCTGATGACTATGAAGGGTACTGCTATATCTTTTACTGGTTGAAATCTGAAAATTTTTATTGTTACTATTATAATAGTATCACAATATTAACTGCACTTCTACCGTCTTAGAACTGAGACTTTTACCGTGTTCAGTATAGCTTATTACAATCGATTGCAGTGGAATACTGCCACTGGTAGCATATGCGTCATTCCAGGGGGCAGTTATCCCACAATAATTTGGACAATATTATAATTTATTAAGTAAACTTAAAAATGATAATTGATGGGAAACTTGTTTATTTGTCGGCCAGTTTCATTTTTCATCAAAACATAATATTGGACTAGGTTAAGACGTACATTTCAAATTAACTTCATATTAAAATAGCTTCGATGCGGCAAAATTACGATAATACCCATTTTATTTGAAGTTTCATAGGGTAACTTGAATCGAGATACGAGCTCTGCAGTTCTTCCTGGTGCTAGCAGTTGGCAGACGGTCGTATTCCATTGGGTGCAGTCAAGGGTCAAAGGGATGACAATTTCAAGCCAGGAGGGGTCCAATCTCCAGCCGCGTCGTCTATACCCACCAGTTGGTGCGAGGTCGGACTTGATGGTGTTCTCCCTTGATTTCGACTTACCCCCACGCCTTTTTTCCAGAACTGAAAATGGTTTGCACCAAAGTGCCACCGAAATAAAGGTGTTATCATGCCTGAAACAGGCATGGCCAAACCAGGAGAGACAACAGCGGCGAATGATGGTTTCCAGGTCAAACTTCTGTTTGAAACGTTGTTTTATTGTTTCATTCGGGACTTGGTCGTGTACTTTCAGCTCGAGTATGTGCTTTATGCACCAATGTTCAAACGAATTTTGAGCCTGGGTTTTGGACACTTTTATCGCTTGATGGGTCGCACCTGTGTAGGAGGACGGAGCGAACAAGCGATTCAAACACTCAGGTTTTAGTTTAATACTTTATCTCCCTCCTGTTCCAGAGCAGTCACGCAGTTGTGAAAAGACAGGATGCTATTAATATGCTGGCATTGATTTCATGACTGCATCCACTTTTAAGTTTATTATTGAGCCAAGGAATTTAAATTTGTTGACTAGCTCAACCTGGCAGTGATCAAACAGTTCGTGGTCCCGAACTGTAAGTAAGGAGCACTGTATATAAATAATATAACAGTAAGGTCAAGGCTTAATGATTTTTGGCACTACATCCTCGGCGTGTACAAACAGCTCCTCCCATTTACCCCCACTTAGGGGTCAGTGTAAATGTGTCAGTCACTGAATAATGGTGCGAATTTGCATTATTCGTAATTGTGAAAGCGTAATTGTGACGTGGTGAGCCGGTGAAGTGGTTTGCTACTGTCCCATCTCACAGGTATGGCTTAACTGATTGGCTTATGTAGGATTTCTAAAAAGGGGTGCGGGGGGTTGATTAAATTTGTGAAAATAAGGAAATTTCTAGTGCTAACTTCTTTTCAATACTGCAACAGGGAAATAACCGGAATTTCATAGTGGAGAGGGATCCACGAAGTGGTGGGACTATTTAAAATTTGCCGCAATTTTTTTTTTACAATTTTACCTTTTTTGAACAAAGGGGCAAAATTTTTATAAACTTGTGTTTGATTATCTCCTTAATGAGCCCCTCAGTAGGCTACTACAGACAATAAAAATGAAACCAATATCAATAAACCTATGTGAAAAAAGGAAGTGACTATATTTAATTTAGCTGCAAGTCTGCATTCATGCCCTCCACGTAATTTCCCTTTGAGAAAAAATCGAAAAAAAACTGGAACTGAAATATCAATGTGAAGCGCCAAATTTCATAATCAAATGTCATCATGTTATGGCATTGTTCAAATAAAACTTATTTTTAACCTGATTATCGTTGTAAATTCATTCTTTGTTTTTCTTTCCATTCTTAAACCAATATTACATTTACATTTGGCATTATTACAGCACACAGTATATACATTTATATAAATTTATATGCAGTGTTACAGCCATACAAATTATTCTCCTTTCCTTTTTTATTCTTTAATAATAATTTCTATCGTTTTGAGTTTGATTAATTGTAGGCTTCTATTTCTACTGATCTCAAGTTTAATATGACCTTTATTTTTCTTTAAAAAAACTTTATTTTTCGTAATGTTTTCGTAGTATATATATATATATATATATATATATATATATATATATATATATATATATATATATATATATATATATATATATATATATATATATATATAGGTGCGTACAAACAGCTCGTCTCTATTGAACTGCCATCAGCGGTCCAATTAGCCTGGAATACGTATTTTCGCAGAAACTTTCTCAAAATGCCTTTGAAACCAAATCGAGACTTCTAAACCTGCTTGTAATTCCTAAAAACATCTAATAATAATGCTGCACTACTCATTACCGATTTTTATATATGTATTGGAGCAAAATAATTTAAAATTAGATTCTTTAAAATTTAGTGTCACAATGTTGAAGCCAAGTTTCGCGTTCAAGAGAAATCCGACTTGTCTACCCGTCAAAAAATCGAATGTCGCTTATGTTTATAGTTGTTTAAATGTTCTCCGGAACACTAGCATCTCGGTCCGGGTTTGTATAATGGTTGAGATAGGGAATGATCATACTGTCTATTATTTATCTCAAGTGGTAAGGAGCGACCCGGCTCAATAGTAACCGAAACTCTAAAAAGCGGAATTTTGATACCAATAGATATATCAAAAGATTCGGCATATTATGCTGATTTCAAATCTATAAGTTTCATTCAGTTTAGTTTTATCTATGAAAGGCTACGAGCCTGAGAATATTTGCCTGATTTTCGAAAAAAGGAGAAAACAGCCCTTAGAAGTAATAGAATCCAAATGAAAATCACACCATCAGATTCAGCATATCAGAGAACCCTAGTTTAGAAGTTTCAAGCTCCTTTCTGCAAAAATGGGGAATTTGATATTTTTGCCAAAAAAAAAGATGTTTTTTCATTTTTTTATTACTTTTTTTTCCAGGGGTCATCGTATCGATCTTGGCCCTAGAACATCGTGAGAGGGTTCGTTTTAAGTTCTAGTGCCCTTTTTAATTGACTAAAAAGATTGTGGGCAACTAGGCCCCCTCCCCGGCCCATTTTGAGATAGCCAGATAGTCATTTTGTTTATCATAGTTGAAAGACCCAATAACTATGCCTTTGGATATAACAAGACCCTCCACAGCCCCAGGGGAAAGATCTCTAAGTTATAAAACCAGCCCATTGTTTTCGCATAGCATTTGTTATTTGGGAGCTTGCATACATTTTTGGGTGGTGGGTGGGGACGAATTTTCAGCTGGGAGTTTCCACGGGGGGAGTTTCCAGGGGGTGAACTTGTCAGGGGAAATTATACACAGGGGGAATTTGCCAGAATGCTTATAGAAAATTCTTTTTATATGTCTTGCTTTCTCTTTTCCGTCTCAATTTTACGCGTGGTGATGTTAAGGTTAATTGTCCGGGATGAATTACCACCGGGATTGAATTGTCTAGAGAATATTTCCGTGGGGAGGGGGATTTTTCCATGGAGGTGGGGTGAGATTTCGATTCTTGAACAGAACACTAAGAAGCTTTTTTAAAAGTACTAAAAAACTTTTGTTTTGTTTAATTTAGTATTAGAGGTTAGTAATGTTCATCGTTGGTCACCGCTTTGGTCTTCTCAATACTGATCTTCAATCCCTATTGGAGCAGCTGCTACAGATACTCTCTGGAGTATGTTCTGCGTTTTTAGGCAAGAACAACACAGCAGTAAATAATCTTCCGTGTATTCCAAATTGGTGACTTTAAAATCCAAGCTTACGTTAATTTCAACGCAGCCTTGCATGGTTTTCCTCAAAATTCAGTCCTTTACAAAGCTAAAAAGCTCGTTGGAGAGGATACAGGCTTGTTTTACACCGAATTCAATTCTTAACCAAGACGGGAGCTCCCATGTTGACTTGGATGAAGGCCCATGTGTGTTTGTAGTGTGCCTGGGTTAGTTGAACGTTCTTGGACGGAACTTTATCTTCCAGAATTGCTATTCAAATCCTACAACGAACAGCACAGTTGAAAGTGAGTATCTGTCTCAGCATGAAGAGCTGATGGATGCATCCCCATACCTGCTCTGGATCCTGATCGGTTGGGTTGTGTTGTCCAGCTTCTTGCTAATCTGAGCACTCAGGAGACAATAGCAAAGATCTTCGCAGCTATGCTAATGAGGGATATTCGGTGGTAGTTTTTGCATTTAGTTCTTTCACCCTCTTTGAATACAGGGACGATAACAGAGTCTTGCAAATCCTGGGGGAATTATTGTTGCGTGTTTAGTGAGACATCCATCTTTTTGTGGGTAGTGAGACATCCATCTTTTTGTGGTATCGTCGTTACATGTGTGAAGAGTACAATTATCGCTTCTTATCGAATTTGTATGATTCTTATTTTTACCAGAGGCCGTGTTATTTTAGCTCTTCTCGAAAAACGAATGAGTAAAATTAATAATGAGATTGTCGATAATGTCGCAGGAGATTACAATTCCTATAAAAGTTATGATTCTGTAATGGATAAACAGGAAGGAGTAATTGAAGTCATTGAACAAATTCTGAAGTCTTGGAGCTAGGCTTGGGGCTGCTTTGAATATTTTCGTTTTGTGAATCTTGAGTTTCTTGATGACTGTCTGGACGTCTTGCAAAGTTGGTGGCTCAACGTTGACATCGTCATAGTTCCATGCTGACTAGTTTAATTTTCCCTAGCGAGCAGATCAGGAGGGCTGCTGCTGTTGGTGAAAATATTGTTGGTATTGGTGGTTTGGGGTAGGAGGTTTGCTGTGGAACTCGTAGGATTAAGTAAATTTAGGTAGTGAGACATCCATCTTTTTGTGGTATCGTCGTTACAGGTGTGAAGAGTACAATTATCGCTTCTTATCGAATTTGTATAATTCTTATTTTTACCAGAGGCCTCTTGGAGAAATTGGTAGAGTTTCCTCAAATCGGAGTGTCGTGCGGACTTCTCCATGTCTGTTGCCATTAGATCCCAATATCACTGGTGATCTCCTTGGGCTGATTTGTGGCATTGCTTCCTGAGAGTCTCGAAGTCTTTGGTTGAACTCCATTCGTCCTTGATAATGCTCGCTGACCCATCGGAATCTTTTAGAGCCAAGATGCTCAACCGCTTAAAGATCTCTTAGCAGATCTGCTTCGGGGTGTGTATGTGGATCGAGGCATCCTACATCGTACTTCCGGTGGAAGGGGGTGAATAACTCTTTTTCCCGCTGCTAGTTTGAGAGCTGGGATAGACTTTCCAAGTGCGTGGTCGGACCCGTTTTTGGAGCCAGCATCATGGCCTGTAAAGGCTCTACAATTCATTATTGAATTTTTTAACACCCTCATAATAGAATGTAGTTGAATTGAGATTGTGTCCTTCCATCTCTGGATCTCCAGTTAATTCTCAGCAATGGTTTGTGCTGGAACACGGTGTTGGCTATGACTAGGTTATGCAGTTGAGTAAACTCCACGAGTCTCCTCCCTCATTCACATCTATCGTCGAATTCAGATTTGTCTCTAGATGGTTCATAGTCGGTTCACGGCTACCGTCGTAGGCGTGGAAATCGTCTACAACGATCAGAAGGTCACGCCTTGGCATGGATCCAACTAATTCTGTAAGTTTATCAAAGGACTCGTCTGATACGAATTATTAAGAGATTCTCGTTAGAGTATAAGTGACAATTACAGTGATGTTGAACAAATGTCCCTTAAAACAGGCTATATCCAATCATGAGCAGATAGCTAAGAGTAAGCGAGAATTGCAACGAATCGCAAATGAAAATAATGCACTCCAAAATCTGTGGTTAGAAGACATGCGACAACGAGCATCACCAATCGAACCGGAAACATTCGCAAAGTCATCAAAATTATAATGGAATGAAGGAACGTGTTATTTTAGCTCTTCTAAAAAAAGAAATGAGTAAAATTATTGATGAGATTGTCGATCATGTCGCAGGAGATTACAATTCCTATAAAAGTTATGATTCTGTAATGGATAAACAGGAAGGAGGAATTGAAGTCATTCCAAGAAAAAAAGCTGGTAAATAAGTTTTTTCTGGGTATCTATGACGTCTTGCGGAATTATATAATATGAAAATGGTTCCTAACAGCTAAAGCGAAAGCCATGGAGCAAATTTAAGAGGTAATGATAAACGGAAATGAAGCACAACGAAATTTGCGATTAGAAGACATGCGACAACGAGCATCATAAAGAGTCGCAAATGAAAAGCATACACAGCGAACTCTGCGGTTAAAAGACAAGTGACAACGAGAATCACAATGATTCACAAGTGAAAATGATGCAAAGCAAAATCTTTGATTTGAAGACATGTAACAACGAGCATCATCAATTGAACAGGAAGCATTCGTAAAGTCATCAAAATTACGATGGAATAAAGGAACGTGTTATTTCATCGCTGCTAAAAAAAAAGGTGTAAGTAAAATTTATACTGAAATTGTTGATCACCTCGCAGGAGAATACAAATCCTATAAAAGTTGTAATTCTGTGAAGGATGAACAGGGAGAAGCAATTGAATTCACGCCAGAATTTCTTAATCCTTTTGAGAATGCTGTTGCGTAATTTACATATTTCAGAGGGTATGTCCAAAGGAACACGCCTGGTTACCACTGAATTATATAAAAACGTAATTAAAGCAAAATTATTACTGAGGAAAAGGGTGGAAAATAAGTTTTTTGGTATCTATGGCGTCATGCAAAATTATATGAAAATACAGCACAACAAAAATTTGCGCTTAGAAGACATACGACAGCAAGCATCACATCGAATCGCTAACGAAAACGATGCACAGCGAAATCTACGGTTATATACAAGCGGCAGCGAGAATCGCAAGCTAAACTGATATACAACAAAACATGTGTTTAGAAGACATGTTATAACGAGCATCATCAATTGTACAGGAGGCATTCGCAAAAAGTTATAAAATTACAATGGAATGAAGAAACGCATTATTTTATCACTGCTCAAAAAAAAAAAAAAAAGTGAAACTAATGCTGAAATTGTCGATCGCCTCCTAAGAGAATAAAAATCCTTTAGAAGTTATGATTATGCGAAGGGTAAATAAGAAGGAAAAATTGAATTCACGCTAGAATTTCTTAATTCGGTTGAAATTGCTGATTTCCCCCCCACCCCATAACTTAAAACTAAAGAATAACGCAACAATTATGCTTATTTTTAATTTAGATATTTCAGAGGGTATGTGCAATTGAACACGCTGGTTGCTACTGAATTATGCAACGACGTAATTAAAGTAAAAAGTATTACTGGGGAAAAATCTGCCCCCAACTGGAGGCGCTTGATAAATGTAGGTTATGTGAAGCACTCTACTAACGTTTCATCTACGTTTCACATGCCCAAGAACATATAAATATACACAAACGATGTTTTGAAATCTGTTGCTTCAGTATGGAAAATACAGATCGATCCGTAATATAAGATCTGTCTTATGTTGTTGATAATTCCAGGTGAGATGCGGCTTTTTTTTCAAAAAATAAGCCTGATTGACTCCTTAGCTACACTGAATTTACTATGTACATCATGATTCCAGCCGCTGAAGGTAAGTTCCGGTTGAAGACAGAAATTTTGGCAAGAGAAACCAGCCAAGTGATGCTGGTCGCTTTTTGACTTTTCTCAAGTAACACATCTTCGCCTTGTATGTCTATACATATGTAGAAAAGAATACTAATAGTACAGGAAAATGAGCTCCAAAAAGAGGTCGACCCGAAACAAATTGCAACAGAAATGATTTTTACACCATCTTGTAGAAAAAAAAGAACAACATATCCATTTTTGCATATTCTGAGTCGACGCAAAATAACCGTTTTTTTTGCTTTTAATGCTATTTTTTCTGTTATTCGAATAAAAATCGCAATTTTTGTGGGCACCAGCTTTTCTTCAACTTAAATATGATTCCAACCCAAAATACCTTGACAAGATCGAAAACGAAGTCAGACTTAGCCTAAAAAGCACCATACAAAAAGTAAACGCATCTTTTCGACTTTTTTCGCCTAAAAAATAGAATTTTTGTTGTAGCCCGATTTTCTTGAATAAAAGTGTGGTTCTGACGTAGAATCACGAGCTGAGACCGAAAATAGAATCAAATAGGTTTTTCACTGAACCAGAAAAAAATCGTAATCATTAATGAATGATCTACATTTTTTTAGAAAATAATTAGGAAAGGGAATTACAAACCGAACTGGTTTTCAGTAGTCAGTATCGTAAATCACACTTAAAACACTCTTCGTATACTATTTATGGGTCAACCCATAGTGTCTAATCTTCACAGTCTATTAGATAGAATCAATCTTGTAAAAAAATACAAAATAGAGAATCAGATTCCGACTGGTTTCACAACTTCTTCATTTGGAATGGATTAACGATTAGGGTTCTAGGTTCTCTTCATCATTGTTGCTGTCGATTTTTGGGGAGTTGGAACACATTGTTCCCTTGCAGGTTTTGCATGCTGAAGTACAAACTAAGCCGTTTTTAAAGCAGCTACACCTCGCTGAACTACACTGTACACGACAGGAGAACTTCACGATCTTTAGGAGCATACGCGGGGCTGGTGGGAGGTCAGTTGTTAATGGGTACAAGAAGTCATCTTTATTCTTCCATCCCCATTCCTCGGCTTTCAGTTCCGGATCAGGCTCCCCGGTCCATACCTGAACTTGATAAAAAAACTCTATAGCTATGAAACTTGGCTGCATCAGAAGTTGGTGGCAGATGTTCTGGGTGAACAAAAGAGTTTGCCGTTGTCACTTTCTTTTCAAAAACTTCTCTGCGGAGTTTGTTCAAGTTCCCTCCTTTCGACGAACCGTATATGATCAGCAAGGCGTCTTCACCAGCGGTCTTGATTTCTTCCTTCGAAGCGGACTTCTGGATGAGCACTGCAGCTGATGTTCGGAAATCATTGTCTTCTATCAGCCTCTTCAGTGCAAGACCTTTTCCCACACTGTGGATTCGCGAAGTAGAGTCACAGCCTAACAGGGCGTGAGCAAAAAGGATCAGATGACAAGTATCTTATCCCAGCTTCTCTTTCAGGGTGTGTATGTCCCATATTCAGGGAGCTTTATTCGACTTTGGCTCAGGTGCGAAAAATTGTTTCTTGCTTGACAAGTCACAGTGGTAGCATAAGAGAACCAATAGATCGGTATCGTCCCCAACTACGGCAGTGTCGTGATACCGTGAAGAGGCAACAGCAGCTTCCACAATCGGGACATCTGCGTCACCTGATGCCTGGGAGACAGAGACACCCTTTGCACGGAGATGATCAGCCAAAGCGCAGATAAACCTGGCTTTGTTTTTCTTGCAAGATAAGAACTCTTCTTTCTTCACCTTGAGCTGTATATATGCTGTGAAGAAGATCTCACGGCCAACTGTACGACTCCTCTGCGAGTGAGCCATATCTTTTATGGAAGCCCCAACATCGTAGCTGTCGAAAACGATAGTGGCAAAAGGGTACTTTCCTGTCACGTAAGTTGCATAATGGTCTAGAATCTCCAGGTATCTTTCATTTTTTGTTCATGGTATCCTGTGTAGCAGAGCTCCTCCGTCTAGGATATATCGAGTGCCTTAGGGGAGGAGAAATGAATGCTTCTCAAGGTTGCACGCCTGGGCTATGGCCTTCGCAAGTTCTGGTTTGTTCGCAGTCCGGAGCATGCAGGAGCTGTCAAAAAGTGACGCTGGGTAGGAACACAGTTCGTGTTGAAAGTACTCAGTTTCCGTTAGATTGATCCTTTTCGCGATCATGTTAAACTTCTGAAAAAGAAGAGTCGGCAGTCTCCGCTTGGACTTTTCTTGGTGGTCATCTGGATTGCCTTTTGTTTTCGTCGAAACACAAAGTCAGAGACCAGCTGTCCAGACATGGCGTCAATGACTTATAGCCCAACATCTTTGGCAGAATCAACGTTGGCAGACTGATAGGCATATAGACCATTTTCTATGCTTCTTAACCGAACATCTCCTTCAAATGGGGAACCCCTTTCCAGAAACTCGATAATCGTCTGCGTATCTTTGCAGTCTCTCAGTTATATCGGCTCTGACATCTCCTTGTGCTGATCGCTTGTAACGTACAGAATTTGTGAGATACGTTCCATCAGAAGGTTTACTGTAGAGCAGACTGGTCGCGACAAAACCCATAAGGACCTCTGAGCCTCTGTCATGCCGCTGCCGTTGATAGGGCCACCAGAGGTTTTAAGAGAGCGCATAAGCTCCTGTTCAATGACAAGATCTGTGGAGAGTCCATCCCAGAATCTGATGAAGTTTCTCGGGGTAGATGGCGAATTTAACTAAAGGTTATGACTGTCACTTACCGGAACTAGTTTTCTACTCAACTTTCTGGCATTACTTGAGGTCTTCGTCTAATTGATTTCTCAGTCAAATCTTGGGAATAAACTTTGAAATCTTGAAAACACTGAGTGATGAATGTAACGATTTTCATTTTTATTGCATTATGTAGCCTTCGAAGTGTCTTATACTAGTGCCTAGTTCAGGTGTTTTTACGAACAACCGATCATTTGTTGAATAACAAGTGCCGATTGATTGTCTTTACAAAAATTACCGCAACGCATATTGATGATAGTGAAGCTTTTTTTGTTTTGCACCAGACACCTAATCTGACTTCATCTTCTGTCTCAGCTTGTCATTCCGCATCAGAATCATACTTCATTTCAAGAAAAACGGTCGGATACTAAAATTATATTTTTTTTCGGAAAACGTAAAAAAAATCGCATGAAAAGCCAAAAAACGGTTATTTTGCGTCGACTCAGAATATGCGAAAATGGATATGTTGTTCAGTTTTTTTTCTCTACAATATGGTGTAAGAATCATTTCTGTTGCAATTTGTTTCGGGTCAAACCTCCATTTGCCTGTACTATAATGCTACGCCTTTACCACTCTCTTTTATTTAGATTAGACGGGTCGTATTTATATTAAACACAATTTTTCCAGCTGGAGAAGCGAATTCTCAGATCTAAAACAGATGTGAGTCAAATACTCGCCCACATGAATTTTTTTTTTTTGGGTGATGAGGAATCCGGCTACCGAAGTTGACTCCTTGGCTACACATGTAGAAAAAAGAATACTAATAGCGCTTGTTTACCCGTGGCGTTTATCCACATTAGGTAGATTTTATTAAAGGTAAACACAATTTTTCCGGCTGGAGAAGCGAATTATTCAACTTAAATACGAAACAGAAGCTAGCCAAATACTTGCACATGTGATTTTTTTTTTTCTATCAGGTGACGTTGGATCTGACTACCGAAGTTGATTTTTTGATTACGTATTTACCAGTAGTTTTACATATATTAAGAGAATTTTCGTACGATAAACACAATTTTCCCGACCCGAGAATGAATTTTCGCAATAATTTACTTACTATTAGTAAATAATTATTAGTAACTTACTATTAGTTTTTATTTTAACCAGAAGGCTTTTATTTACAGTAAACAGAATTTTGTCGGTTGGGCAAGTCAATTTTAAGCTTAGATCAAACAGTTTTTGGTAACAAACTGTAAGTAAGGAGCGACCCGGCTCAATAGTAGCCAAAACTGTAAAAAAAGAAATTGGGATACCAATACATCTATCAAAAGAATCGGGATTTTTATTCTGATTTCAAATATATAAATTTCATTAAGTTTAGTCTTACCACAGCAAAGGTAACGAGGCTGTAATTTTTTTCCTGATTACCGAAAAAAGGAGGAAGCAGCCCCCAAAAGTTAAATGATCTCAATGAAAATCACACCATCAGATTCAGCGTGTCAGAGAACTCTTTTCAGAGAGCCCATTGTTTGCACATAGTATTTGTTATTGGGATGTAGGCATATATTTTCGGGTTGGGGACAAATTTTCTGCTGGGAGCTTTTCCACGGGGGAATTTTCCATGGGAAGGGAAGTTTCTAGGGAGTGAACTTATCAAGAGAAATTATACACTAGGGGAATTTGCCAGAATTTCTATACAATTTTTATTTATGTGTCTTGTTTTCTCTTTTCCGTTTCAATCTTACGTGCGGAGTGGTTAAGAGTGATTATTTGGGGTAAATGTTCACCGGGACTGAATTTTCAAAAGGATATTCCATGGGTAGGGGGTTTCTCCGTGGATGCGGGGCTAGATTTCCTGGCATTATTAGAAGCAACGCTATAGCGTTGCCTATAGTAAATGCCATACGGCTATAATTTTTTATTATTTATTTGTTTGTCTATTTTTTCAGAGGCACTTCATATGGAAGGGGTCTTCGCATAAACTTCGGAGGGGGCTCGTTTGATTGGAAATTGAGAGTTCTAGTGTCCCTTTGAAGAGTCAAAAGTTATCGGAGGGCAACTAGCCCTCCCACGCCCTGTTTTCAAAAATGCATCCGATAAGAAATTTTAGTTAGCCATTGTGTTAAAAATAGTTCAATGATCACATAACAAAACTCCGGTATTGACACAACCCCAAGAGGGCTCATTTGATTGGAAATTGAAAGTTCTAGTTCACTTTTTAAGAGTCAAAAGAGATCGAAGGGCACCTAGCCCCCCCCTCCACCCCTTTTTTCCTTAAACCCATCCTACAAGAACTTTGAGCAATTTTTTTTTAAATAGTTCAAAGACCATATAATGAAAACTCCGCCCCCCCCCCCCCAGGGCCTGAGGGCAGGCGTTGTAAGTTATGCCCTGGGGTAATATATGGTTCTTATGGAAGAGATGCTTCTAAAAACTTTCAGAGAGGGCTCATTTCATTGGTTCTAGTTCACTTTTTAACGTCAAAAGATATCGGAGAGTAACCAGCCCCTCCCCCACGCCCTTTTCCCCCAAATACATTCGATAAACATTTTTAGGTAGCCATTTTGTTAAAAATAGTTCAAAATTCAGAACAAAAACTCAGGTGTCGACACAACCCCCAAGGGCCCGGGGGCCGGCGTTGTAAATTATGCCCTGGGGCATATATGGTTCTAATGAAAGGGATGGTCGTATAAACTTCAGAGAGGTCTTATTAGATTGGAAATTGAAAGTTCGAGTTCACTTTTTTTAAGAGTCAAAAGAGATCGGTGGGCAACTAGCCCCCCCCCCCACCCCACGCCCTTTTTTCTGCAAACCCATCCGATACAAAATTTGAGATAGCCATTTTTTTTTTAAATAGCTAAAAGGTCAGGTAAGAAAAACTCCGGTGTCAATACAACCCCCCAGGGCCCAGGGAAGGCGTTTTAAGTTATGCCCTGAAGGCATGTATGGTTCTTATGAAAGGGATACTCGTATAAACTTCATAGAGGGCTTATTTGATTGGAAATTGCTTTTTAAGAGTCAAGAGATTGAAGGGCAACTAGCCCCCCACGCCCTTTTTCCCCAAACCCATCCGCTACAAATTTTGAGATAGCCATTTAAAAAAAAAGTTCAAAATTTACATAACAAAAACTCCGGTGTCGACACAACCCCCTAGGGCCCGGGAGGTAGGCGTTGTGTTTTCCTGGGGGCGTATATGGTTCTTATCAAAGGGATGCTCATATAAACTTCAGAGAGAACTCATTTGATTGGAAATTAAAATTTCTAGTTCACTTTTTAAGAGTCAAAAGATATCCGTGGACAACTAGCCCCCCCCCCCACACACACCCTTTTTTCCCCAAATCCTTCCGATAAAAATTTTGAGATAGACATCTCGTTAAAAGTAGTTCAATGTTCAGATAAGAAAAACTCCTGTGTCGACGCATCCCCCCAAGGCCCCGGGCAGGCGTTGCAAGCAATGCTCTGGGGTCAAATATGGTTCTTATGGAAGGGAGGCTCGTATAAACTACAGAGAGGGCTCATTTGATTGGAAATTGAAAGTTCTCGGTCACTTTTTAAGAGTCAAAAGAGATCGGTGGGCAACTAGCCCCACCCCACGCCCTTTTTTCGCAAACCCATCCGATACAAATTTTGAGATAGCCATTTTTTTAAAATAGCTAAAAGGTCAGATAAAAAAAACTGGTGTCGACACAACTCCCTAAGGCCCGGGGGACAGGCGTTGTAAGTTATGTCCTGGTGCCCTATATGGTTCTTATGAAAGGGAAGCTCGTATAAACTTCAGAGAGGGCCCATTTGATTGGAAATTAAAATTTCTAGTTCACTTTCTCAGGGTCAAAAGAGATCGGAGGGTAACTAGCCCCTCCCCATTCCACACCTTTTTCTTCGCCAAACCCATCCGATAAAATTTTCACTCATCAGATCATAAAAGCTCCGAGGTTGACACAAACCCTTTTATTTACTTTGATATTGTTACTTTGATGAACATTTGATTTGAAAAAAAAGGTTTGATTTTAAAATAAAGAATTTATAAAAACTTGAAACTCTTTTCAATTAAAAACGAACAAAAATTAATTAAAAAAAAATTCTAAAAAAGAAGTTTAAAAAAAAAGTAAAGGTGATTTTAAACTTAAGACCAGCAGATACAAATACCTGCTAAAATTCAAACTTAAATGACCAGAAATTACTATTAAAGAATAAATGAAATCCAAAACGAACAGAAATTAAATAAATAATCATAGCAAAGAAACATACAACAAATAATAATATAAATGAATAAGTAAATCTTAAAGCGAGTAATGCTTAAATTGAATATAAAAATAAAGCTTAAAACGAAAAAATATTTTGCTATTGAAGTATAAATGAAACTTAAAACGAACAGAAATTAATAAACAATCAATGCAAAAAAACATACAATAGATATCAATGTAAATGAATAAATAAATCTTAAAACGAGTGAAACTTAAATTGAATATGCAAATCAAGCTTGAAACGAACAAAAATCACTACAAACAAGAGTTTAGGTATCGCCTCCTTCTCTCACTGTAAAAGTCTAAAACCTACTGCGTCATGGCGCTTTACTGAAAACTATATGTGTCTTGAACAGTCTTGGAAAGCATAAATAAAATCAAACTGAATATTTGATATACAATGATATTAATTGTTGAAAGATCCATCAGTTCAGCATTAATTTCACTGTAATTTTATTTTCATTTTCATTGCTGTAGGAAAAGAAAATAATTTTAACATAATTCGTTTTCAGTTAAGCTCCAAATACGCAGTAAAACAGTAGGCTTTAAGTTTTTACATTTAAGAAAGGGGACAATTTTAGGAGTCTTTAAGAGTTTTAGAAAGAACTAATAAATTAAAATGAATATTCGATGTATAATGATATTAGTTGCTGAAAGCTCATCAGTTCAAAATTTTACTGTAATTTTAATGATTATTTTCAGTATTAAGTACAAAAGAAAATATTTGTTATACAATTCGTTTTCAGTAAAGCGCCAATGACGCAGTAGGTTTTACACTTTTACAGTGAGATAAGGAGGCGATAACCAACTCTTGTTTGAAGTGAGTTCTTTTCAAGCTTGAATTGCATATTCAATTTAAGTTTCACTCGTTTTAAGATTTTTTTATTCATTTATGTTAGTATCTATTGTATATTTGTTGCATTGATTGTTTATTTAATTTCTGTTCGTTTTGGTTTTCATTTATACTGCAATATCAAAATATTTTTTTTCGGTTTAAGTTTTCTTTGCATATTCAATTTAAGCATTACTCGCTTTAAGATTTATTTATTCATCTGTATTATTACTTTTTATATGATTTTTTGCTATAATTGTTTATTTAATTTCTCTTCGTTTTGGGTCTCATTAATTCTTTAATAGTAATTTCTGGTCGTTTTGAGTTGAATTTTAACAGGTATTTGTATCTGCTGATCTTAAGTTTAAAATGGCCTTTACTTTTCTTTGAAAAACTTCTTTTTCGGAAAGTTTTTTTTAATTAATTTAAAAAACCGTCAGAAATTAAATAAAATACAAGTTTTTTCGACTGAAAATAAGGAGCAACATTAAAACTTAAAATGAACAGAATTTATTACGTATATAAAGGCGGCTGCCCCCTCCTCAACACTTCGCTCTTTACGCTAAAGTTTGAATTTTGTCCAATTTTTTTTAATAATGACTCCTAAAACACAAGGGTCATTGAATTAGAACAATAAGATGCTTTTTTAAAAGAACTAAACAAACTTTAGCGTAAAGAGCGCGGTGCTGAGGAGGGGGCAACCCCCTTTATATACGTAGTAATTTCTGTTCGTTTTATGTTTAATGTTGCTCCTTACTTTCAGTAGAATTTTTTTTATTTAATTTCTTAAACATATACAGCGGAAATGCTGGCCTGCATCATTTTTTTTTCATTGGGTAACGTGGAATCTCGCGGCCTAAGTGAATTTTGACTCTTGACTGAGGTTAGCGTAGCACACTCACTCTCAATGTTGCAAATACTAATTTTTGTATTTTTTTTTTTTTTAAGTGACAGAATGACAGGAGTTTCGACAAAGTTGGAAGTATTGAAGAAAATGTTAATTACACTGCTGGAAGAAGGAAAGGAGAAAATGGTTATCGTATCCTACTTCACCAAAACATTAGACTTGATTTCTGAGCATTTGAAAGCACTGCGTTATACCTATTTGAGGCTGGATGGGCAAACGAAAGTATCAGACAGACAGGTGGGTAATTTTGGGCACAATCTTAACTATACTTAAATTTTATCTACCTCTTCCCAACTTCCACAAATGTACTGTTTGCCCAAGCAAACAAAGGTAATTGTTTGGTAATTGGTTAAAGGTAATTTGTTTAATAAAGGTAATTGTTTGGTTGTTTGCAGTGGTGATAGTACTTTCCATTTTTCTTATGAAAAAAGTTTTTAATTTATTTTAATTCAAGTTTGGTTGAAGCATTCACGACAAGGATTGACTAAGGCTTGGAAATAAGCCTTTTATTTTTTGCTTGATTCAAGCGAAATCAACAAGGGCTGAAACTAGCTCAAGGTAAATTCAAGATTAGCTTACATCAAACCTTTGTTCCCTACATTACGGAAAATGTAGACTAAAACATCCAGCTAGTTTCCCTCTTTTTATTATTTGGATGGACTAAGGCTTGGAAATAAGCCTTTTATTTTTTGCTTGATTCAAGCGAAATCAACAAGGGCTGAAACTAGCTCAAGGTAAATTCAAGATTAGCTTACATCAAACCTTTGTTCCCTACATTACGGAAAATGTAGACTAAAACATCCAGCTAGTTTCCCTCTTTTTATTATTTGGTACAGGCGTTGCCCATGGTTTTGCTTGTTCACTTCTGAACAAACATGATGTTATTGTTGCCTTCCTCTTTTAATGTCCTTTTTAAATTTTTTTCATATTTATATTTTTTTCTTTAGTTCTACCTGTTTTTATCTTTTTAACATGTTGTGACCAATCAGGCTAAATAATGTCCACTGAACAGATTTTCAGTCTGATTGCTTTAATTTTGGCAGTCTTTTAGTCTTTGTTGCTTTTATAATTTTAATATTATAAAATTATGATGCTTTTATAAATTATGCTTTTATAAATTATGATGTTATAATTTGTCCTGCTTCTATTTATTGACTCCTAAACTTGAACTGGGCCTTTCGGGTCTTATCTCATGTGTCATTACTGGGAGTTTAGCCTTCCTTCTTAACTGAACGCTATAGTAACCAAATTCTTATTTCATTACATTCATAAAACTTTTCTATTGGAGTCAAATTGTATTCCCTTCCTGATCTCTGTTCTATAAACAACATTGAACAAGATAAGTACAAAAAATAATTCTCCCATGTCAATATCATGGAATTAGAATGAGGAGAGGGGGGGGGGATGAGATGCAGTTAAACTGGAATCAAATCCGATTTTTCCTTTTTTTTACTTATAAGTGATTATAAGTTATTATAGTTATTATATTTTTTTAGATTTACACTAGGTTGCATTATGAACCAACGGTTTAAAAGATAATGCGAACTAGCATAAAAGATGAGTTGTGTATGTAGTTGTGTATAAAAGAAAATGTGTGAATACAGAATTTCTCACAGTAGCAACCATTAAGTTTGGAAACAGCATTGAATAGAAAATCAAATAGTACGACTCTTTTGTTATTATAAATAAAAAAAAACTTCCCATAAAAGAAGCTTTTCAAAGAGAAGTAAGGGTCATATTAAACTCAAAGCCATCGGAAACAAATTTCTGTAATAATTCAAACTCAAAACGACCAAAAAATACTAGTAAAGAATAAAGGAAACCCAAAACGAACATAAATTAAAATTAACGATCGTAGAAAATATAGATATAACAGGTACTATATTGATAAATAAGTAAATCTTGAAACGAATAAAAATAAAATGTTCAAGTCAAACTTATAATTAACAAAAATTTACTACAAGCAAGAGTTTGGCTACTGCCCTTTTCCCCCTTTCATAACTGTAAAAGTCTAAAGCATGTTTAGTCATTCACGTTTATTGAAAACAATATGCATCTTGAACACTATTATTTCAAAACATTGACTACAGATAAATATAAAATCACTGTAGTAATCCAGATGACTGGAACGAACTAATGAAAATAAACCAATTATTCAATATATAATGACATTAATTCCTGAAAACTCAGCTATTCAAAATTGTATTTTATTGTTTTATTTTTCAATGTTCTAATTATAAAAGTGTTTATACGTTTGATATATATTTCGTTTTACTATATTTCGTTTTCAGTAAAGTGTAAATGAGGCAACAAGCATAGTTTTTTGGCTGTTCAACTATTTTGAACAAGATGGCTTATTCCGAAATTTTGATCAAATGTCTTTGGGGAGATTCAAATTAAAAATCGCATGGGAGGGGACTGGTTACTCTCCGACTATTTTTCAACATGCCCTGAAAGTTTAAACTTAATTCCCTCAGCTGTTCTTAAGTTTTTGCAGATGCACCATTTTGAAAAACTGCATGCATATAGTATTTTTCGATTAAGTCAAACATGCCCCTCAACATTAACGGAAGTTTCACCTTAATACACATAATCTTGTCGAACACACTCAGAAGCAAACATTCCCCATTTTCCTAATTATAAACCCTAAAATTAAAAACGGGTAAATTGTTTAATTTACAATCCTTGCCCTGAGGGCTTTGGGGGGTATTGCATCCCCTGGAGGCATGTTTACTCGACCTTTTGCCTATTTTGGACGAAATTGCCTTTTCAAATTTTTAATTAGTGTTAAGGGGAGGAGGCATTTAAAAAGGCAAGGGGCAATAAATGGGATGCGTAGCCCTCCAATCAATTTTCATTATCCCTTTCACTATACCCCATAAGTTCCAACTTAATACCCTCAGCCGTCCCTTAGATATTGCGGATATGCCTTTTTGACAACTAGCATGAACATAGTGTGTTTTGAATATGTTTGGCATTCCTTTTTAAAGCTGTGGAGGGTTATGTCATCCCTATGGGTATAGTGTTTTGACCTTTAAACTATTTGAACAATGTGGCTATTTTAAAATTTTGATCGAATGTTTCGGAGGGAGAGCTAAAGAGGGCATGAAAATGGGACTGGCAGCCTTCCAACCACTTTACAACATCCCTCTGAACATATCCTGAAAGTTTAACTTAATACCCTCACCCGCTCTTAAGATATTGCGGATCTACCTTTTTGATAGACTGCTTGCATATAGTTCCTCTTGATTTAGTTTAAGATGCCCCTCAAAATTCTCCAAAGTTTTATCTTACTACCCTTGGCCTTTTCGGATACACTCAGCATTAAGAATTTCCCCTTTTCCTAGTGATAAATTCTGCGGGTAAACAATGGATAAATTGTATAATTTACAATCCCCGTCCCTGGGCAGTGGGGGGCATGGTATCCCTGGGGGCATAGCTACTAGACCTGTTGACTAGTTTGAACAAAATGACAACTACAAATTTCGACCATTGCTGGGGAGAGGGGCATATGAAAAGGGCAGGGGTGGAGGGGGCTGATTGCCCTCCAATACCTCTTCAATATTCCCTCAACATACCTTGAAAGTTTCAACCTAATACCACAGTCGTTCCTTAGATATTGATGATATCCCTTTTCCACAACCAGCAAGGTCAAATTGTATTTTGATTGTGTTAGGCATCCCTCTCAACATTTTCTTAAAGTTTTACCTTAGTACTCTAAGCTATTTTGGAGATTAAATAAAAACGTTTCCACAAAAAAAAATTTTCAAAGAAAAGTAAAGAGCTAATTTAAACCGAAAATGAGCAGAAATAAACTCAAATAATTTTCCGTTTAGCGTAAAACTACCAAAAATAACTATCAATGAATAAATGGAACCAAAAACGAACAGAAATTACAATACATAACCGAGTCAAACTCAGAACGACCAGAAATTAAAATTAGTGGGGCTGACACTCTCCCCCCCCTCCTATGCCTTTTGAAGACCAGAACATAACTTGCACTTCACTGAAAACAATCCTTATTTTGAGGTAAATGTTCCTATTCCTCACAATATAAAAGAAAAATCGTATATGCCATTTTGAAAACCTACATGCGTATTATTTTTTCGTTTAATTGAGCCCTCCCATAAGAGTTCACATAAGAGTTCCATAAGAGTTTCACTTTAATACCCTTAGCCTCATTATTAACAGCAGTCTTACTGATAGTATACATATAGTACATTTTGTTTGTTTCAAAATCAGCCACAGCATACCCTGGAAGTTCCAACTTAATAATATAAACCGTTTCTGAGATATTACAGTTCCATCTTTTTGATAGTCTGCATTCTCCTAATTTGTTTTGATATAGTTCAACATTCAACAAAACACTCCTTGAAAGCTTCACCTTAATACTCTTAGCTTCAGTAGTAGCAATAGTTTTAGTAGTAGTATTAGCGTTATCAGTATAGTATCAGTAGTAGTATAGTATCAGTATATCAGTATAGCAGTATAAAAAAGCTTATATAAGGCTTATATAAAACCTATATAAAAGCTTATATTATATAAAAGCTTATTATATAAAATATAATATAAAAGCCCAAATTATTATGCTATGCTGATATATGCTTTTGTATGCTATGCTGATATATACTATGCTTATATATTATATAAAAACTTATATATTATATAAAAACTTATATAAAATCTATACAAGTTTTTTTTTTCAACATGCCCCTCAAGACACGCTTAAATTTTCTACTTAATACCATAAACCGTTCCTGAGACATTGCTGATGCGTCCTCTTGACAACCTGTATGCAAATAGTGTGTTTTAATTTAGTTTAATATTGTTCCAACATTTCCTTAAAATTTTTGCCTTAATACCCTTAGCTTTAGTAGCAGTAGTAGTAGTACTAGTAGTAGCAGTAGCAGTAGAATTAAGAGTAGAAGCCTTAGCTTTAGTAGCAGTAGCGTCAGTAATGGTAGTAATAGTAGAAGTAGTAGTAGTACTAGTAGGATGTAAATATTGCTCATAAAGTAGTCACAGTAGTAGTAGTAGTAGGAGTGCTAATAATACTAGTTGTAGGACTGTTAGTGGTATCAAAAGTAATAGCACTAGCGCTACTAGCAGCAGTAGTATTGACATGTTGCCTTTTGGTCAGTTGAATATCCCCATTCTCAAGCTATGGAAATTTCAACTTCATACAATTACCATTGCTGTGGTATTGTCGATGGTTCTAGGCGTTTAACCCCCAGGAGATTACCTCCCGGAACCCCCTCCCCCCGCCCCGTGGGGAAATATCCCCCCGGGGAAATACCCCCCGCGGTAAATGCAATTTCCGTTTGGGGAAGGAATTTTGGTACTTGCGCATTATGCGCCACTCACTCAAGTTTACGCTGTGTAAAATTCGAGAACACACCGGCTTTTTCGTTAGTTTCTTCGTTACTTTAAAAATAAATTTGGGCTATAGATTTGCACATTAGGGGGGGGGGGTAAAGTATAGCGGGTCTGCATGCAAAATATGTTTGGTACAATTATTCTGCATATTAGATAGATAGACAGAGAAGTGTATTTTAAAGCAAAATATACAGCCATGAACACAGTAAAATAACATAAATAAAAGGACAAATAAAATAAACTTTGATCAGCGATCATCATAAAACACTTAAATGAAACACTACATTAACCTAATAATATTACTTAATCATAAGCAGCGCAATCTCGCTGCTTAAGTAAAGAACGATGTTGACACAATGTATTAATTTTTTTTTTGTTCTAGACCAGGGCACTTCGTATCGAAGAAGTTGTCGTAGAAACTTCGAAAAGGGCTCATTCGATTGGAAATTGGAGTGGCTAGTGCCCTTTTTAACAGTCGAAAGTGATTGGAAGGCAACTAACGCCTCTTCTACGCCCACCATTTCACCAAACACATCCAATCAAAATTTTGAGATAGCTATTTTGTTCAGCGTAGTTGATTTCAAAATAAAAATTATGTTTTTGAGGAGGACACTCTCCCATAGTCCTCAGAGCAAGGGTTGTAACTTATGCCCTGGGGGCATTTAAGGTTTTTATAAAAAGCGTTGTCGTAGAAACTTCTAAAAAGGCTCATTCTATTGTAAATTCTATTGGATAGTGCCCTTTTTAATAGTCGAAATTGATTGGAGAGCAACTAGCCCCCCTCTCTCGCCCAGCATTTCCCCAATCACATCCAATCTAAATTTTGAGATAGCCATTTTGTTCAACGTAGTTGAAAGTTCTGAAAATTAGGTTTTTGAGGATGACAACCCCCCCCCCTTCTCCCCACAACTCTCAGGGCAAGGGCTATAAGTTACGCCCTGGAGGCATATAAGGTTTTCATAGAAAGCGTTGTCGTAGAAACTTCAAAATGGGCCCATTCGATTGGAAATTGAAAACGCTAGTGGCCTTTTTAATAGTCGAAAGTGATTGGAAGGCAACTAATACCCCTTTCACGCCCAACATTTATAGAAACACATCCAATCGTAATTTTGAGATAGCTATTTTGTTCAACGTAAATGAAAGTTCTTGAAATTAGGTCTTTGAGGATGATAATCCCCTCAGAGCCCTCAGGGCAAGGGTTATAGGTTATGCTCTGGGGGCATATAAGGTTTTTATTGAAAGCTTTATCGTAGAAACTTGAAACAGGTCACATTCCAATGAAAATTCAAAGGGCTAGTGCCCTTCTAAACAGTTAAAAAGGATTGGACGGCAATTAACCCCCCTCTCATACCCATGATTTCCTCAAACACATTCTCTGAGAATTTTAGGTCGCCATTACTTTCGACGCCTTTGAACATTTTGGAAATTAGGTCTGTAAAAATAATACCCCCCCCCCACAGCCGTCAAGGCAGGGGTTATAAGTTATGCCCTGGGAGCATTTACGGTTTTTATAGAAAGCTTTGTTGTAGAAACTTCAAAAAGGGCTTATTCCATTGGAAATTGAAATGGCTAGTGGCCTTTTTAATAGTCGAAAATAATTGGAAGGCAACTAACCCCCTCTCACGCCCACCATTTTCCTAAACACATACAATCAATATTTCGAGATAGCCATTTTTTTCAATGTAGTTGAAAGTTCTTGAAATAATTTCTATGGGGCTGACAACCCCCCATAGCCCTCGGGGGCATATGAGGTTTTTATAGAAAGCGTTTACGTAAAACTTCAAAAAGGGCTCATTCGATTGAAAGGGCTAGTGCTCTTTTGAATAGTTGAAAGTAATTGGAGGGCAACTAGCCCCCCTCTCACGCGCACCATGTCCCCAAACACATCCAATCAAAGTTTTAAGATCTTCATTTTATTCAACGTAGTTAAAAGTTCTGGAAATTAGGTCTATTAGGATGACAACCCCCTCGGAGCCCTCAGGGCAAGGGTTGTAAGTTAAACCCTGGGGATATAAGGTTTTTATAGAAAGTGTCGTCGTAGAAACTTCAAAAAGGGCTAATTCGACTTGAAATTGAAATGCCTACTGTCCTTTTTAATAGTCAAAAGTGCCTGGAGAGCAACTAATCCCCCCTCTCACGCCCACCATTTCCCCAAACACATTCAATTAAAATTTTGAGATAGCTATTTTGTTCAACGTAGTTGAAAGTTCTGGAAATTATGATTTTGAGGATGCCAAACCTCCAAAACCCCTCAGGGCAAGATTTGTAAGTTATGCCCTAGGGGCATAACTTGCAACCTGGGCATCTTACAACTGGGGGCATAGAAAGCGTTGTGGAGAAGGTTATTAAGGCTGGCAATGCATCACTTCAGACCCTAGTCCTGATGCGCAGGTTTGGCTGCGACACTCAAAGCCTAAAAAACGCCTATATTACGTATGTGAGACCTCTACTCAAATACGCCGTCGCTGTCTGGGGACCTTTTGTCCAGAGCACCCACTACCTTTGCGATGACCTTGAATCTTTGCAGAAACGAGCTGTTAACATAATCGTTGGTAAAAGAAGTGACGACTACAACAAACTCTTGCAAGAACTGAACCTTGAATCTCTCAGCGATAGACGATTATCACTGATCATGTCCCTCGGCAAGTCACTGCTATCTTCGCCCCATCACAGACTGATCCTCCCACCCGATGCTCCTGTTAACCAAAGAACCAGATCCCAGTCGAAGCTACAACCACCGGTCTGCAGGACCAACTGCTACAAAAACACGTTTGTCCCCTTTTTCGTAGAAACATACAACAAGACTTAGTGTTATTTGTATTCATGTGTTAGTGTTCTTATAGTGTTATTATAGTGTTATTTGTATTTTTTTTCTTTTTTTCCATATTGTTGTAAAGACGACATAAATTAGCCATGGCTACGCTGTTCGATCTTAATAAACCTATGTCTATGTCTATGTCAATCATATAACAAGGCTTTTGGGGTTGAAACAAACCCCAGAGATTAGGGACAAGGGTTGTAAGTTATGCCCAGGTGGTATTAAAGGTTTTTATGGAAGGGATGGTTGTTTAAATTCAGAAGAGGCTCAGTCTTTCTCCCTGAAAAAGACTATGTCATTATAAAACGAATAGAAAACAATAAAAAAAACATTTTTCACAAATTAAGTTTTTCAAAAAAAAGTGAAAAACTCCTAAACCGTATGCTTTCTAAAAGCCATAATATAATCTTTACTTTGATGAAAAAAATTATTTTCAATTTTTTCACTATAATTTTTAAGATATCGAACATTGATTAAGATTTAAGCTATAAATATCATCATTTTTATCTAAAACTGAGACTGCGCATTTTTTCAGTAAACTTTTTCGAATTTTTTTCCTGTAAAGTACAAATTATATTATGGCTTTTAAAAAGCATTGGGTTTAGAACCCTACTCAAATTAATTTCTGCTCTTTTTTAGTTTGACTTATTTTATTTTCTGTTTGTTTTGGGTTTCATTTATTTATTGATTTTTATTTGTGGTAGTTGTAAGCTTGGTAGATTATTTGATTCTATTTTTGATCATTTTTGGTTTAATGGAGTTCTTTACTTTTTTTGAAAAGTAAAATCTACTTTTAAAATCTAATACTAATCTACTAGTCTAACAGAAACTATTTAATGCAGAGAAAATAATGTTTTCTCAATATCATCTAGTGAGTAGCCAGGGAGTAGCCTATAAGTTGTTGATAGGTGCTCTTCAATGTTTTTAGGGAGAAAGTTCCACCTCTGCGAGCTTGGTTGTCGAACAGACGTCTATTCGTTTTATGTTTAATTTTTCGGCACTTTTTTTGCAGAAATCTTAATCTGCAAATAATGTTCGGGCCATTAGACCTGGTTGTATTTACAGCTTCTTAATTCAGTGAAAGTTATGTTCCTTTTATTGTCATCAAGGGACGGCCTGTAAATATTTGATGCTGACTTTTGAATATTTCTCAGGGAGAAGCTGTCACCGGGGTCGTCGAACGAAGTTCTGTTCATTTTAGGTTTTATTTTTTTTACTTTTTACTGAATAACTTCTCTAATCGCAAATCTTCATGCCTATAGAAACTACTGAATGTAGCTAGAATTATGCTGTTGTATTGTCTTTAAATTTATATTTTCTTGGTCTTTAATTTTGTATGGTGGCTCTTTAATATTTCATACAGAGAAACTGCCACCTCTGCCAAGAAGGTTGTCACCATAATAATAGTAGCTTATAGAAATAGTAGTTAGTAGTTGATTGCTGATGAAATTTTTTCCCTTGTAGGTAATTGTTGACAGATTCAATCGCCCTGACACAGAGCGGTTGTTCCTACTAAGTTCAAAGGCTGGTGGTGTTGGTTTGAATCTAATCGGTGCGTCCCGAATCGTCCTCTATGACATTGACTGGAATCCAGCGAACGATGAACAGGCTATGGCTCGTGTATGGAGGGATGGACAGAAGCATGCGGTTCATATTTATAGGCTTCTGAATGCTGGTACTATAGAAGAAAAAATTTTCCAAAGACAAATTGTGAAACAAGGACTAAGTAATTCAGTTGTAGATGCACAGGAACTGGACAGTCAGAAATTTGGTGTTGACGAGTTGAGGGATATCTTTTCCTTCAAGCGAGATGTTTATAGTGATACTCACGATCTTTTGAATTGTAACTGTGAAGGTGATGGTACTGTGGAGGTTCAGGAGCGTGCTGTAACTCCCATTAGAGCTTGTCAACTTGGAGCCGTTGAATCTGATACTGTGAAGAACAAGAATATAAGTCAATTACTTGAATGGCAACATTTTCAAAGGCCATTCTGTGTGGGTCTAGATGATACTTTGCTCCATGCTTGTAGGGATTTACTAACATTTGTTTTTAGAAAGGACTATTCTCTTTGTGAGTGATTTCTTCCTTTTTTAGTGTTTTTTTCTACACTGATTTGACATCTGATTTAACTAGTTTTTTTCAAAAAATAAAGTCTTTCTAAGAAATGTATTCTATTTCATTTTTGGAATCCAATCTATCTGAATATTTTGATTTATCTAAATCATTTTTAGAAGCTATAAATCTAAGTACTAGAGGGATTTGACAGTTCAGGAACTTTTTTAAATTAATTTAAATTAATTATTTTAATTAATTTAAATTAATTTAAGCGTTAAAATTCGGGTAGCACGTGTATTCTCTCCCACAGCTAAAACTATCCTGTTCTTCTCTTCAAACTTTATCTGCAGCATCTTTTAGTCTAATATTATTATTTTTTATTTAGTCTATTATTTAGCCTTTTATCCATTTTTTAGTCTATTATTTATTAGGTGTGATCATGGTAAGGAATTACTAAGTAGATCAAAAGAACTATAGATAAGAGAGAACAATCGAAGCGAAGATAAAAAGAATTATCGAAGAAAAGATAAGAGAACTAAAGTCTCTTTTATCAGAAGTCAGATTTACAGTTTTCATTAACTGTAAGTTCAGTTTTCAGTAACTGTTTAGTTTTCAGTAACTGTTTACTTTCTAACTTCAAACCAAACCACCATATTTCAAAATTTCGGTTACCATGATTACCAGAGTGCTTCGGCTGTTTGTCTGTTAAGTTTGGTTGTTTTAAATTTAGTGACTGTTGACTAACATAAAACCTATATTTTATATTTAATTTTACTGGTTGTTTTTATAACTTAAAAAAAGAAGAAAATTTCATTTTTTCCTCATATTCTGTCAGAGTTTGAATTTCCTTTTGAATCCATCGTAAGACTTACATAATTACTATCATTTAAAACCCTGTCGATCCTCCTTCAAAGTAATTGTAAGCAGAAATTGGGCTGCGAAACAATTTAAAATATAAAATATGTTTAAAATATAATTAAAACATATTTAAAATATAAAAACACATGAGTGGAAATGGGATTGGGAAGAGAAATTAAATAGATTAATAGACAGGATTAGATTGAATTTTTTATTTAAACATAAATATATATACAATCTCAAAAAAATAGTGCAAATACCTAATGGCATACTTGAGAGCTGCCAGTTATACAAAACTAAAACTACAGCCGTATTAAACTAACTTGTCAAACAAAAACAAAGGAAAAAAAGGAATTGGAACTATTATGCTGCAGATTTAATTTTCATATACAATCTTAAAAAACAATATACAATCTTAAAAAAACAGTTAAAAAAATCTTAAATTTTATATAGAATCTTAAGAAACAGTGCACATACCTAGTGGCATACTTCAGCTCTGCCAATTACACAAAACTACAGCCGCATTAAACTAACTTATCAAACTAAAGAAAAAAAGGAATTAGAACTATTATGCTGCAGATTTAACTTTCAGATTCATTCTTAAAAAGCAATATACAATCTTAAAAAAAAAATAGTTAAAAAATCTTAAATTCTATATACAATTTTAAAAAACAGTGCACATACCTAGTGGCATACTTCAGCTCTGCCAATTACCCAAAACTACAGCCCCATTAAATTAACGTATCAAAAAACAGGAAAAAAGGGATTGTAACTATTACCCTGCACATTTAACGTTTAAATTGTTTTTCAGCAACCTTTGAAACAAAAGTTTATTAGAATTCTCTCTGATTCCAGCTGGAATTGAGTTCCTGATTTCATGACAAAAGCTGAAACACAGTCTTGAAGTTGGACGATTTCAAACAAAAAACGTGATCTATGAGTTGGCGGGTAATGATGGTAATGGGAATTAGTTGGGAATACCTTAGAAAAATTCAATACATACCGTAAAATAATCATGGCAAACATTAGAAATAGAAATTAAACGAAGCTGGTCCAAAGAAAAAATCCCACAAGTTCCGCAAAGATGTTTAACTGATAAACTATAGTCAATATTAAAAAATATCCTCATTGACTTATTTTGAAGTATTAGAATAGATTTGTAAAGGCGTGATAGAATACCAGTGTTTCGGGAAAAGTTAAAAGATGTCTCGGATGCTTATGAAACGACAAATTTTCATCCAGAATAATGCTAAAGTATTTAAACTGATCAAACCGTTGTACTTCAAGACCATTTAAAGTGAGAGAACCCATGTGAAACAGCTGATCCAGTTCTCAAAAATAAAAATATTGGAATTTTTTCCCATTAAGAACAAATAAATTATCGTGTACCAATCAAATACAGTTAATAACGTTCTTTCAAGATTACGGAAAAGAATGATAGTTCTTAGTGAGGAGCAAAAATTACTACATCATCCACAAACATTGTAATGTTACAAAGAGGCAAAGTTTCAGGTAGGTCTATATTGATCGGGCGATCGGAGCGAGATAAAACGGACAGCGGCAGAATTTAAAGCTTCTGAGATTAACATTAAAGGGCCTAGAAATAGCAAGGTAAGTGCGGATATGATATTATGGTATAAACCTAGAATTGAGTCTGTTGAGAAGGAAACATGTTAAAAAAAAAGGAAAAATTTTACTTCACAATATGTAGAAAAATTGCAGTTGACACATCTTGACCGCAGTTCTAATATACTTTACCCAAATACCCCCTAATTTGCAAATATATAGCCTAAATAATATATTTCCCGTGAATTTTGCCATGCGTCGCTCTTGTTTAACTCATATGCCCGCAAGTTGAATCAACGTTAACAAAATCAAGAAACGGAAAACACATGGGAAATACATAATTTGGACTATATGTTTGCACATTAAGGGGAGTTGAGGGTAAAGTGTAGTGAAAGTGCAGTCGAAATATGTTAACTCCAATTATTCTGCATATTGTGAAGTAAGAATTGTGTTTTTTTTAACTTGTTCCCTTCTCAACAACCCTAATTCCAGGTTTATACCGATATAATTATCGACAATTAGTGCGACCAGAGTAGAGGGGGAGGTGCTACTCCCATGTGGCACCCCTGCTGCCACCTATAACTTTTTTGCACCCCAAATAAGGGCATAGCCTCCCTAGGGAGAATGATTACGTAATGGAGTCAATGACCTCTTTTTTCCAAGGTCGATTTATTTGATGTTTCTATGTGTAATAACTCCGGAACGAAGGTTGCACATGCGCAGTGAATTCTAACGGGGACAATGTTATTGATCTGGGACTCGAGGGGGAAGTGAATTTCCGAAAACTTTATTGCGTAATCGATCGCGAATGTCATGGTGTCCAGAAATAGTATTTGTTGTTGTTGCTCTAGAGTCAAATGTTATGACTTTCCCGGAAACAGTTAGATCACGAGTTTCCTTCTCAGCCAATCAGCGAGTCGGATACATCCTCCTTCTCAGCCAATCAGAGGGCTGCTTACATATGATTTTCCCCGGTACATAACAATTCACCCTTGAGATTTCGCATATAACGGACATGCAATGTGATTCAATTATCAGAAAGTATTTTGACGCTGTGTAAACAACAATGGATAAATTTGATAAACTTGAAGCCTTGGCAACTTCAATTTACCATGTAAGTACATTTTTTATTTTCAAACGAATTTTCCTTGGACATCCTCCAGTATATTCCGCTAAAACGTAAATATATTCCTTTACCCAAAACCCCCCCCCCCCCAAACCATACAAAAATAATTATAATCAATGGAAAACATAAAATATATTCTTTTACCCTCAAAACCTAACCCCCCACCCCACCATTTTTTTACAATCCCACATTATCGCAAAAATAAATAAATATACTTTAGTTAAAGTTTTACTTTTCTAAATTGTAATATTTTCTCTAACTGAGACATCCATCGCTATGTTGTTATTAGCTAGCTCTGATTTGACACAAGACTTCGGCACGAGGCATAAAATTAGCTGACACCCCTTTAAAGGACATCTGGCTTTGATAAATATACAAGAATTTGGATAGTTGCTTAACCAAAGGGTTTCTCTGAGAAAGTTAGTTTCGCGTGAAAAGAGACATTATTTTTAATTAACCTTGTGTGATTACAGGCTTTGCGTAATTCTATGTGGTATGGGAGCATGGAAATGAGTTATTTCCAAAATTAATGCCTAACAATATTTTTAGGACATTGGTGAAAGGGGGGTTTGACAATACCTCAAGTCTAACACCTCCATTGTAAGGTGAAAGCAAACTGTTTCTTCGCGTGAAAAGTAAGGGGGGTGAGTTTAAGAAAAAGATACATTGCTTTATTATGCGTAAAGTGAATAGCATTTTGACCATATCTTTCGGGGGAGGGAGGGGGTATTGTTCCAGGGCTGGGCTCCGGGATATGGTCCGTGAGGATGTTTGTCACTGTTCTGTTTTTCTGGGGGTGTGATAAATATATAAACTCGGTCGGCCATTAAACGATTCTGTGAGTCTTCATTCTCAGATTAATAAGGACTCGATATCTTTCGGGGGGGGGAAGGGATATTTTTCCATGTCTTTTCTCCGGGATATTGTCCGTGGGGGTTATGGGTGGTGGGCTGTTTTTTTCTGGGGGTGTTATAAATATACAACCTCGGTCGGCTTTTGAACGGTTCAGTGAGTCGTATTTCTCAGAATCAAAAGGATGCGATATCTTTCGGTGTGGGGGGAGGGGATATTTTTCCATGACTTTTCTCAGGGATATTTTCCATGAGGGTTATTTTCCGTGGGCTGTTTTTCTGGGGGTGTGATAAATATATAAACGCGGCCGGCTTTTGACGGTGTCTGGGATGCTTAATTCTCATATGCACAAGGACTCCATCTCTGGCGGTGGGGGGCGGGTATATATTGCCATGCCTGGGCTCCGTTATATTTTCCATGGGGGTTATTGTCCGTGGGCTGTTTTTCTGGGGGTGTGATACCTATACAAGCTATGCCGGATTGTGAACGACTCAGTGAGCCGTAATTCTTCATTCTCAGATTAAAAAAAGCAGACACTTAGTATATTTCACGAAATTTTTTACGTTGTGCTTTCTTAGTGATAAATGCTTTGTCTAAACAAAATTACATGGATGATTATACTAACTTTCTTTATTTAAAAAAAAAAGGGCAAATTATTTCAATACTAACTTTTTCCATTCCTGTTAAGGTCAATTGTGAAGAATGCCTGCCCCCTCCACTCAAGAAAGCAAGAGTGGACGAGTCAAGACCAACCATTATTAAGTACGTCAGCTCGAACCCAAAACATATGCAACAATCTTAGCAGACAAAACTACAGTCACGACAAAAACTAAAGAGTAAATGGACAGCTGCTTTCTATGGACTACCTGTCCCGACTAAACAAAGCCCGCCACCGATGGTGCAACAAGTTTCGCCTGGACCTTCGGATGCCCAAGTGCAGTCGGGATATGCAAATGTAAGCGTTTTTTTCCTACCTATTATATAGAAATATCTATCAATTTCATCCAACTATTATAGTCCTTTTCCACATGCAACATTTTCGAACACTGCGTAAAAGTATATCTCAGTGGGAATATTGAAAGATTTTTTCTCCCTAAATGAAATATATTGTTCTCCTTTTTAAAACTTACAATTTCTCTATTGCA